>NC_083364.1:57155300-57462600 GCF_030254825.1 Meriones unguiculatus
ATGAAGAGCCTACTGTTGAGGCTTCTTTGACACCAACATTTAATTCAAAAGTCAATAAATGAAGCACTGGTTTCCTAGAACCCATTATGTCTCAGTTGGTACCACTGTGCAGAATTACACCTCATCTCCCAGTATAAGTGCAGCATACTCGAGTTATTGTTTTCATTTGAACTTCTAATGAAATGGTTTACGGAATCTGGAACCAGTACTGCAAATATACACATAAAATTAAAATCAAAATCATTGTGGTTAAAAAAAAATAAGCAGCATGAAACCTGAAATGCATCAAGAGATCAACAAATGTTTATTTTTTTTACATTGAAGTCACACATAAATGCTTGAATTTAATAAAAATAATGAAATCAGTTCTCTGTGTGTGTGTTTTAGTGTGTGATGTGATAAGCCTCTTTTATAATCAGAGACATAAACTTCCTAGAAAATTTAAGGAATTAAGAACATTGTCTCAGCATAAAGAGACTTCAGCATCTACGTTGCAAGAGTAAAGTTACAATCCCCTTAGGTACTCATTTCCACAGCCAGCTTGGATTCTGTTTTCTCATTAAAGCAGCCTGCAGAATATTTCAATTCAATTATTCCTTTGTTTCATCACACTAATACCATAAAAAAAATCTTCAAAGCTGCTTAAATACAACATTCCACTCCTGTGGTTGTACACAAGTGAGATCTCCCTTGGAAACAATCTGCTGAAGAGAGCAGAGCTAACCAAGAACCTAACCAGATATAATAGCTACAAAAATCTGCCAAGCTCATACCAAAGCAACTGTTTCTTCAGACAGTGCCCAGTCAGTAACTGGGCATGTTAGGGATACTGCAACTGGCAGATTTCTGCCCAGCACAGAAGCAGCACAGCTCTCTACATCAGCCTCTTCTGGGATCCCCACATTAGTTCCCTAATCAATCAGTTCTAAGAGATACCATCTGTATCGCTCTGCCTCAGTTCTCTACTTTTCTTCCATCTAGTGGGTGTCAAGACTTTATCACAGTCTAAAGACTTCTCTTTCCTATAGCCAACTTTTCTACTGATCCTTCATGAACATTTATCTCACTTATGTACCTAATCACAATTTAGAATATGTTTCTTGAAGTCATAACCAGAGCAGAACTTACTAACCCCTGGTCTCAATAACATATCTCAAACCAAATCTTGATATTCAGTTACATCCTGATATATGTCCTTTGTTAATTCAGTTTCCCGCTCTCATAGAGAGATTGCTTACTTTTCTCCCTTATTGAACTGAGAAACTCTTTTTGCCAGTTCTCAATTGCAAGTGTTCTTCCTATAAGCATTTCAAATAAAAACAGAACTATTCTGTTCAAACTCAACCAACATCATGGTGATAATTAATTTGGCACCTTGATCTTATTAAGTCTTAGGGATATTGGAAGCTGACTTCTGAGTGCCTATGACTGTTTGTCACCAGACAACTGGATCAGGAAGACTCTAACTCAGTGGAGACAGGTTGATCCTTTTATGGATTCATAATTTGATGATACTATTGAGCAATGATGAATGGTGGGAAGTAAAACCTAGTTGGAAGAATTAAGACCCTGGAAGGTCTAGTTCACTGGAAGAACACTAAGGTCTTAGGGCTTTAACATACCCCAGACCTTTCCTGGGGTCTCCTTAACTCTGCTGCTTATCCACAAAGAAGAAGAGAACTGATTCCCAAAGGTATTCCACTAACATAATGTTTTCCTCAGAGCACGCTAGGATTCATAGGTTAAGAATCTGAAACCATGAGCTAAACAAATCCTTCTCCCTTGAGTTATTCGAGTACAAAATGACACAATAGCTACCACAACTGTGCTTACAAATTCCTTTATTTTTTCCTTGTATGCACTGCCCTTTCTCATACCAATACTGTACAACAATGCTTTTATTAAATTCCAATTTGTCCGGATGAACATTGGTTCACATGTGGTAATAACATTTCTGGTCTCTTTCATGTATCTCTTAAACATACTGCACTGGTATCTAATACCTGTTATTTTTTAACTTAAATACTTCTGCAGTTTCTATCTGTATTGAGTCTATGATTGTATTTTTTTTTTACATTACACAAAGCCATTGTCCTGTTTTGCCGAATCACAAAGGATATTCTTCTTTGCAGTGGTAATCAGTTTTGACGGTTCCATCTATTTGCACACTCAGCGATATCTGACAATGTTGGTCATTTATTCATAGAGAGTCTCTCTTCATATTCATTCTCGACAACACTGTCCTGGGTCCTTATTCCACACTGAATTCTTCCTTAATCTTCTTCTACAACTTTCCATTCTTTTTCCATACTTGAAACTATTTGGAATTACCAGGGCTTTGCCCTTATATCATTATTGTTTTCTAATTAATTATGTTTGTAACTTCTCCCTTTTTCAACGCTTTAAATATCTTGTTAAATTTGATATTTTATTTTATTCTCTAGCACTGAAATCACCTTGATTTTGAGAACCTACTCAACATCTCCAAATATATGCCCCTTAATAAATATAAGCATTCATTAGTGACACTCTCTACATTTTTACTAAATAATAATTAATTAATACCAGTCTTTTTCAATTATTTAAATCAAAAGTATTAAAGTACCATGAAATTATCATATGGAAAGAAGCTGCTACATGGCCTGTCCTTTTCCTAATATCCCTGTCTTCAAAACACACCAAATTCAACTAGAATCCTCACTATTACCTCAACAGTATTTTGGATTACTGGAATAGAATTCTTCATATTTGGTATCTACCCTTACTCTTTCAGGCTTCTCTTTGCTTTGTCATTAAGTTACAAAAATATTGTGCCATTCTTCCATGAAGAATGCTCCAGAGCAGCTTCTCATGCTGGGGACAATTTTAAGCTGTTACATATCTGACCCTCATTTTCCCTTACTTCTCTGATCTCATTTTTATCTCATTTTCCACCTTGTTTATTCCACATTAATCACAGTAGTACTTTTAATTGTGTTGTGTCATCATTTCCTATATTTCCTACATTTGAAAACACACACACACACACATACACACACACACATATATAATGGAGGAATTTTTTATTTGTACTTTATTTGCATTATATTGATGTTATGTTTAACCACGAATATATATTGAAGGAGTAACTGCACAAAATTAACATTGAAGCAAACAAAGAGAAGAGAAGGAAAGCACATTACCAGAACTAGAGTACAAATTAGAAAGATAAACTGATTAACTTGTGGTTATTATAATTCAGAAATAGGGTTATGTGTTAAAGCAATGATATTAATATAATAAGCTGTCTATGCGAGCTCAAACTCCTATAACAAATATTATTATCTACATGGTTTAAAAACAACATATTTTTTTCACCTATAATTCCAAATTCAAATGCTCATAAGTTCAAGTTCTCATAATCGTCCTGAATGAGAATGCAAACTGCCAATTTCTCCATTTTCCTTATTCCGGAAAAAAAAATAAAGAAAGTAGTTATTTGATCTCTTTTCGGACACTATGATTCTGCTTGCTGGGAAACTGTCATATGTGGCATAATGAACTGCCAAACGTTCGACATTCTAATGTTATCAGACAGGATAGAGGTTTAATGTATGAATTTTAAAGAAAATATAAACATTTAAGCCATTGCAAGTCCCCAGTAAAAACAGTCACTGTATCTCTAAAGAGCTTCCTCTAAGAGGAGAGTTTCACACAAGTGGTTATGTTGTTGTAGGTGGGAAATAGAAGATAATACAGGGCTCTCTTTGATGAGCACAGGAGTTAAGAGAGTATGGAGATGAATTTCTGCAGATGTTACCATGACTTTCTTTATAATCCAGCTATACATCCTGAACAATACACTCAGTGCTGCGAGTTCTTCTAATATTTTTTTAATAAAAATAACTGTCTTGAAGATTCCATGCTCTGTCTCACAATATTTTCTTAAAATGTACCATAGAAGAGAAGAATTAAATCAGGGTTAAAAATAAAAGTAGGATTGACACCAAAAAAAATCAAGTTTTATTTCTGGTTGACCTTTTAATACAATCAAATTGTCCCCTTGTTATCAGAAAGACTTTGGGGGGAGGATGAAGAGGATAAAATATCAACACACACATACACAAAAGAAATATCAACACATACCTCATCAAACATGGTAGGGGAACCACTATAGATCAAAATAATGACTCTACTAGAGCCAAGCTTAGTGAACCAATGAGTTAGTATTAGGGCTATTTACAAGATCAAAGGTAACTCTAAAGTAGCTGCATCACCAAAATGACAACCTCAACATGGGTACTAACTCATGAAGCTATTTCATGTGTATATATATATATATATATATATATATATATATATATATATTTCATGTGTGTGTATGTGTATGTATACATATACACATACATTATATAGAGGGATATATTATATGTAAGTATATATATATATATATATATATATGTCCAAGAGCACTGAAGTAATATTAGAATCTGCTCTCTACTAAAATGTCATGAGCACTTAACTTGTCTTACTTAAGATCTCATTTAGAGAGTTATTACAAAATTTCAATATTGTTACGCAAGAGTGAGGAGGCATTTGCGAAGCAGGGATTTTTTTTCTTTATTTCTTTCTTTTTTTGTCATTACAGTGCCAACATTTCTGTGAATAACACCTGCTATGTAATAGTCTCTTGATAAATTTTTGTTAGATTAATGACAAACATCTATCACAAAAAATAAGCACTAAGTGGCGACACTGATTTTATACTACTATATCTCTATTCCACTGTTGACAACTACAATCAAAAGATAATGTCGGCACATAACTTACTCAGGATAAACAACTCTTATTTTTATTTTTCAATGTCATTTTGGTTCTAACTTTTGACCCAACTTGTTAAGCATAAAACACTTTCTGTCGATTTCTCATAACAACTTTGAAAAAATGCTGTTTCTAAGTGCACTAGACTGTTATTTTATTCACTAGAAGTCAAAAGAGCAACAGTCTTTTTATATAAACTGCACTCAAGTAGTATTCACACTGATTAAATTAAATGTGCAAATGGAAAGAGTGCTGAAAGGAAATTTAATGAAAATGATGCAATATATCAGAATTAAGTAACTAATGTGCTAAAAATTAATTGCCCAGTTGTGTAAGGAAGCCTTATCTTCATGTTTTGAAATGCTGCAGAGAAACACAATTTCAAAAACTTATATGAATCAATAGAAAACACAGTTTTTAATAATGTAATATTTGGGAAAATATGTTTTTTTAGATTTTTTTAATTTTATTTTTTTTTCTTATCAGTTACATTTTATTAACTCTGTATCCCAGCTGTATCCCGCTCCCTCATTCCCTCCCGATTCCACCCTCCCTCCCTCATCTCCACCCTGCCCCTTTCCAAGTCCACTGATGGGGGGACCTCCTTCCCATTCATCTGATCCTGTTTTATCAGACATCTTCAGGACTGGCTGCAAAGTCCTCCTCTGTGGCCTAACAGGACTGCTCCTCCCTTGGGGGGTGGGGAAGTCAACAAGCCAGCCATTGAGTTCCTGTTATAAATAGTCCTTGTTCCCCTTACTATGGGAAACCAATTGGTTACTGAGCTACCACGGGCTACATCCGAGATGGTTCTTTGAGAAAATCAACAAGATAGACAAACCCTTAGCCAAACTAACTAAAAAGCAGAGAAAATCTATCCAAATCAGCAAAAGCAGAAAATATGTTTTTTTATAATTTGTGATATCTTTTTTTTTTACATAATGAAGTCCACTTAACCTAGAGCAATAAATTTAGTAAAAGGAAACTTTAAATTTGCACCATGATAATGGTGACATTCTAGGGACCTCATATATATGTGTTGCTATTTACAGTGTGACCATAGACACTACAGATTTTGGTCAGAGCAAGTATGTTGTTGGTCATTTTAGTTGAGACAAAATTTTAAAGAAAAATACCAATAGATATGTAGAAGTATAATCTCAATAACTAGGTAGAGGTTCTATTGTACAAGGCAGGCACCTGGTTGATATTTTCTACCAGGAAATAAAGCAAAACAACAAGGAAAAAAATATACATCTTCCCAAGAAAATTTCAGCTTCCAGTTAGGATTTAAAAGTTTAAAAATAAAATTGTTGACACTCAAAGTACTTAAAAATATGTATCAACAAAACTGCTGTTGTTCCTTGTCAACAGTTAAGGTCATAAAGCAAGCAAGCAGCCTAAAATGTAAGCAAGATAAATACCTGTAAGAAATGGAGTACAAGGGTTATCTGAAGCAAGACAGGGAGGAAAGTAGCTGTGTGCCATTTCCTGGGAAATTGTGAATATCCATTCTTTTCAGCTATGGCACTGACAACAAACCAAAGACCCACGACAAGTTTCATGGGCCAATGAGTTAATTGGGATTGCTTAAAGAAACATTGTTGGAGGGAACGTAAACTTGTATAACCACTTTGGAAATCAATCTGGCGCTTTCTCAGACAATTAGGAATATTGCTTCCTCAAGATCCAGCTATACCACTCCTAGGCATATATCCAAAATATGCTCAAGTATACAACAAGGACATTTGTTCAATCATGTTTGTAGCAGCTTTACTTGTAATAGCCACAACCTGGAAACAACCCAGATGTCACTCAATGGAAAAATGGATGCAGAAATTGTGGTACATCTACACAATGGAATACTACTCAGCTATTAAAAACAAGGAAATTATGAAATTTGCAGGCAAATGGTAGGACCTAGAAAAGATCATCCTAAGTGAGTATTCCAGAAGTAGAAAGACACACATGGTATATATTCACTTATGAGTGGATATTAAAAATATAATATAGGATAAACATACTAAAATCTGTATACCTAAAGAAGCTAAGCAAGAAGGAGGACAATGGGTAAGACGATCAATCCTCACTCAGAAAGGCAAATGGGAGGACACCTGATGAAAACAGGGAACAGGACAGGAGACACCGCAGAGGTTCCTCTGAAAGACTCTTGTTGGTATAATGTTCTTTTGAAATGTATACACCTTACCCTTGTTCATTCAAATGCTGATTCTCCCTCCCAGGAATGGACCTTGAATCTTTTGAAAGAAGGTGGAGATAGAAAGACCTGGAGACAGGAGTTCCTCAAGGAGAGCAACAGAACCAAAAAAATACTGGGCACAGGGGTCTTTTGTGAGACTGATACCCCAACCAAGGACCATGCATGGAGGTAACCTAGAACCCCTGCGCAGATGTAGCCCATGGCACCAAAGTCTCCAATTCAGTTCCCTAGTAAGGGGAACAGGCGCTGCCTCTGACATAAACTCAGTGGCTGGGTCTTTGATTACCTCCCCCGAAGGGGGAACATCCTTACCAGGCCACACAGGAAGACAATGCAGCCAGCCCTAATGAGACCTGACAGGCTAGGGTCAGATGGAAGGGGAAAAGGACCTCCCCTATTAGTGGACTGGGGGAGATGCATGAGAAGAGGATGAGGGAGGAGGCTACAGCTGAGATACAAAGTGAATAAATTTTGAATAAATTTGAATAACAGCAGTATCAAAAGCCTTTAGACTTTGTAGGACCTGGGGGCTCCCTAGATAAGACTCATAGAAAGATAACAAAATACTGCCACAGGGAATTTTGTGTAGCCATCTCATGGCTCCTGGAAGTGCTGCTTTCTGCCTACCCTTCTCTTTCGCTGCTGTTTTCATTGTTCTTCCAGATGTGTTTCCAAATCTGTATGATTATCAAGAGTTAGCATTTTATAATTAGTAGAGTATGAGACCTAAAGGTCCACTGGTCTTGGCTGCATTCACAAACTGTGCTATTATATTTATAGTTCAACTATTTTCTAATAATCTCTGGATTTCCTTTCCTCTGCTCTCCTGTCATTTCATTCAACAACTTATTTAAAAGTATGTTATTTAAAACTATGTTACTGACTTTAAAACATCTATAGATTTTCTAGCCCTTATGTTATTGAATTTTAGATTTACCTCATATTTATAGAAAAACAATAATTTGAGTCCTTATTACCTGACTTCTTTGTTTGTGTATAATTCACTTTCATAAATAGTTTGTTTTTAAAGTATATCAGGTTTTCATTTAGAATGCTTGTTTTTTGTTATCTCCAACTCACTTTATTTGTAGAAAAATGTTTCCTATTCTATTCAGGCTCATTGTCTTAAAAAGATGTTATTTTTTTGAAATATTCAAGGCATACATCTATTAAAGAATTTGGATCACTAAGGATCAACTTTCTAAATTAGAAGGGCTCACTGATAAATTCTACCCAAATCACAATGCCACAATAAAAATGATCTACACTCTGCTTGAGAAAAATATAAACACAAAATATTTCTGAACTCTTTCTTTGCTTCCACCAAGCATCACCCTAAAACCTAAATCTGACAAAGAAATAATAATATAAAAGGAAAACTAGACAGCCGTATCTTTCATGAATACAGATGTAAAAATTCCCAACACAATTGAACCCAACAATCAATAAAGAGAATCATTCACCAAGAACAAGTGGAATTTGTCCTATAAATGTAAGGAAGGCCCTCCATTCAATGATAGTGACTAGAACCTATTAAGTCAACAAGCATAGACAAAAGAAAAAAACTATCATGTAAATTATAACAATAAATGCAGGAAACAGATGTGACAAAATCTAACACCAATTTATGAAAAAGGCAAATGTGTAATAGTGGGGATGCTGTCTCAACCCAATAAAGGAAAATATAAAAAAAAATTAAGTTAATTTCATGCAATAACAAGAACAGAAACTTTCTTGCTTGGGGCAGGAGCCAAGTATGCCAACGTTTTCTCATGACACTGGTATTAATATTAGGTCTGTATTAATCTGTATGTTATGTAGTTGAGGTTATGCTATTAATGGAATACAAATAGAACATTTTTATACACTAAGACTTAATTGCTTGAGTTCAGTTTCTTTGAAATCACTTCTGTTTTTATGAGACAAGGTCTCATTATTCCTGGATAGCTTTTCAAAATTGCTGTGTAGAGGAGGATGACTTTGAACTGAGCCTCATGCCTCTACCCACAGTCTGGCACTCACCATCACATATGCATTATGCATTTCTAATAGTCAAACTTTTGTCTCATGCATGCCCGGCAATAACTGTTTAACTATATCTCCACCACTAGGAAGTCTTTTAGATTTGGGTGTCAGATACTGACACTAAAAAGGAAAACCAAGTATATTACCTGTTTGCAGTCTTTATGTGCCTCTGTCCTACCTTTTTTTTTATTTTTTCTGTTTTACTTCTCTGTAAAATAACATTTTATAACTTAAAATATTTCACATATTAAATAGCATTTCAATTTGAGCATTCCAATTGTATTTGTGATGTAATTATTAAAGGCAGCAATGAAACAGAGTTCATCTTTCTGTAGTGTAGTGGTTAGAGGCAAATTGCTAAAAACCTGAGTATGTCTAAAGACAGACACCATACTCTAAAACTGAATTACTACTAAGACAAGTAACGGAAATTTGGGAGGAAGCAACAGAGAGTATGCCTAGCAACATTTACGATGTGGGCATAGTTTACAATGATTTGATACTTAAATCAAAGTCTTAGCGAATTGCTTTTAACTTTCCTTACTCCAACAATCTTAAAATTACTTGAAAAGCTAATATCACTGAATGAAATCTGTTTCCATAACATTCATACAGTATGTGCTTGACAATTAAAAAAGTTTTAAGAAACTGACTTTCACATATAAAAACTGGATATTGGTTTATCAAACTTGGTTGGCCTTGAAAGCTGCAGAACAGAATGCCATCAATGGGCAATAGAGTGGCATTTAAACACAGAAAAGTGCTAGTGTAGTGGCCTAAATTATTAGCCTGTGACTCCCTGGAATGAAATGCTCGTTCAAGGCAACCTTTGGCAGGTAAGCTGGCTGCTGTGACAGGCTTTCATGATGAGATTGAACAAACAACACAAGTAACATGAGGCATGCTGGCTGTCCTGATGGTGCTGCAGATTTTTAAGAAAGAAAGTGTAATGTTAAGTTTAAAGTTTTTAAAATTTATACAATTAATGATGGAAAAAAAATAGACCCATGTACATCATGAAACTATTTTATGTTTCTTACAGATTCGGTTGTTGAATGCCAAAACTAAAAAAAAAAAAAAAAAAAAAAAAATCGCAAACATGTTATCTACATGTAGCTAACTCATAACAAAAAATATTTAGCACCATTGAAAGATCCCCCAAAATTTAAAAAACAGACTAGGACCCTGAAAATGGAATGGGGACATTTAAATGGAATGGGGCCATTTATATGGGTTCTATTCAGTCTTAGAATTTGATACACAAATCATTTTTAGGAGAAATAAAAATAAATTAAAAAGCTCCTTTCTCTCTCTGGTGATGAAGCCCTCCCTTGCTTAGTGATCTTCAGTAACCTCACGAGAAGCAGTTGCATTGAGATGAAGAGCAATTGTCGTCCTCCTCCACCTTTGACATTCCACTCTGACTACAGACTCTAATGTTGATTACGATCCCAACATCTTCATGGTAACAATTTTACATTTAACTTTATACAATAGGAAGAGCATTTTATGACATTTATAGACACATATCAGGGTTATTTGTGAAGAAATTGGTTTGATGAACTTCATTTATCAGACATGAGCACTACAAAATGTTGAAGGGATCCTTCTGCAAATACCAAAGTTTAAGCAATTCATCTGTGGATTTGTTGACACATATCTACCTGCTTAAAATGCAAAACTTTTCAAACACATCCTAAGTACCATCTTATGGATTATTCTATAGGAATAATATACAAGTTATTTAACAACATAATATTAAAAAAATCTACTGTGACTCAAAAATACAGCAATTGTCATTTCTAACATTCTTGATACCAATAACAAATCACTTAAATACTAAATTAATTGATAATAAATGATCAAAAAGTATGACTATAGAAGACACTTCAGGCTTGAATATGCCAATAGGTATATGATAAGCAATGTCCTACTTATGGAGAGATGTGGTTTATGAGAATGCTATGCAGGAAGGTTGCATAAATAATACACACGTTTTATAAATGATTGTTCATTGTTCATAAGAATTCCTATATTCCATTACAAAATCCTTGTAGTGATTTGTACCTTTACAAAAGAAACCCTTCTAAGGTGATTGGACTATGGGAATGCTACCTTCAAATGAGTTGTTGTTCGCATGTGAGATCCTGTATGGCCTTCACTTGAATGCTGCTCTACAAGAGAGTTTTTCTGCTCGCTGGCCCCCAGCCTTGCTGTGTAACCTCACCTCTATGCTCTCTGACATAAGAGGTTTGTCAGAGCTGTTGCCATGCTTTTCCCATTGTTCAGTCAATGAACTTGAGAGATAAAAAATAAGGTAAGTCCTCAGTCTTAGTTACTTTGCTTTATCAACAACAACCAACCAACCAAACAAACAAACAAACAAAATAGAGTGTTGAAATTTTATGCTCAAATTAATAAGGTGATCAGAGTATTTTTGTCTCGATTTATTTCACAACATCCTTACAAGAGAACTTTCATTATGGAAATTATCATTCAATCAAACCCACCCACCTCACACACAAACACAAACAGAAGGCTTTGGTAAATAATTAACTGTAATGACCTTTTCCAGAGGTCATGACTATATTAGGTTTACATATCGAGAAAACGTGGATAGTAAAACTTGAAATATTGTCAAATACTTTTTAAATACGAACAAAATTTGATGCATTTTTTTGGATTATGAAATTAATAAAGTCACCTTGAGATCCATCTGTAACAGGTGATTTCTTCTTATATCTGTATTTTGCCTTTACCCCAAAATTTATTTTATCCTATTGAATAATTTTATAAATTATGTTTTAAAATTTTAAAAATCACTTGGATAAACATAAAGGCATAAATGAATTTAGAATTATTGCGTTCCATGTCACAGAGAAAAAATAACTAGTAATATTTTAAAAATGGTTTTTGGATATTCATTCCTAAATACAAAATTAAAAATGAAGAGTTGTCATTACTTACACTTGAAATGCAAACTCAGATCACACACATTTTAGCAACAAGAGTCTTTATATTTTACCTGAAGGAGCAAACTAAACTATGCTAATATTCTTTGCTCCATTAAAGAAATGATGAAAGTAAGTCTTTAATTTGATGGGTTTTATTTTTAGTCAAAATAGTACAGTGGAGTCAGGCTTGTCCTGTTCCTTGAACTTTGTGATCTGTTCGAAAATAAAACACCTTTTAGGTATGTCATCAGTGTTTCTGCTAACACTGTTGTTTTTGTTGTTGTTTGTTTGTTTTTAATTAGCTTTAACCCTTTCTGACACTCATCCTCACCTCATGCAGCTTGTTTCTAGCAGTGACTATAAATCTTCAGCTAAGTTTTACAAGGTTCTCTGCGTATTTTTTCTTCATTCTATTACTTCTCTTTCAGGAAATATGTTTATTTCAGAGTTTCAAGACCCTGAACTTTATACATATGCTAACAGCTAAACTTCTAATACCTAAAAAACTTTTTTTTTTCCCAAATGTAAACTGCAGTCCAGTTCTTTAATTTGTGTTCAGTGTGCACGACACCTAGTCATGACTTATCTCACTACAGGTAATCCTAAATGTTTTCTTTCTTTGTTTTCATCTTTTCACCTAATATGTACTTATTATCTTACCAAGTAAACTGATGCACCTGCCTCAATGACTTCTGAGAGTTTCATACTGAAGATGGGCCAACTACAGGAATAAATCAGATTGCTCGCTGTTTATGAGACGCATCATCAGAGAATATCAATAATATTACAATTTAGGCAATATTGATACTAACATTACATTTACTTTCGATGGATAATACTCAGCTGTTTCATGAAGCCAGAGCGTAGTCACTCACTATATTCATTTTAAAGTAAAATTAATTTTAATTTAAGTTTGTATCAACTATATCATAACAATTCGCAAATAACTTTTGCTGGTATGTTAGAAAAGCATAAATACTGGATTGTTTAGTATATTCAGTTTTAGCTCTTTTACGGTTACATTAAAGATATTGTTCTTAGCTATGCATTGGCCTACACCGACCATCCTATCACTTCTACGGCTGAGGCTAGGTAATCACACATTCACATAGTATAACATTGTCTCAAAAAGTAAAACAAGAAGCCGGAGGCTCACTCAGTGAAGTACCTTTTTTATAAGCATGATGGCCCAAGTTCAGATGCTCAGAAACTATGTTAAAAAGCTGGGCAGAGTGGTAACTGTAATCCCGGTGATGTGCTGAAAGTTGAAGAACATGGGCAAATGCTTGGAAAGTTGCAGAGAAGCTTATGTGTTCTATAATAAAGTTCCAAGTTGATCAGATACTCTGGGTACTATGAGTATCACCTCTCGAGACTGTCTTCTGACAACAGGTGTGCCTTACAGGAATGTCTTCCGGCCTGCGCATACACCCCATTTACAAATGGATCCTACCCACAAAGAACAAAGACACATAAATACATTTTGTTTTGTTACAAAAACAGAGCCATTCACAACACATAAGGGAATTACCAAAGAATGAAATTTCACGTCAGTGTTTAAATTTCTGTTCTAATATTCTCTATATCACAAATGAACGTGTGTCTCTATAAAATAAATAAATAAATAAATAAATAAATAAATAAATAAATAAATAAGTGGCTTTTACTTTAAAAAACAAATCCAAATCCCTGGGAACCTCTAGAGCATGCTAGCCAGGAAGCAGGTAGGCTAAGTACAGATGTTTATCTCTCTCTCTCCCCTCCTCCAAATCCAGTCTCACAGCCTCCCCCCCAGCTGTGTAGCAGACCACCAGTTGTGACATGCCCCAGAACACAGAGATAAAGGAGGACTTCTCCAAAGCCTGGTCCTCTCTTTATCTCAGCCCCCAACTCCAGGAGGCACTGCAGACCACTTCCACCAGGGGGAGCAGGCATCCTAACTGCAGATCTTCATCTCTCCTGCCTCTCTAAATTCAGTTACCTGGTCTCCTACCAGGCTCTGTAGCAGACTATCTATTTTGGCCTTTTCTCACTCTCTGCACCCAATTTCAGGGGACTAAGCAGATTCTGGACAAACACTTCTCTTTCCTCCCTCCTTTGGTCCCCCTCAGCTACACCCACAGCCCGTTTGTATCTCAGAAGCTGAAATTTTTTTTTAATAAATTAATGTCATAATTAGTTCATAAAAGGTTCACTTATTAAACTATTACTTGCTAAGTATTCACAATCCTTAATTAAAACTAGAAACTCCATGAAATAGAAAATAATTAAGATGAATTAGGTATGTTTTAAAAGAACACAGCTGTTAGCACTACCTGTACAGTTAAAATTTGAACCTGGCTGGAGTTTAATACACTGGGTAGCCTGTACCAAGTCTGACATTTCTCAGGTTAAGTTTGTCACCACCAACTCGATACTGTAACATGGTGTTGGCTAGTCACTATAAGTCATGACACTCAAGGTCACATAAGTGATAAAAGAATTAAGTAGGCCAACATTATTTTTGTACTTAGAAGGTTTGTAAATATTTGTGATTTTGGGAATCTCATAAAAACTACTAGTCATGAGACTGTTCAGGAAGAAAAAAAAAAACTTGCATCACAGAACTTCCTCTTCTGTTTTCCAGTCCCTCCAAAAACCAACCCCCAACTCTGAGGCCATTCACTTACGTTTCATAAAGGGAGGGAGTAACATGATGTGGAAGAGGTTTATTTCATTTCTGAAGCATGAATACATGAAATGTATGTAATCATTTTAATTGCACAACATATTTAAATGGTGATCAATTGATCTTGTCTTCCTCATTTATATTGGTTTATCTGAAATTGCATATACGTGTTTTGATCCCATTAAAATGCTC
Source organism: Meriones unguiculatus (assembly GCF_030254825.1). Classification (NCBI taxonomy): domain Eukaryota; kingdom Metazoa; phylum Chordata; class Mammalia; order Rodentia; family Muridae; genus Meriones; species Meriones unguiculatus. The sequence goes on from NC_083364.1 coordinate 57,170,161, forward strand.
CCAGCTCTATTCCTCTCACACTCACTTGACTTTGTGTACGTTTTTATAAAACCCAACAGTTCATTTAGTGATCTCTGTGAATTATTGGAGGTATGCCTTGTACCAGAGCACCATAAACATACCAAGGGCCACACTCTTGAAGGAAGCTGACTTTCCCTCTTCCAGAAGTGCCAACTGTCCATCTCTCTCATCCATGTTGAGATTTTGGTCTAACTTTAATTTACAAAGGTCTTGTGGTTCTCTGCATGCTGTCTAAACTGCTATGAATTCATACATACACTGTTTTGCTCTATCTGGAAAACATTCTTTCCACAGATTCTAGTTCTTATAATTTTCCCATCCACTTTCTGCAATTATCCTTGAAACTTAGGAAAAGGAGGTATGATATAGATATATAATTTAGGGCTAAGAATTCTGTAGTCTCCTATTCTCCCTATATCTAAACCATTTGAGTATCACTGTGTTATCACCTTATGCTGCAAAAAGAAACTTGATTACAATATAATAAGTCATTAGGAGTTGGTTTTTTGATATAATTTTTATTTTATATATTAATCACAAATTATTTACTTTGTATCCCAGCCATAGCCCCCTCCCTCATTCCCTCCCACTCCTACCTTCCCTCCCTCATCTCCTTCCTGCCCCTTTCCAAGTCCACTGATAGGGGAGGTTCTCCTCCCTTTTTATCTGACCCCTAGCTTACCAGGTATCTTCAGGACTGACTGCAAAGTCCTCTTCTGTGGCCTAGCAAGACTGCTGCTCCCTCGGGGGGAGGGGGAGGTCAAAGAGCCAGCCATTGAGTTCATGTCATAAATAGTCCCTGTTCCCCTTACTAGAGCTCCCACTTGGATATTGAGCTATCATGGGTTACATCCGAGCAGGGGTTCTAGTTTCTATCCATACATGGTCCTTGGTTGGAGAAACAGTCTCATATAAGACCAATGTGACCTGATCTATTTGGTCCTTGTAGAGTTTCTGTCTTCTCCTGGTCATACTAACTTCCCCTTCTTTCGTACGATTCCCTGCACTCTGCCAAAGGTTTGGTTATGAGTCTCAGCATCTGCTTTGATACTTTGCTAGGTAGAGTCTTTTAGAGGCCCTCTGCAGTAAGCAAGGAAATCATGAAATTTGCAGGAAAATGGTGGGATCTAGAAAAGAATGAGGTATCCCAGGAGCAGAAAGACAGACAGGGTATATACTCACTTATAAGTGGATACTAGACCTATAAGATAGGATAAACAATCTAAAATCTGTACACCTAAAGAAGATAAACAAGAAAGTGGACCCAGGGTAAGATGATCAATCCTCACTTAGAAAGACAAATGGGATGGACATTGGAATCAGGAGAAAACAAGTAACAGGACAGGAGCCTCCTGCAGAGGGCCTCTGAAAGACTCTACCTAGCAGTGTATCAAATGAGTTGATTTAATAATATGTTCATTTAGCATAGTGATAGACATAGGTTCTCTCCTAGGGCTCATGGCCTGTTTAAAAACGGATTCTTGACCCCAATATCAGTGTAAGGTATAGATTTCACCTTGTGGAACAGGCTTTAAATCTAAACAAAATGGACTTAGTTACCCCATGATATTCGTTCCATTATTGTACCAGTGGATAGGTGTGTCAAGCTAGCTGTTTTGATAACTTCAGGGTTTACAGATAGGTAAGATTGATGATAGAGGAGGAAAGTTTTCTCCTCTAATAATGTTTATCTTCCAGCACTATGAAAACAAGCAAGAAGACATGAGGCCTCGGAGTGAGTACCAGCTTGATCTCTGTGGGTTCTATGACTCAAGTATGTGTTCTTTTCAGCAGCAGGATCCTACAATCAAGAATCAATTGCTTTAAAATTATCTTTCTGTTTGTACTCCTCTCACTTCTAAAAATATACATTTTAATGTATATAACAAAGGTCTTTTCCTTCTATCTCTCAAGTGTGGATTATATTATTTTGATCACACTATATTATTGCTTTCCTGTGTTTAATTCATTTAAATTTTTGTATTTCTAGTATCATTGTTTTTCCTAATATGTTGTTAATAACTGCATTCTCTTCATACCTGAGCATGTATATTAATACTTTTCTACATGTTCTCATGTGAAGTGTACAGTTTCACAGTTTTTAAAGGGATTCATCCGTCAATTAGAATTCTCCATAGAGAGAAAATTAAGTTCACTACGTATAGCCAAACTGTCCGTTTCTCCAGAGTGTACTTCCAACAGAAATGCAATTGGCTCCCATTTTATTATGTCATTGCTTGACTTAGACATTGCACGACTTTTCTTTTCTGAAGTAATCTGATGCCAGAAACTTCCTTAAATATTCTAAACATTTACATAAACCAACACTTACTCTGCACTGTGAATATCTTCTGTCTTCCCTCCATATATTGTGTTATGGTTGTCTTTCATAAATATAATTTATTTGGGGTAAATTAGCATTGTCTTGTTTTCCCTGGAGGAGGGACATGACTGAAATCAGGAAATGTGAGAGGAATGAAACCTGAGCTTCATTTTAGAAGTGTAAGTGGCCTTTGTTGGAAAAAAAAAAGGATATATATTATGATATGGCATCTCCCTCTTGTGACTATATTGTCAGAGCACATGAATCTCAAAATACTTAAGTTTTGTTACTAATTTAAAGGGAAGTAAATTCAGTCAATCTATAGTAAATTATCTTTTTATGGGAGTTAACAGTAAAGAGTGGGTAACTATAGGCCAACCTGATGTGCTGTCAGGGTTCTGACAGTAATATGAAGGGGTAGAAAAATGAAAGAAAATTTATTTGATGTTTAAGTCTGTAGTATTAATTCAAGAAGTTTCAGGCTTTTTCTCAAACTTCATCAATCTTTTTACATATATATATATATATATATATATATATATATATATGCCCTCCTTTATTACCGTTTTTCTAAACTATGACGGCTCTAAAACACTTTATTTGCACAACATGCTTCCTCTAAAAGGAGATGTTTTCTCCAGTATTTTTGAATACCAAACAACATAATCTCTACATTTCCACTTTTTTTCTCTTGCTTCAGCTGCTGTTTACTGACATACAAGTGAGTGCTATGGCAACAGGCCTACAGATGGTTGCAGCCTTTGGAGAATGGAAGGTGGAGGGAGTGTTTGTCTGCAGCAATGTTTGAGTGCAGTGCCTAAGGAGGAGCAGAGGAGGCAAAGGCTCTTCCAAGACACATGTCAGGGCCAGGGCCAAATGTCATCTACCCCAATGCCTAGGCCCCAGGTTCTCAACCCCTATTCTTGTTGTCTGTCTCCTGACTCCAGGCCACAGCAGGGAGTTTGGCTATGTTCACATTCTTTTTTTATTATTATTATTTTAGAATCTGTTCTTTTAATTTTTATTAATTACAGTTTAGTCCCTTTGTATCCCACCGTAGCTCCCTCCCTCTTCACCCTCTCAATCCCACCTTCCCTTCCTCTTCTCCACCCATACTCCTAACCCTGTGCACTGATAAGGGCCCTCCTCCCTTTCCATCTGATCCTAGTCTATCTCATCCAGACTGCCTGCATTGTCTTCCTCTGTGGCCTAATAAGGCTGCTCTCCCCTCAGGGGGAGGTGATCAAAGAGCCAGACATGGAGTTGATGTTAGGGAAAGTCCCTGTTCCCATTACTAAGGAATCCACTTGGACACTGAGCTGTCATGGGCTACATCTGTTCAGGGAGTTCTAGGTTATCTCCATGAATGGTCCTGGCTTGGAGTATCAGTCTCAGAAAATTCCCCTGGATCCAGATTTTTTGCTTCTGTTGCTCTCCTTATGGAGCTCCTGTCTGTCCCCTCCAGGTGTTTCTATCTCCCCCTTCTTTCATAAGATTCCCTGCACTCTGCCCAAAGTTTGGCAATGAGTCTCAACATCTGTTTTGATACTCTGCAGGGTAGAGTCTTTCAGAGGCCCTCTGTTGTAGGCTCTTGTCCTGTTCCCTGTTTTTCCCCTCTTCTTATGGCCAATTTCTTTGCCTTTCTGAATGAGCATTGAATATCTTACTTAGAGTCCTCCTTCTTGATTAACATCTTTAGGTGTACAGATTTTAGTATGTTTATCCTATATTATCTGTCTAATAACCACTTATGTGTAAGTATATAGCAATTGTGCCTTTCTGCTTCTGGGATACCTCACTCAGAATGATCTTTTCTAATTTCCCTTATTTGCCTGAAAATTTCATGATTTCCTTGTTTTTTATGTACACATTCTTAACGGTCTCTCCATGGTAATCTTGAGTTCCAGGAGAGAAGTTCAGACATGTTACATCCATTCCAGACTTAGCATCTCTTTCAGCATATCTACAGATTGATTCACAGGACCAGTAGTACAAAATCATGTGGGTATCATGAGCCTTGATGGGTCTGGAGATTCATGTCTTGCAAGAGAGTGTTGAGCATTGCTCTGTGGAGCGCCTGGGTCTAAATAAAGGCACTCCAAGCTTTGCTGTGTGGTTTTGGTATAGTTTCTGAAGTCCTTGGGTGGCTCTGGTTCCTGTTGCAATGCCTAATGTAGGCTTCTAAGAGGTCAGAAATATTACTACTGTGTACCTTTTAAATTATTTTGAGCCAAAACGGTTTTGAAAAGCTTTGGACACTTCTTTGTCTAAAAACATGAATATAATGACTGCTTGCATTTAGTGTGCTGTAGGACTGCTACTATGAATCTCAAATATTGTGTCTGGTTATCATACTGTATCAGCTGCAGATATCACTAACAGATGACTACCCATCACTGCTTCAGTAAGAAACAGAGTCCATACAATACTTCTGTCTCTAGTACTCAGTGTTATTCAATAAGGAATTAATGTTTTCTGCTATAGTTTTCTGATTCTTAAAATAAAAATCATCACAGCCACATCATATAAAGTTGAAAGAGCAAAATTATTTCTTTATAAAATATTTCAAAGTCTCTATTCAGTTTAAAAACTATATATATATAGCATTAGTTATGTTTATTATTTATAATCCTATAATTATTATTTATGTATACCTCTATAAAGCAATATCACCACTAACTTTTTAGACTAGTACCTAATGGGCACCAATGGAATTCCACTAAAAATAAGATAAACTCTCCTTTGAGTAGTTTCCAGAGATAAATGTTTGTATCTTTATGTATGGACACATCCAATAATAACATGACTCTTATGATTGTCTGTGTTTTACAGAAGAGAAAATTAAGTTTGAAAAAATTAATTCCTAGTGGTATGCATCAAGAGACAAAAAAAAAAAAAAACTTCATTTATCATGTATAAGAACTCAAAAAAAAAAAAAAGCTGTGGGATGTGGGATCATTTACACAACCACACTATCAATGTAAGAGTAGATGGGTGCACATGTTTATGAGTAGATTATAATTGTTTTACTTTTAGGTTCTGTGTTGGGTTTTGACCCACTACAGTTCCTGAATTGTGTATTAATACAAACGCTAATTATAGTGCAACCTTACAGAGGTTGCCTTTAGCCAGCCCCACTACGACCACTTTCAGCTCTCCTGGCTTCACCTCACTTATCCAGTCAGTTCCACCACCCAAATATATTATTATCCATTTATGACATAATAAATTTCAGGCTTTCACTGTCTGATCTATCAAAGATAATGGTTCTAAAGTATAAGGTGTTAAAATTATTAGCTTTTCCTGTTGCCATTACTATGCCGTTATCAAGATGCCCTTTTGGAATGAGAAGTTATAAAAAGGAGAGAGATTAGGAGCTAATCCAATACAATGTTAAGATAGTACAATCCACCTGTGTAATAAAACATAAGATCTCTCAGGAGCCAGTATTTATAAAGCTTTTATTCTAATCATATTAGTAAACTTGTTGAGTCCTAAAAAACAGAATGATAAAAGGACATGACGAGGACATTTAAGAGAAGAAAATGTAGAAGTCACAGAACACATGTTTCTCTCCCATGCATTAAAGTGTCATATCTGCAGTGTTACAGCATGTATTTGTAGAAATGCTTCATAAACCTAGCCAGTGATAACAGCTGAGGAGAATAGAAAACTTGAGTGTGTGCGTAAGTGCTGTCTTTTTCCTTAAGTCAGCTAGCTGTGTATAGGTGTCAACGTCCGTGATCAACAAGATGGAGTACTTTTATAAAATATCTCGAAAGAAAACTATAGTCTGTCCAAGAAAAGACTGTTCTAAAAACGTATACAGTTATTATCTCTTGTTAACGGTGTAACAACAAACCTATGGGCCATTTACTATGCCAGTTTTCCAGACAGCTATTGTCCCAAAAATATTAGGGCATTAAATAAAACTCTCATCTCAACCCAAGTAAAGCTCTGCCTTCTGAACTGAATAAAAACAGTCAAATGTTAGGATCCTCCATTTACCGTAACACTATGGTCAGCCTTTCCATCCTTCTTGCCTCTAGCAGACAAGATGATTCAATTATGCATGGCTATACTGATATTGCTTATCCCCCACCATGTAAGTGTTGCAGATAATGAATGTTCCATACACCCTGAACACATATAACACATATAGACTCTTGCTTTTCTGTCTAATGTACAGGAGGCAAAATTCTACCCTTCTGACATACAAGAAATTAAGAGAAATAATTAAGGCAGTGATTATACATACAAGATCCCAGACTGAAAAAAAAAATTCTGTGATCATTTCTGAACTTCCAGCATTTATTCAATTAAAAGTAACTTATCCTAGAGTTACTAATGTAGTTGACATTCTCTAAATTCTCCTTAAGGTAATCTGAGAACCACGTCATGTAAAACAATCATCCAGCAGATGTCCTTTATACTGGTCATTATGCTTAGAGGCGTAGGCTGTACTTTAAAACATATGAAGTCAAGTGTAAACTTTTCTTTTAGCTTGCGCTTTCGAAAAGTCAATACTCATTGAAGTGAACATGAAGATTAATGACCTTAGGGAATTTTGGAAATAGAAAAATATAGATCTATTCTGGCTATATCATACTTTAAAAAAACAACAAAAGTATTGGCCTTATAAAGCAAAAGCACACCTCTATATACAGCTGATCCCTCTACTTTGATACAAGGATCTCTGAGCTGGCAGTACAGACAACCAACTCCTGCTGCAGCTCAGAATGTTGTGCAGTTTCATGATATCCTATCTCAAACAACACCTAGGAGATGTTTTTTTTTTGGGGGGGTGCTTTCTAATCATGAAATTTGGAGGCAAATGGATGGAACTAGAAAGGATCATCCTGAGTGGGGTAACCGAGACCCAGAAAGACACACATGGTATGTTCTCACTTACAAGCAGATGTCAGCCATATAATACAGAATAACTACACTATTAATCACAGACCCAAAGAAACTAAGCAACAAGAGGGCTCACGGAATCTCAAGAGCTTGAATCTCACTCAGATTGGAAATAGAATAGACAGAGGAAGTGGATGAAGGGAGGGAACTAACTGGGTAGGAGAGAGTGTGGGGAGGGAAACCAAGGGTAGGAGTATCTCTGAAACAAGCTGGAGACCTGTGACAGAGCAGGCTCCAGGGAAGATATGAGGGTGGCTCTAGATTAGCCTCCTAGCAGTGGGGGACATGGAGACTGAAGATGCCACCTTCTAGTAAAGATAGAAGGTGGTGGGAGAAGAATAAGTACAAAACCTTCAACCCAAAATTTACACTGCATTCAAGATGAGCAGAGATAAAGATAGAGCACACTGTGGGAAATGTCCAACCAAGGCCTGACCCAACCTGAGAATCACCCCATGGGAGAGACCCATTTTCTGATACCATTAAAGATATTCTGCTATGTTTACAGACAGGAGCCACTGTCCTCTGAGATGCCCTACCAGGAAATGATCGAATCAGGTACTGAGATTCATAGTCAAGCATAAGGTGGAGCTAGGAGAGTCCTATGAAAGAGTAGGAGGGAAGCAGAGAAGGACCTAGAAAGGACAAGAACTCCATAAGAAGACCAACAGAGTCAACTAACCTAGGCCCACGGGGGCTTACAGAAATGGAAGCACTGAACAAGTAGCATGAATGAATTGTAATAAATAATTAATAATATAATAATAATAATAATGAAAAAAAAGAAAGAAAAGTCGGTAACAATTCCAAATAAATGAGTAGCATGAAAGAATTGTAATAAATAATTAATAGTAATATAATAATAATGAAAAAAAGAAAGAAAAGTCAGTAGCAATTCCAAGTGAATACTTCTTCTTAGATTTCTCCAGGAACCGAAGGTCTTTGTAAATTTTTCTATTGTAAGGCAGGAAACTTCTCTGACCTTATCTGAAAGTAGGGTGCTGATTTATCTCAGCATACCTGAGAGAAGACATAGCTTCCAAAGGCTGTCATTAATCTTAATGAAAGCCAAAAAAGACTTTGAGATGGACATGTCATAGCACAGCACAGGCAATTTCAATGTGAAGGCTTGACTTTGTGGTGTTTGACATTTGATTCAGATAGCTTCTACTACATGTGAGGTCCTGAGCAAAAAAGAAAAGTCAGATTGAATGGATCTCTAAGTGACCAGTCTAAAAATACCAACACAGCTGATTGAGTCCACACCTTGATGTTACCTAGATATGCTAACTTCTTAAAATGTCTGTATAGGAATTTTAATTCAGCCACTGGGCCTGTTCTGATCACATCTAAAGACCTTGCTAAGGCTATGTGATCCAGCTGGAATTCAGACACATGCTTAGGCTACATATATTTATCCCCAAACAATGAAAATAAATTTAGTGTGTAGAAGGAAGTACCCATGTTGAAAGTGACATTTAATTGAGAGGCAGACAGAGTACCTAATCAGAGGAAGATTTGACAGAATAAGATATGGTAACTCTCTCAAGAACAGAGAGGAATGAGAAGCTACTTGAGAGAGCAGTTCAGAGGAGGGATGGAAGTTTTTTGTTGTTGTTGTTTTTGTTTTTTTTTGTGGGGTTTTTTTGTTTTTGTTTTTTACTGGGACAGTTTTACAGAGACAGGTTGAAGAGAAAATAACCTAGACAAATGTGAAAACTGACCAAGCCAGAGAATGAAAAGGTCAGGATATTAGAACAGATATCCCAGGTTAGTTTAAGGTCAAGCAGAGCAACTCAGTTAGAGCAGAATGAAGCCACTTTGACTCAGTCAGCTTGGAGAGGAGTTTAAGCCAGAAGAGCTGGCTTGAACCAGCTAGCCAGAGTTCAGAAAGGTCTAGAGAGTGTGAAGTTATTCAGCAGTAAGCCTCAGAGTCAGAAAGCACTCTAGGCCTAGATTAGATTTTATGGAGGCTAGCAGCTTTCAAGACTGGGCCTCGGTTAGTAGACAGAGGCAGTAAGCCTCAGAGACAGTTATATCAGCTGAATGACAGCTACTTTTACAAATGTCACATGATTCTAGAAACATTTGTGTCACTGAACAAGATTCAAATTTTACTTTAGAATATAGAGATCTGGCATTCAAGGAAGTTATGCATTTTTTAAACATCACAATAATAGTGTTTGGCAAATTGAAACTAAATGTCGTTCTCAGGTCTGAGCTTACCAAATGATTGAAGCAACCACCTACCTGTCTATAGATTATAATCTTTATAAAACAGAAATGATGCTTACTTTTTGTATGGTTGGTTGGTTTGGGTTTGGATTTCTTTGTTGTTGGTGGTGCTGGGGTTTACTGGGTGCTTGTAAGCTGCATATATAATACTGACAATATAGTATTTTCATTTATAATGATAATGTCTTCTTAATATATCATGTAACTGAGCCATCTCTGAGCTTCATAGCCTTCCATTTCTCCTGTATATACCATCCTCTCCTAATACTTTTCCCTCCTTTACCAAATCTTTATTTTGATCTTATACGATAAGTTTCATGCATCAAAACACATTATAGGATGTACGAATCTAATAAAGTATGCTACAATTGTCTTTTTGGAATCTGGTTTTGTTCAAATAATGTCATGATATCCTACTTGCACCATTTTCAAGCATGTGACATTTCATTAATCTTCATAGATGACTAGACGTACAATGTGAGCTACAACATTTTATTTTTCCATCCATGTGCAAATGAACACACATGCCTGTCTTGTGCCAGTGCCATGCAGGTTTTGATACTGTGGCTGTGTGGTAAAACTCAGAATTACTTATTATGATATCTTTTTGCATCTTGATTTTTCTCGTGATTCTTTTGTGCCTCTATATGAATTTTAGGGTTATTGTTCTATTTCTGTAAATAATGCCATTGAGCTTCATTACAGAATAATCACACTACAATTATCAGATCCCCAAGAAGCTGAATAACAAGGAGGGCCCAAGATAGGATATTTGACTCTCACTCGGAAGGGGAAATAGAATAGACAGCTGAAGTGGATGAAGAGAAGGAACAGGGTAGGAGAGGGAGTACAGAAGGAAATGAGAGTGGAGATCATATGTGGGGAGGGCATGGGCAGGAGGTCATAGAGTTAGAGAGAATAGAGAAACCAAGGGCTTCAGGAGGACAAAAACTGAGACAACCTGAAGACAGCGTAGCCTCCTGGGAGACTATGGGAGTGATTGGACCTAAGACTCCTAGGAGTAAATGTCATGGAGACTGAAATGGCCACTTTCTAGCCAGACAGGATATCCAGTGGAGGGAATGGAACACCAAGCCATCCACAAAAGTTTGACTCAAAATTTACCCGGCCTACAAGATGTGAGGGATAGAGTTAGAGCAGAGATTGAGGGACTGTCCAACCAATATTTGGTCTAACCTGAGATCTACCCCCTGGGAGAGAGCCCATCCCTGACACTATTAATGACATGCTTCTATGTTTTCAGATAGGAGCCTAGCATAGTTGTCCTCTGAGAGGCTCCACTCAGCAGAGGATTGAAACAGATGCTGAGACTCACAACAAAACATGAAGCAAAGCTTGAGAAGCCTTGTGGAAAAGTGGAGAGAAGGTTAGAAGGACCCTGAGGGGACAAGAACTCCACAAGAAGACAAACAGAATCAACTAACTAGGGCTTGGGGAGGGGAGCATATGGAGACTGAAGCACCAATCAAGACCATGCATTAACTGGATCTAGGCCCACTACGCATATGTAGCCTATGGCCAACCTAGTCTTCATGTGGGTGTCCTAGTAAGGGAGCAGGGACTATCTCTGACATGGACTCTGTTGCTTGCTTTTCAATCACTTCTCTCTGTGAGGTTGCCTTGCTTGGCCTCAGTGGAAGAGGAAGCACTTGGTTCTGATGGGTTGGGATGCTCTCCTTTTCTGAGAAGTAGGAGAGAGAGAGGAGAAGGTGAAAGAGAGAGGGAGAGTGGAACCTGAAGGAGAGGAGGAAGAGAACTACAATCAAGATGTAAAGTGAATAACTAAATATTAAAAATAAAATGAAAAAAAGAATGTTTTGAACATTTTACAAGTTTTCCATTGAATCAGTAGTATATCTTTCTTTTTGGTAGCATATCCTTTAATTTAAAAATTCTGACAATAGGAATCTTGCCATTTTCTACGATCTTCATGTTTCTTAACATTTTCACTGTGAATGTCTTTCACTTCCTCAATTAGTTATATTCCTGGATATTTTTGGGGGCCATTATGATAATGCAGACTGTCTTTCTGATTCCTTTTTCAGCATGTTCATTATCAGTATAAAAAAGTACTGATTCTTTTATGTTGATTTTGCATCTTGCTCCTTTTTTGAAGTTGTTTATCAGTTCTAAGGTTTTTTTTGTGGAGTCTTGGGGTCTCATAGGTATATTATTGTTTCATCTGCAAATAAGGATGCTTTGACTTTTCCCTTTGCCATGGATATATTTTGATATCCCCTTTCTCTGTTAACTGCTTTAGCTAAGACTTTAAGCTTAGTGTCTCACATTTGACATGTATCACTGTAGGTGCATATCGAGTCAATTAAAGAAACTGGAAACCCTTGTCTCATTTCTGACTTTATTAAAAATGTTTTTGTTTTGCCCCATTTTGTTCATTATGGGTAGAGTTTCCTGATATATGGTCTTTATTATGTTAAAATATGTCCTTCTGTTTTTAGATTCCTTGATGTTTTTAATCATGAAGGGATGTATGACTATGTTCAGAGGCCCTTTCTTTATCTGTTGAAAAGATTGTGGAATTTCTGTTATGATCATCAGTGATAGAACCTGCCAAGTGAAGACTATGAAAAGCATCCACCAACCAACAACTGAAAGTTCAATAAGGAATGCACTCAGAATTCCAATTATACTTCCAGGAGAAAGTATAGGAAGGGAAGAAAAAAACAACATATAAGTGCTTTTAATTTGATTTATCAGAAGCGAAATACAGCTTTATTTCATACATGAGTCTTACAAGGAAGAAAAGTAGCACTTTCTAAAAGTATCATTAATCAGTTCTTGTGCTGTGGACCTAAGAAAAGCATCAGAGAACTTTCTAGAAAAACCAGTTCATAGATTCTACCCAAGACTACACAGCAATGTCTCTTAGAGTAGGGGACCAAGATTCTACATTTGAACCCACTAATTAAAATGTATGTCAAATGTGAAACCCTTATCTACAGAGTACGCAAAATCATTCTCTACAGCTCTGCTTGGAGTAAAAGGCCACCCCAAATAAAGCATGATAATGGAATAAGAATGAAATTATCAGCGTAAACTTCAAAATTTTTATTGTGTATATGAAGCAATGACCTGTGTTCTGAAGGACTACCCTAAACAAAGCATTCAGCATCCTGAAGTTTGTGAAGCTGTTTAGAGTTATAAGCTATTAAATACAGTCACAAAAGAAACAGCAGGTACCTTGTTATCAGTCAGTAAAATTGAAGCATGGTCTCTGGCTCTAATCCTGACCAGCACCTTGACTGTCACATGATGCAAATTACACTGTATGAAACAATTCTTCCAATGATGTCACTGTGACTCTTGAGAATCTTGGAAAAAAAGCAGAAAGAAAGAAAGAAAAAGGAAGAAAGAAAGAAAGAAAGAAAGAAAGAAAGAAAGAAAGAAAGAAAGAAAGAAAGAAAGAAGGAAGGAAGGAAGGAAGGAAGGAAGGAAGGAAGGAAGGAAGAAAGAAAGAAAGAAAGAAAGAAAGAAAGAAAGAAAGAAAGAAAGAAAGAAAGAAAGAAAGAATATGGATGCTTAGTGCCTTAATTGTCACCCTTTGAAAATACAGAAGGCATTTAGAGGGATCATCTAGGGCTGCCTCACTGGAGTTTAAGGGGAGGCCTTGCAAATTACTGTAATCTGAGGCAGGATTGAAAGGACAAGGCTATGTCTTGCAGTGGACTTTGTACAAATACTTCAAGATTGATATTCAGAAACACCACCATTCCTGAACCTTGTCATCATGAAACTCTGAAAGGGACTAATAGTCATGAAGGGCAAGCCAGATGCCTTGTTTGTCATGTGAGAGATTTACATCTGGTGGTTAGGGATGTAATTTGCATCATGTGACAGTACCAGGGCTCTTCAACTTCAGCACCATTGAATTTGGAGCTGGTAATTCTTTATTGTGGAAGGAAGAAAACTAGACTTTAGTGGCAACTGTACCCTAACTAACTGTCAGAAGCAGAGCCCAACTTCAAAAACAAAAACAAAAATCTCTCCAAATACTGCCAAATTTCCTGCTGGAAAACATAGAAAAAGGCAGTCTCGAGAGAGAAACTCAGCCCTAAATGCATCATAGGAAATAAAACTAGAATATCATGGTTAAGTTTTTCTTTCACCAAGATTCAGTATGTAGCATTACATGTAAAAGCAAGAATCTCTAAAACTAATGTATTCTGATTCAATCTGGATTGGCTGCTTAACTAGTTGTACAAGTTGCACAAACTTACTCTAGTTAGTTAATTTTTTATGATGTCTTACTCATGAAATAAGATTTTAAGGGAAAAAAAGCACAGATATTTCATAAAGTTAAGAAAAAACATACGATATAGAAAGAGTTTCAAATTGTATGTTATAGTAGGTACTATGGGAATATCTAAATAATATGATTTAGAATGGAGGATTTAGAAATAATATGATTTAGAAAGCAGAAGGATAGAGCATAGGTGAGGGGTGTGTGCAAAGCTGGGCTTTATCTTGAAGGTTTCCTTGTTGTTTTAAATAATGGAGTCATGGTATCTCTCTTGAATTCACGTGGGTTTCTAAATTTGTTGTTTTAATAGGCTGACCTAAGAGTGTGCATCTCATCAATTCAACAGCATCTCCTCTCCCCAGTGGTAGCAAAATTAAACAAAAACTAATTTGGAAATCCGAGATTTAATTTGTCATGCCTAAATGTGAAGACAGAAAAGGCCATATGGAAGACCTATGAAAATGTGTATAGGTTTGTTTATGAGTGTGTACCTGTGTACTCATGCATGTGGGAGACAGAAGTCAACATTGGGTGCCTTCCTCTATGACACCGCACCTTAGTTTGTGAGAGAGGATCCCTCCCTGAACTTGAATCTGGTTCACAAGACTTTGGCCAGCAAGTTCTAGGGATCCTTGCATCTCTACCTTCTCAGTGCTAGGACGGCAGATTTATTTTAGCATTCCTAATGTTGCAGGGATGTTGAATCTGAACTCAGATTCTCATGCTCAAACTGCAGACACTGTGTGGATTCAGGCACCTTTCAAGCCCTATTTTAGAAAATGACGTTCTGTTGCTGAGAGTGACCCTCCATCAGTATCAGCAAGGATAAACAACTTGAATTCTACAATTTCAAGATGTACAATTATACCAAGAATGTGACCTTTGAAATTAATTCTTCTACTCGCCTCTGCATCAGAGACTAGCTCAGCAAAGAGAGCATTCTGGTTTTGTGAGACCAGAACAGCTAGTTACCTCCAGAACAACTAGTTAACAAACTGATGCTGTTTTTAGCTAGCATGTTTGTGGCCATTAGTTATACTGCACTAAGAACTAATACAAGTCTTTTAGCAGCTGATGAGTGCTCATCGTTTTTTTTTTTCATCAATTACACTTCATTCATTCTGCATCCCCCCATAAGCCCCTCCCTCCTCCCCTCCCAATCCCACCCTCTCTCCTCCCTCTGCTTGCATGCCACTCCCCAAGTCCACTAATAGGGGAGGTTCTCCTCTCCTTTCTGATCTTAGTCTGTCAGTTCACATCAAAAGTGGCTGCATTGTCCTCTACTATGGCCTGGTAAGGCTGCTCCCCCTCCAGGGGAGGTGATCAAAGAGCAGGCCAATCAGATTATGTCAGAGGCAGTCCCTCTTCACATTACTATGTAACCCAATTGGACTCTGAACTGCCCTGGGCTACATCTGTGCAGGGGTTCTGGGTTATCTCTATGAATAGTCCTTGGTTGGAGTATGAGTCTCTGGGAAGTTCCCTGTGTTCAAATTTTCTTGTTCTGTTGCTCTCCTTGTGGAGACCCTGTCCTCTCTAGCCCTTACTATTTCCCAGTTCTTACCTAAAATTCCATTCACTCTGCCCAACAGTTGCCCATCAGGCTCAGCATCTGCTTTGATAGTCTGAAGGGCAGAGGCTTTCAGAGGCCCTCTGTGGTAGGTTCCTAGGTTGTTTCCTGTTTTCTTCTTCTTCTGATGTCCATCCTCTTTGCCTTTCCAGATGGGGATTGGACATTTTAGTTAGGGTCCTCTCTCTTGCTTAGTTTCTTTAGATGCACAGGTTTTAGTGGGTTTGTCCTATGTTGTATGTCTATATGAGTGAGTATATACCATGTGTGTCTTTTTGCTTCTGGGACAACTCACTCAGGATGATCCTTTCCAGATCCCACCATTTACCTGCAAATTTCATGATTTCCTTATTTTTCATTGCTGAGTAATATTCCATTGTGTAGATGTACCACAATTTCTGCATCCATTCTTCAGTTGAGGGGCATCTGGGTTGTTTCCAGCTTCTGGCTATTACAAATAAAGCTGCTACAAACATGGTTGAGCAAATGTCCTTTTTGTGTACTTGAGCCTCTTTTGGATATATGCCCAGTAGTGGTATGGCTGGATCTTGAGGAAGCGCTATTCCTAGTTGTCTGAGAAAGCGCCAGATTGATTTCCAGAGTGGTTGTACAAGTTTACATTCCCACCAGCAGTGGAGAAGGGTTCCCCTTTCTCCACAACCTCTCCAGCATGTGTTGTCACTTGAGTTTTTGATCTTGGCCATTCTCATGGGTGTAAGGTGAAATCTCAGGGTTGTTTTGATTTGCATTTCCCTAATGGCTAGTGAGGTTGAGCATTTCTTTAAGTGCTTCTCTGCCATTCGGTATTCCTCTACAGAGAATTCTCTGTTTAGCTCTGTTCCCCATTTTTTAAGTGTTAATGAGGATTTTGTTAAGAAATGTTATCTGACGTCATACCCACATTTTTGCACACCCATTCTATAATGAATTTGCATAATGCAATATCTATAAGAATGACTTCAGAAACACTTACAGGAAACACAAACAATGCCGTAAATGGAAACACAAACAATGCAGTAAATAAGTTTCATATATTTCACATTAAAAGGGAAGGAGGAGAAAAGAAAGGCACAGAAGAATACATATCAGATTTATTTATAGAATATTAAGAAGTATAAAAATTAAATTGTGGTGTTTGTGAAATGTATATATGGGGGCATAGGTAAAGTGTGTAGAAAAAACATTTTTTTTAACCAATAAATTCATGACAAGTTTACCTTTGGGAGAGGAAAGAGAATGGTGATGAAAAGGAAAGTATATGGAGGCAGCAGCATCTTTGATAGTGGCAGAATGATGGATCAAGACCTAGATAGTGATTACTCTGCGCACTTAACCTTATGATGTATCACCTGAAGTAACATTCATTTCATTTCATTTTTATGTATTAAACGCACAGAAGCCAATAAAGGACACAGAGTGGTGGTGTATGTTCCGTCCTATATTAGTACGTATACCAAAAAAGCTCACAGAATCACTAATGTAGAAAGTAAGTGGCAAGTGAGCACCTTGCAGTGATGACTGCTGTGGTCTCAGAGTGCTGGTTGTTCTCTGGTCAGAGATGATTTGCCGGCACATCTGGGAGATGCAGATGGAAGGCTCTGCTTACCTAAAAGCCCTTGTCTTGCATTTTCTACCCTGGATTCTTGAAATGGTCTATTTTCACTGCCCTCATCTCTGTGTGTGTGTGCTTAAGGAGAATCACCATGGTTTGAACATGGACATGAATTACTCTTGAAGGAGCTCCTGTCTGCTCTGACTCACCATCTCTGCTATTTTCTTGAATCATTTCATTTGCTTCTGTTTTTTGCTTCTACTCAAAAGGCAGCAGAGATGCTGTCAAGGAGGCTGATACAATGCAGCCAGCCCTGTTACTTCACTGATGTGTTGCCCCTTTTAGACTAATGTAATCGGGCAAAAGCAGTAATAACGATGAATTGCTGATTGCTGTTCTTTCCCCATGCCCAGCCAATATAAAATAGTCCTGCTCTGCTCCATATGATGACCATTTCTTTTTTCTAAAAAAAAAAAAAAAAGTTAAAATTGAAACTTTGTCCCATTAATAGCATTCAGTATTCAGGATCCATGTCATTTGGCAGGAAGGAGTTTGTCTATTAACCCTGGTATCCAAAGCTGAGATTCATCATGAAACAGTAAGAGCATAGACCATTCCTTCTCATTGTGACCCCCCAAAATAAAAATAAATGTACCCTTACAAAAGAATGTGTTGTCATGCTCTCTCTCTTTGTCTCTCTGTCTCCCTCTGTGTGTGTTGTTGTTGTTGTTGTTGTTGGTTAGTGTGCATGTGTGTATATGCACTGATTCATGCACATGGAGGCCAGAGATGAATGTCAAGCATCTTTTCTTTATTGTACTCCATCTTTTCATTTTGAAATGGGTTCTCGGTTAACTTGAATCTCACAGATTTGACTAGACCATCTGGACAATAAGGTTAAGAGATCTGCTTATAACTATTTTCTACACCCTACCATAGCAATGGGACTACAGGCACATGTTATTCGGCCCAGATTGCTGTGCTGTGTATTTCCAAGAAGATTCAGGAAGAATATGGATTGAGCAAGGCTCTAATCCAATGAAGCCTTTATATTTGAACTCAGCCTTAACACTGTCAACGAATCAGCCTGTCACTTTCTATAAATCTTGCTTCATATTAGCTAATCTGTTCCCATATAAAATATAATATATTGTTTGATCTTTGGCCACACAAATTATATTCTACCTTTTTTGATCTCTCTCCATACAAACCTGCATAATATCAGACTCTTCTCAAAATCTTGATCCCTGATCCTTGTTCGATTAGATATCTTTCCATGCAAACCATGGTCTTTCCTGTTTCTAAGTGGGCTCCAGTAAGTTTCAATAATTCTCTTAGAGTACTTGACAGTCTGGTCATCTTTTCCATCCATTCTTTTATCTTTTAAATTACAGCTTAGGACTTAATTCTTAAATCAGATTGATTTGTTACTCCTACAAGCTTTGTGCCCCCATCGCACTAGCATATCTTGCAGGTAGAATACCACTGTAGATCAAAGAATCTGTGACTGGCTTGGTCATTATGTTTTTCTTTTGATAGAGTACAGAGTACCTTTCTTTACCAAAGACCCTAGAACATAGGGGTGAAGCTTCTATGTAAGTAGACACTCGGCATCTCCATCTTCAATGATTTCTGTAGGTGTTTTCTTCAGAACGATGACTTGCTGTCAGTTTGTCCAGAACAACTTGTAGTCTTGATAACAGCCTGGATTCTTTGGGGATTTCCATTGGACCTCTTTGGCCAACCATACAAGTAGATGGAACCCAAACCCAACACTGGAAATTTCATTTGGTAACAAGAGTTGGCCAGTTTTTTTTTTTTTTTTGGGGGGGGAGGGGGTCCTGTTTCCTTAAATATTTGGTGGTTTCATTTAAATCACCTTTATATATGTATATATTTTAAGAAAATTCTGCTGCATTGGGTTTTCATACTAACACTAAAAAAGACTTTTCCAAATATATCAACATGCAAATTTCTCAAATGATGACTTATTCTTTTTTTAATTAATTACAGTTTATTCACTTTGTATCCCCCCTGTAGCTCCCTCCTTACTCACCTCCCAATCCCACCCTCTCTCCCCCTTCTCCACCCATGCCCCTCCCCCAGTCCACTGATTGGGGAGGACTTTATCCCTTTTCTTCTGATCCTAGTCTATCAGGTATCATCAGGAGTGGCTGTATTGTCTTCCTCTGTGGCCTAGTAAGGCTGCTCCCAGCTCAAGGGGAGATCATCAAAGAGCAGGCTAATCAGTTCATGTTCTCATTACAGAACATGAATGAGACATTTCAGAACAGAGACATTTCCTGCTCTCATTACTATGGAACCCACAGGGACACTGAGCTCACATGGGCTACATCTGTGCAGGGGTTCTAGGTTATCTCCATGAATGGTCCTTGGGTGAAGTATCTTGCTGCTTCATCAGGTCATGCTGTCCTCATTACAAGAAAGCATCAAATCCATGAAAAGCAAAAATTATCTATTTTTTTATCATATAGTTCATTTTGAAAACATGATGGATACAGAAAAGCACACAGGCACATTAGGCTGTCTAAAGAGCTTTTATTTTATTTTACTATTAATTACACTTTATTCACTCTGCATCCCCCCCATAAACCCTCCCTCCTCCCATTCCTATCCCACCCTCTCTCTCCCTTCTTCATGCATGCCCCTCCTCAAGTCCACTGATAGGGGAGGTCCTCCTCTCCCTTTCTCTGATCTTAGTCTATCAGATCACATCAGGAGTGGCTGCACTGTCATCCTCCTGGTAAGGCTGCTCCCCCCCAAGAGGAGGTGATCAAAGAGCAGGCCAATCAGCTTATGTCAGAGGAAGTCCCTCTTCCCATCACTATGTAACCCACTTGGACACTGAACTGTCATGTGCCACATCTGTGCAAGGGTTCTAGTTTATCTCCATGAATAGTCCTTGGTTGGAGTATGAGTCTCTGGGAAGTTCCCTGTGTTCAAATTTTCTGGTTCTGTTGCTCTCCTTGTGGGGTTCCTGTCCTCTCTAGCTCTTACTATTTCCCACTTATTACATAAGAATCCATGCACTCTGCCCAACAGTTGTCCATAAGTCTCAGCATCTGCTTTGATAGTCTGCAGGGCAGAGGCTTTCGGAGGCCCTCTGTGGCAGGTTCCGAGGTTGTTTCCTGTTTTCTTCTTCTTCTGATGTCCATCCTCTTTGCCTTTCATGATGGGGATTGAGCATTTTAGTCAGGGTCCTCTCTCTTGATTAGTTTCTTTAGATGTACAGATTTTATTAGGTTTATCCTATGTTATGTCAATATGAGTGAGTATATACCGTGTGTGTCTAAAGAGCTTTTTGCAGGTGAACAACTTTATCCAAATTTGAAAATATAAATTATACAAACTCAAGTAAAGTGTAATGGAAAATGTAAATTTTGGCACATGTAGTATTGAGTAATTGGTAGATGATCAAAAAATGTGCTTGTTAATTTGATTAATTGATTGATTAAAATGAGATCACGAATATGGTGATCTTTTCCTGGAAACATAAAACATGGGGAGGAGTTAAATAAAAGGACAAAATCTTAAAAAGTGCTCTAAAATTAATAAGTTGATAATAGCATGTATTTTTAGCAATCACTGAGGCGGTGGTCACACATCAGTTTCACCAGTGGCAGGTCTTTAATGTCTACACCTCCGTTTTACATATATTCCATTTTGATCTGGTCAAAATCTTGGGAAATTCCATCTATAACTCTTCTAAATTATTAGCAACCCCAGAACTACAGATACCAGATTAGCTTCCTAATTCTGTTGTAATATGTAAGCACAGTGTTAATGGAAAAATTTAGAACACATGGATTATTTTCTTATTTCTGACTATCAGAAGCCTCTTTTTACTTGGGCCCAAATCAAGATGTCATTGGAACTGTGTTTTAACAATTCTATGCAGGGATTTACTTTTGAAAAACAAAAAAAAAAAAAAAAAAAAAAAAAAAAAACCTAAGCCTGAGTTTATCCTAGGGACAGGTCAAAATTATCAATCCATCTTCAGAAAAAAGCACAAATAAGATCTGTGTTTTGGGGGAGGGGCAACATGGCGGTGCCGGGAGGACTCTCATTCTGAGCAGCAGCAGCAGGATCAGCACAGTGACCAGCAATCAGAACTCTCGGCCATAAAACACAGTCATTGTGTTTCCCAGGTGAGAGGATACCCCACGGTGGGGGATTAATCAGCTTTTAACTCACCCGGCTAAACCGCGGAAGAGATCCCGGTTCCGCCAGACGCTTGGCTGCCGGCCGCCAGCCCCAGCCCCAGCCCAGAGCCACAAGCCAGTATCTCTGGTCACTGTCCCAGACTGAATCATGCGCACCACACTATCAGAGACTGGAATTTTCAGTTGGGAGATAACTCCAGGGTACAGGAAACGACTGGGACTGGCCTTAGGTCACCCAGACATCCCCTGGAAAAGACTCGGGGTCCACGGGCACCCCAGGAGCCAGCCCGGAGCCAGAGCCGGGGACCCAGGTTCTGGCACTGAGCCCTGCCTGCCTGCGCGCCTGATTCGCCGCCAGAGATAGAAACGGCGGGTCTGATCTCAGAGCACTCAGCTCACCCCCAACCTGAAAAGGTCCCCGGAAAATTACCCAGCTTAGGGAGCCACTCAGACTCCCAAAAGCCACAAAGGCAGACACAGGCAGTTTCTGCGCACCAGACAGCTGGCAGAGACTGAGCCGCCATCACACAGCTGTGCTCCAGGCACAGGCAGTTTCTGCGGCCAGCCAGCTGGCGGACACTGAGCAGTGTGCACCAGGACAAAAAAAGACACTGGGAGTCCGTGTCTCCAGAGAATCCACGGGGAAGGAAGGAAACTGTACTGACCTAAATCACCCAATCCTTCCCTAGAAAAAGTCTAGCAGACTAGTGGGGCCGAGGCGCCAGCACTCAACTGTGCTCCAGACACAGGCACAAACAGTTGCTGAGCGCCTGATGTCCAACTGGGTCACAGCAGCTAATCATTAAATTTACAACAAGAAACCCAGAAACAGGGCAGCTGCCCTCAGGACTTCCCTGGGTGAGAGGAGAACCCTCTCGACTAACAAAGACCACAGTTACCACTCAGGTCTATATCCCTGAGGTGAGCAACTCCTGAAAAAACACCAGCCATCCAGGGACTATACCCAAAAAGCTGAGAAGACATCCTTCAGGAAAAACCAGCTTTCTGCAAAGGGGATTCTCTCCACCACAGGATCCCCAGGAACCACCAGAAAATAACCCCAAACACCTAAGATAGCACAATGGGTAGAGGCCAGCGTAAAAGCTCAAGCAACAAAAGACAGAGCAATATGGCATCTCCAGAACCCAGTTACCCAGGGGCAAGTAGCCCTGGACACCCCACCATAACTGAAATCCAAGAATATGACCTAACAAGTATGCTCATGAAGATGATAACAGAGGAAACAAATAAGATTCGTAAAGACATAGAGGAAGATAAACTCAAACAGAATATTGCCATCCGTAAAGAAATAGAGGAAGCTGCAGCCAAACAGTTTATGTCCTTTAGAAAGGAAATGCTTAAAACACTGAATGAAATGAAGGAAACAGAGTTGAAGGAACTAAAAGAAAAACAGGAAAGTACAATCAGACAGGTGAAGAAAGTAAACAAAACAACTCAAGACCTGAAGATAGAATTGGAAAAATTAAAGAAAACACAAATGGAAGAAATAATGGAAAGGAAGAATCTAGGGAAGAAAACAGGAACTACAGAGGTAAGCATAACCAACAGACTAAAAGAGATGGAAGAAAGAATCTCAGGTGTAGAAGATACAATGGAAGAAATTGATGTATCTGTCAAAGAAAATGTTAAATCTGAAAAATTCCTGACACAGACCGTCCAAGAAATGCAAGACAATATGAAAAGACAAAACCTAAGAATAATAGGTATAGAGGAAAAAGAAGACTCCCTTCTCCAAGGCCCAGAAAATATTTTCAACAAAATCATTGAAGAAAACTTCCCCAAGCTAAATGAGAGGCCAATTAGAATACATGAGGCCTACAGAACACCCAACAAATTTGACCAGAAAAGAAAATCCTCCCGCCACATAATAATCAAAACAGTAAGTATACAGAACAAAGAAAAAATACTAAAAGCTGCAAGGGAAAAAGGCCAAGTAACATATAATGGCAAACCCATTAGAATCACGCCTGACTTTTCAACAGAGACTATGAAAGCCAGAAGGGCCTGGACAGATATCATGCAGACCCTAAGAGAACACAGATGTCAGCCCAGGCTACTATACCCAGCAAAACTCTCAGTCCTCATAGATGGAGAAAACAAGATATTCAATGACAAAAACAAATTTCAACAATACCTACAAACAAATCCAGCATTACAGAAGACACTGGAAGGGAAAATACAACCCAAGAAAGCTAGCTACATTCAAGAAAACACAGGAAATAAATAACCTCACTTCAGTAAAACAAAAAGCAACCAAGCACACAACCTGATGACCACAGCCAACATCAAAATCAAGAGACCTAACAGCCACTGGTCATTAATCTCTCTCAACATCAATGAACTCAACTCTCCAATAAAAAGACACAGATTAACAGAATGGATACGTAAACAAAACCCAGCAATCTGTTGCATACAAGAAACACACCTAAGACACAAAGATAAACATTACCTGAGGGTAAAGGGTTGGAAGACGACTTTCCAAGCAAACGGACCCAAGAAGCAAGCAGGAGTAGCCATTCTAATATCTGATAAAATAGACTTTCAACCAAAATTAATCAAAAGAGATGGGGAAGGACACTTCATGCACATCAAGGGAAAATTCCACCAGGAAGACATCACAATCCTGAACATCTATGCCCCAAATACAAGGGCACCCACATTTGTGAAAGATCTGTGTTTCAGTTTTTATATGTCAGTCTGATGAACTCAGTGGCTGGCTCTTTGATCACCTCCCCCTTATGGGGGAACAGCCTTACCAGCCACAGAGGAAGACAATGCAGTCAGTCCTAATGAGACCTGATAGGCTAGGGTCAGATGGAAAGGGAGGAGGACCTCCTTTATCAGTGGACTTGGAGAGGGGCATGGGAGGAGATGACGAAGAGAGGATGGGATTGGGAGGAAATGAGGGGGATACAGCTAGAATACAAAGTGAATAAACTATAATATAAAAAAATAAAATTAAAATTTTAAAATAAATTTAAAAAGAATAGTCCTTTAAGTATTTCATGTCCTTAAAGATGCTTGCTCCTCTTGCATATGCCATGATAGATTCTCCTTTTCCATTTAAATTTAAAATTTACATTTTTTCAGGTTCTAATAAGCAAGATCCCAAAACAAAGGTAAATTCTCAATATTATATGGATTTTTTTTTGATCAACCTTTTCCCCACTTTTCCTTTCTTCCTCATCTTCTGGTGGCTGAACAAATCTTTCATTTTTCAGTCACAGCAAGGTGCTGATAGGTCAGAGAACACTCAAGCCTTTCTCTCCACGCACTAGGTCTTTCAATATGGATGATTGCCAAGGTTATAACAAACAGAACAGCAAAAAAGGCACAGAGGTAGGTTGGCAAAGCACACTGTAACTGCTGGAGGAAGCCAGGCCACTGTGGTAAACCACACAGAAAGCCATTAGTTTCAGGTGTTTATTCTCTTCATTGGCACTGATGGCCAAGGAAAATAGAGAGAAATCAAGAGATAGAGATGGAGAGGGAACATCATTTTCAGGTTATTGTGTCCTTAGTCTCCATTTTCAGTTATTATGACTCCTTGAGAAAGGAAACATTCACAAGAACATTAGTCAACATGGTGATGGTCATATTATCACTTGATAACATGGGAACAGCATAGACTAATGGGGGTTCATGTTGCCGATCTCAGCAGATATCATTGCAGAAAGGACGTTTAAATGAACCCTTCATTCCTGACAGAGTGTCTCACTAGTGGGGAAGAATTCATATCTTAAATTCTGATAACATTTTGTCCATTCTCTCTTCCAAGCCAGTGCAGAACAATGTAGAGAGTCAAAATAGATAACAGCTAAGATCTAGGGTAAGAAAGCTGTGCCAAAATCACTAGGGAGAGAGGTCTTTTTCAGGGATGGTCCTAGCACAGTGCTTCTCAACCTGGCCGATGCTGCAGTCCTTTAACATACTTCACACCAGCCATAAAATTATTTTTGTAGCCTCCTCATACCTATAATTTTGTTACTGGTATGAATTGTAATGTAAACTTCTATGTTTTGTTTGTTTGTTTGTTTGTTTGTTTTGTGGTCTTACGAAACCCCTTTGAAAGGTTCATTTGACCACAAAGGGACTTGACCTACATGTTGACAACCACTGGCCTAGAGTCAAAAATCCCTCCCTTTCAACCAGAGCCCACAATCCCATCGCTGCATATATAGTGAAGAGGATTAAATGACGACTAACTCATGTGACCTCAGGACTCAGATTAAAAAAAAAAATACTTCTGTTATTGAGTTTCCACTATTCAGGAGGCATTTACTCACTCATTTACACATCACCACAAGCCCACTATACACAGTTTCCTGTTTTAGACACTTTGGGACAGCATAATGAATACAGCGGGCACATTTGCTATCTTTGAATTCTCGGTTTTCAAATGCTCTAAATTACAGGAAGGAGTAATTTCTCAATTTCATTTAAATAAGATAACAGAAACTCGGGAACAAAAACTTTTGAAAAAGACACAAATGAGCAAAAATCTGGAAGGACAATGAGCTGGATTTACAGTGAGCCAGGCCATCAAGATGCTATGCATATACCTATGCACAGGTTCAAGCAAATGGGCGTGTGCACAGGCACACATGCATAATTCTTTTAAGTCTCCACTAAGGAAGCCTGATTGTTACAAGAATTTTCCAGAAATAAACATGAGGAGTGAGAATAATTTTCTTACTAAATGTCATCAGTAAAGACCAATAAAACTAAACTTTCCCAAGTGTCACGCAAGTGGCGCTAGGCAGTCATAGTTTCACATCCCTCTTGATAACAACTTTAACTAATAGTTTGTTCACCATAACAAACATAACCAAAATAACACTGAATGATCTATTTTTCCTATAAGGTTATTGAGTCCATTTCATAAAGAGCACAGCTCCTAGTCTGTGACTTACCAGTGAGCAAATGATTATTAAGTATAGTATAATATAAGAATGCCTATAATCAGCTTATACCACATCAACTCGTATCACTCAGTCTGTAAGGGACAAGTTCTGAGTGGTCTTAGAGCGATAACATGGAGGCATGCTGAGAAATCACCGCAACTCTTTCCTCTCTAAACACCATTTGTAGTCTAAACCAAGTACATGTCACATACTTTGTTCCTTGTTGTGTGGGTTACAAAATTATCCAGAGTCTCTACTATAGGCATGATAGATGCCATTGCAATGCTGTTATCTATCTCTTGCAGTTCAGAAATAAAAAATTCAAAACAAAACAACAATCCTAAGAGAGGGTACCAGGCTGTCTTAAAGTGTTATCTATTGAGATAAAATATTTCAATCATAAAAACACAGATATTCATGTACAAATATATTTCCAGGCTAAAATTTGTCCACATAGATGTTTACATCATTCACATATCTGAGGAGAGAAAAGTCTACAAAGAGGAAATAAAAAACAAGCAATCCAAGATTACTGCAGTTAAACGTCTTATACCAAACCAGTGGGGTTTTAAATGATTTCAGTTATCTGGCACAGCATATGAGAAAGCCCTATCACCTTTCAGGACTTTTGGCATTTCTCACCTGTGTTGGTTTCATGATCTTAAAATTAAAATAGTCTGTCTGATAAAAATATAGCTTTACTCTTAGGCATTCTGACAGGTGTAAGACGGAATCTCAAAGTTGTGATTGCATTTTCTTGATGGCTAAGGATGTTGAACATTTCTTAAAGTGTTTCTTAGCCATTTGAGATTCCTCTATTAAGAATTCTCTGTTTAGATCTATACCCCATTTTAAATTAGATCATCTACATAGTTAATGTCAGGTTTCTTGAGTTTTTTATGTATTTTGGGTATTATCCCTCTATCAAATATGGGATTGTGAAAATTTTTAATCACTGTGTAGGCTGCAATTTTGGGTATTGACAGTGTCCTTTGCCTTTCAGAAGCTTTCAGTGTCATGCCGTCCCATCAATTTATTGTTGATCTTAGTGCTTGCACTATTATTGTATTGTTCAGAAAGTTGTTTCCTGTGCCAGAGCCTACAATAATCACCATCATAGAGAACAGAGAAACTTCATCCAGCAGCTGATGGGAAGAGATACAGAGTTCCACCACCAAATGTTAGACAGAGCTCGAGGAGTCCTGCAGAGAAGCAAAGGGAAAAATTGAAGGAGTCAACGAGACCAAGTATACCATAAGTACGTGGCCCACAGAATCAACTGACTGAGTCTCAAGTGGGCTCACAAAAGTCAGAGAGCCTGTATGGGTCTGACCTACGTCTTCTACATATATTTTGGCTATGTAGCTCAGTGTTCTTGTGGGACTTTTAACAGTGGGAGTGGGAGCTGTCTCTGATTCTTCTGCCTGCTTTTGGGAACCTTTTCCTCCTACTGGGTTGCTTCATTGAACATTTATGGGAGAATATGTGCCTGGTTTTCTAGAAAGAAAGGAAGAAAGAAAGAAAGAAAGAAAGAAAGAAAGAAAGAAAGAAAGAAAGAAAGAAAGAAAGAAAGAAAGGAGAATGTAGATACTACACACACAAAAAAAAAAAACAGTTTTTTTTTCCTTGAGTAAAAGAAAACAACAGAGATAAATTTCTGAGACGGAAGGCCAATCAATGTTGAAGACTGTGCTTTGACAAAAACAAGTTATGATAAATAACAGAGAGAAAGAGGCATAGGTGTGGTCCACTGAGCAACTCACTGATTCGAAGGCTAAAAGATCTTCTTCTGAACCTTTCCAACTAAAAACCAAAGTTTAATATTATTTAAATAAAAGTCTATGTGAAATAAGTGCTATAATTTGGGTATGTTTGTGTGTCCATGACAGGTTCATTGTGATTGAGAAGTTGGTCTGCATTGTAGCTCCATTGGTTGATAGTGAACCTGAGAGAAATGAGATCTAATGAGCCTTCTGTAAACCAGTGGGCGCTCAACACTCCAACCATTGCTACTCACTATGAGTAAATGCAGTTGCAATACAAGAATACAAGCCGGTGCAGGTTCCACACCCTTAAAGTTGCCTGCATCAAGTGTTTTGCAATATAGAAACAATTGCATTATAGAAGAAAATTAATAAGAGTTGGGCAAAAAGATGGAGCAAGCAAAATTAGCAAAATCTTGTCAAGTTATTTAAGAGAAAAAAAAACGAAAGAAATGTCTTGAGGGTTTTGAGCTTAGACTCCAATTTACTGTTGTTTTTTTTTATTCCCCCTTGCGATAAAATTCAGTAAAAATAGCATTACCATAAGTGGCGCTAAATACTTAATTCACATTCTAGCTTCTTTCTTTTCCACCTCTAAAGCGGGAGAGAAAATTAAAGGTTTAGAAATTTAAGTAAAAGAGAAAAAGCTTCTCCTCCTCTGCAGGTGGCCTGGGAGAAGCCCCATGTGGGTTTTCAGCAGGGGTCAGCATACATTAATCTGACAGGAGCCAGCAGGAGCCTCAGTGATGCTGTGCATGATGTTACCATGTGACCCCAGGAGCCTTATGCCTGCAGAAAAGAGTGTGGCAATTATTGCAAATAATTACTTACAGAAACAAAGCAGCCTCTGGCAAGTCAGATTTTTAATTTGTAGTTTGGAAGCTCCTACTCCCTCAGTAGAAAACTACAGAGAGAGAGAGAGAGAGAGAGAGAGAGAGAGAGAGAGAGAGAGAGAGAGAGAGAGAGAACTACTGTGAAGTAAAATGAAAAGGTGCTGAGTCCACTGTCATTTATTTTTCTGTCCCCAAGAAAGGTGTTTGTTGTTGTTCAGTAGTTTACTTTTCACATTTGCTTAACTTCTCTGTTATCTCAACACATTCATAATAACATCAAAGGGCAAAAAACAATTTTTTTTGTTAATTATTTCAGTCCTCTTGTATCTGTTGAGGCTTGCTTTATGACCAGCTATATGCTCTGTTTTGGAGAAGGTTCCAGGAGGTGTTGATGCACCAGCAACCAATGAAGGACCATACATGGAGAGGACCTAGATAGCTCAGTCTCCATGTGGATCTCTGAGTGAAGGGAGCAGGGGCTGCCTCTACCATGAACTCAGTTGACTGTTCTCTGATCACTGTCCCCTGATGATGCACCCTTGCCAGGCCATGGAGAAAGAAGATAGAAGCAGTCCTGATGAGACTTAACAAGCTATGGGCAGATGACAATAGTGGAAAAGTCCCCCTTTCAGTGGACTAGGGGAAGGTAATGAGGGAAACAGGGAAGGAGGGTAGGACTGGGGGAGTTAAGGGAGGGGGCTTCAATAGGAATATAAAATAAATAAATTGTGATGAAAAAATAAAATAAATGCTAAAAAAAAAAAAGAAAAAAAAACCAGTGAGGTAGATGAGAGACTTGAAATATTCAGGCTTTAGGAATAGGGAAGCAATCCAGTATAAAATTGCTATTCTAATAAAATACACTTCTTAATTTCCACAAATTGCGAACAAACAAACAAGAGTAGTAATACGGCTTCTAAGAGGAGATTTAGATTCCCAAAAGAGAGCCCAGGAGGCATAATTTTTAGCTTCTAGTCTGCTATGAGTCACAAAGCATTTCCTCATCAATCTGGAGTCCCATCTTGCTGTTAACATTCTAGTTGTCTTTTGATTCTGAGCAACTGGAACTTGGCTATGCTGAGAAGCTCCTGTGATAGAGATACAGTATTGAGAAAAATGTTTCTCCATTTTTCTGGGTGTACCCCAGCTCAACTTCAATGAAGCCCTACCTCATTGCTAAAAGCGGCTGGACAAACATTTAACATTAAGAAAACACTTATCCCACAATGGAGCATGTGATAGTTAGATGAATTCTGAAATTGCTCCATTGCATTTACATACCTGATGCACTGAAAGGACTGCCCGATTAGTCAGGGAACATAAGAATCCTTCAGGAAGCTGTTTGTACAGAAAATGTCTTCCAAGACACAGCACAATTCACTTACAAATGATTTTTGTAATGCTACCCACTCATCGCTTGAAAAGAGTCTATTTAAATAATAACAGCATGTCAGGAAACAAAGGAAATTATTCAGGATGCTTCTCTACTAGCAAAGATTATATTAATATATCTTCATATTTTATCTTTGTTTGGAATGTCCTAATTACCACCAAGGAAATTTAGCTGTTGCAATTTCCTTTCTTAGCATTTTAAGTGTGTACCAACTTAAAAAAGAAAACAAAAAGATAAACAAGGTGAGAGTTACAGCAAACAGTATTATTGAGTTCATGGAGATGATGCCACATGATACAAAGGTGGCTGAATGGACAAATGAAGGAGTGTTTTCAGCTCGTGAGCTATTTTAGCCACAGGGAAATCATACTTTTAAAACTCAAAGTGCTCAAATAAAATCTATTGCATTCACCAATTCTTTGAGGAAATAAGTTTATGTTGTATTCATGGTTAGATCCTCCACAACCTGATAGGCTATGTTTCTAATGCCTCTCTTGGTGAAATTCCAGAGTAACAGCAATGTTCTTACTGGGTTCCAGAAGGTGAAAAGCACAATTTTTAGTGATCTCCAAATGCTCTATGTTTATCTTTCTCCTCTTGAAAAAGAATAGACCACAGAAGAAAGACAGCCTCAGATTTTTGGTTTATATGACAGTGTGTTGTCCACCCTCATAAACCTTTAGCGTTTGAAGAAAAAGATCAATGTTGGTGTTTTTTTTTTTTTTAAATAATGATTTTTTTTTCAATGCAGTTTATTCAGGAACCTTGAACAATCATCGGACCCTGGGGAAAGCCAGCCCACAGCTTAAATAGCCTCTGGGTAGCCAACCCCAGCGTGCCATGTGGGCAATGCAGATAGGTCCACATACATGGAAGCAAGCCAGATCCTCAGCCTTAGCCAAATGTGGAATTGTTCGTGACAGAGAGCACTCACCATCGGGAAGGTGGAAGGCGGAAACCAGCTCCATCTTTAAGGTGCAGCATTCCGCAGCTCTCTACAGTTCCCCCTTTTTGTTTTAGACGCATCAGGCAAGAGTAGAGGTCTGATCTCTGATATTAGAAATAAATTGGGACTTTGTACTGATGTTCATTTAGGTGTCATCCACCCAAAGAGCATCAGACCCGTCTGATACCTTTTTCTCAGAGGCGGGACCTGGGGCATCAACCCGCATGCAATCAGACATGCTCTTCTCTGGGTCCAAAGCGGCTGATCCTGAGTGCAGTGCTTACGGTTTTAAAGTCCCTACCTGCTGCAGGGTGTGGCTGCCATACCCTTTCCTCCACCAAGGCTTCTTTCCCAGAGTCCCTTCACTTTATAACCAGACATCTTGGTTCCTGCACCCTCTTTCTGCCCTTGCTCCCCCTTTTCCTTATTAGTGCCCTTTCTCTCCCTTCTCTCCTCCAGTGAGTGCTTGGCTTCCCCTTCTCACTCCCCCCTCCCCCATTCCCTGCTGCTCCCAATAAACCTACGTTTATATAATGTAGCTTCTTCTCTCCATTTATCTCATCTGTTTTATTTAATCAAACAGTAGGCTAAGTTTCAGTAAATTGAGTATACCAAGTCAAAATTGACAGTGGTGAAATGGGCATATTTCACTGCTTTCATCGACCCTCGCATGAGGCAACGGATCTTTTCTAGTGGAACTATTTTAAGTCACAGTAATGGTCAAATTGCAGTAACCATTAAAGCAATAAAACTCATAACTTGGTGTTCAACTTGCATAATTGATTTCCAAGTCAGAGGATATAATAAAAAAAAATCGGTGCTTATGAAATATAAATATTGGGCTTTTCATTGAGAAAAATATACTAAAACATTAATGAAATAGAATAGAGGAGAGGAAGAGTCAAAAAAGGAAGCACACAGAAGAAATTTATTAATGATGAGTTAAAATTTAGCAGTGGTTCATTTAAAAACTCTAAAATGACTGCTCAAGTGGAATATATGCACTGAGAAAATAAAACTGTCAAGTGAGTACCACACTGCAAGCAGGGTACATCCAAAGGGAAGTCAGAGTCAAGACACTCAGAGCTCAGGTTAAGACAAAGGATAAACTGGGGCAGACAGGCCTGCAGTTGTAGCCTTACCTGGACTGTCATTAGCTCAGCTTTTGCCCTTCTGACAGATTAAGACAAACACAGCTTAGAAAAATAAGGGAGAGCAGGGCTGGGGTGGATGGAGTAAGAACCAAAGGGAAGACATTTCTCATATGCTACAGAAATGTTGGAAGAACTAGCACGAAATAAAAGCTCTAACCAAACTGATCTGAATGTCAACTTATTCTGGAAATGAAAAGACCAAATAACCAAACAAGGAAAAGTGGTAACACAATATATATTTAAAATAGGGAATTCGAACCCATCCTTCAAAGACTACATGTCTGTGTTGAATTAAAACATGACTGCTAATAAATACAGAAATCTCACTAGAAATATTAAGTATCCTGATAGGCTATTCTTAAATACTCACACAGTGGAGCACACTAAATGGAATCTGCAGATTGTTGGTATACATACAAATGCACATATGTATGTATGTAAAAGCAATAACTACAGAAGACTAGGTCATAAATTTGAGAGAGACTGGGAGACCATGGGAGGAGTTAGAGGTGGACAGGAATGGTACAAGTAATGTAAATACAGTTTTCATTTATGAAATTAAAAAATTAAATTAAAAACTATGCATTCAGTGAGAGGTAGAAGTGATTGAGGAGTTAAGGAAACAAAAATACCTGCGATTTTCCTAGCAGGAATTAGCACATTTGTTGAATGACAAAAAGATTTCAAATCTCACCATCTTAGAGGAGTAGCCACTTATTTATTGATACTGACATGGTCCTTTTATCAAGGTACCCCTCTGAAAGCATAAATTCTAGGAAGGTATTTACAGAAAGTAGAAAAGACTGAACAAAGGAAAAAAATATACTGTGTAATGTAATCACCCATACTGAAAAAAGGATGAATAACAGACAAGCATGAAAAAGAGAAATTTTAACAATGTATAGAAAAATCACATTTCAATGGTGAACTAGTACTTATTTACTCTGGCGGAAAAAAAAATTAAATATCACTTCAGAATACTAACATGATAGTTAACAGTACATTTCAATTATTTTTGAAGAAAAGAAAGCAGAAGCCTGCATAATTGAGCACAGGATGTCAAATGAATCTGCAATATTTTATTAAAAAGCAGAAGTATATGTGACCAAATAATAATTAAAAAAAGATTTGGTAGAGTTTTGTGATAGTCATGACGATTTCACTGAGTTTTTTTTTTTATGCTTTAAACACTTCATAACAAGCAATGTGTAACGTCTGTGAAGTTCTTCAGTCAGAGGATATTATTCTTGACAGACGAAGTAGCTTCATTAAGCTGTTAGAGATTCTCCCAATAAAACTAACCTATTTTCTACTCAGGCTGGTTCTCCTCTTGATGCAGGCATATCCATTGTTTGTTCAGTGATACTCAAACATGTCCTAGTTCTCTGAGGGAATTTGAAGATGTATAGGGAGCTTAAAACCAAGTACTGGAGAAAATATGTTCCAAGCTGCTACAGATGTCCTCAGTTCAAATAATATTGTAATGAAAAATTGTGTGAAGGCTAAAGCCAGAAGCAAGAAGGGATGGTTGAATGGATTTGTATTATGACTTATAAATAAATAAATAAATAAATAAGCCCAGCCTAGTCTATACATTTTTTTTAATTTACATGTAACCAGCAGCCAAAAAAAAAAAAATGTTTTAGATAAGGTAACATACTGCCATCTGGCAGTTTGGTATATATATTTTTGAGAGAATAGAGTGGCTATGAGGCTTGCAAAAGAAAATGTGCTTATTCTTTAAATACTTATCTTTGAGAAAGCATGTTATTAAACACATTTTAATATAAAATTCTTCCTCTATATCTACTGGTGCTGCATTTGTACATTCAACTAACCTGAGGTTGCAAATATTTGGGGAAGAAATGCATCTGTAGTTAACATGGGCATAGCTTTATTCTTGTAATTATTTCCTAAACAATTCAGCTATTTATGGAACATATACATGGTACCCGTTATTATAATTCATCCAGGAGTGGTTTACTATCTATGGGAAGTTGTGTATAAATTTTAATGAAATCACATACTGTTTTACATAAAATGTGAATGCCCACAGGGTTTGATAGTCACAGATGGCACTGGAATCAATCCCTCACCGATAATTGTAGATGATGGAGCAGAGGTTAGTATCTGATAACTTCCCATGTAACTCTCCACCTTAAGTGTTGGGGTAATGTCTCTCAATGGACATGGAGGACACCAGCTTAGCTAGGCTGACAAGCTAGGGAGCTCCAGGGATATTCCTGTTGTAAATGTTACTTTTAGTTCCACAGATGAGAGAATTGAGAACAGAGCTGTACTTAGGAATGTATGGCTTATGCTAAACCCAGAGAATTTTTATATAACTATCTCTAGACCTAGGTCTGGAAACCTCTACCCTCCATACAATCTAATCTTCTGCAAGCCTGGACTTTGAATATTTAGGCTTCAAACCCTGTCTGCTAACCTAGGCCTAGAATCTTTTCAGCCTCTGAGACATAATGCTAAATAAACTCACCCTTTCTAGTTCTTTCTGAATTCAGCCTGGTTCGTTCAACTCAGCTGTTCTAGCTCGAAACTCCTTTCCCAGCTGACTGATTCAACTGGCTTCTATCTACTCACTAAACTGCGTGGAAAAACGGCCTCTGAATTCCAAGAACTCAACTGCACTCAACTGATTTGCACCAAAGTGTACTGTACCACTGAACTCTACAGTACTGTATTCATGAACTCACTTGCACTCTCTCTGCACTGCTCTTACGTGGGTTCTTTTTATTGTTTGTTCTCGTGAGAGTTGGGCATATCCTTTCTCTGACTCAATCTATCAGATCTTTCTCTGATTATACACTTTGTCTTCTCCTTTACATGCCATAGTTTGGGATTAAATGTGTCTACTATGGGCCTGTCTGTACTCCATTCAGAGGGATTAAAGGTGTGTACTAAGGATGTGTCTGTATTCCAGCCATATCACATAGACCTAGGTCTTTAGATGTGATCCCTTGCCAGAGTAGCCATGTTGCTGGATAAAAATTCCATACCCCTCTGTTGCTAAAATTACAGGTGTATACTATCATATGTGGATTTTTATGTAAGTACAGGGATCCAAACTCACTGGGTCCTCCTCTTTAGGTAGCAAGTAGTTGACAAACAGCAATCTCCCCAGCCCCAAGACAATTGGATTTTTCCTTGAAATTGGAAACTTGTACTATGTATACTCCACTAATTACAACAAATGTTTTCTGTGTGTAAATTCAGCTTAAACATGAGACCTATGCCATGTACATGTTGGCTAGCATGAGTAAGTGTGACATAGAATGCTTAGTTTAGTTCCCTGCTCCTCACTCTAAAAACCTCCTCAAACAATAAGTACCATAGAAAATGGCTGTGGTAAAGAAGGAAATCTGCCTTCAGATTCAAAATCAAATAAGAAAAGGATGTAGGAACAGGAGAGAGGATGGGATGTAAAGAAGAGCACTCCTGGACTCCTGAGTACTAACAAATCAAAGCAGACCGGAATCAAGGTTATTCTCCTCAGGGCTGAAGGAACAATGAAGACTTCTGTAAGTCATTCATGATCCAAAGGAAGACAGCTAATTAATTCTCTCAAGAGTCGATAGTCATATATATAGCAGAACAAATTATTTTACATAGGAAACTACTAGGGTTTAGCTCAAGATATGAACTTTATAAAGTTTTCCCCGTAATAAAAATCATTGAAACCATATACTTCTGAACCTGTCAGTGCTCAGTGCTCTGGCTTCTGGGTAGACAGCTCCTTCCTGGTTTTTTAAAGCCACTATAAACTCTATTATAATCACTACAAACAGAACATGTTTTCCACTGGTTTGTTATATTTTATAAGTGTAAACTTATCTAATAAGATTTCTGAATCATTAAAATTGATGTTATTTAAATATAAAATATAAGCCATCTTTACTCATATTAAAATAAATATTCCTGTAAAAATAATCACTATAAAAAGTTAATGTGCTCCAGCAAATACATGTTGCTTCAAAGAGTGACTTGGCAATTGAAAGATTTCAAAATATAGGCTTCTCTAATAATCACATGTTAAGTGAATTGTAATTCCTTACCTCTGTTCAACCACTAACACTGGCTTCTCTCACTAAATCTAATACAAACTACTACATGTAGAAATACTTCTCTATGGAATAGCTTGAACGTGAACATTATTTCTTTTTTCTGAATAGATTATTAAGAAAGCAGCTAGAAGAAATGGCAAATAGGTATTGAAATCCGGAGTGAGCCAGAATTTGAATTAGAAGTGGCTTTAAGAATGTACTCCCCTGAGAATTCACAGAACTATTGGGAAGTGCATGGGATTTCTTACTGAACATAAAACAGGGATGCAAACAACTTCATATGCATCTCACAGGAGATAGGACCCTCTAATGATATGACTATATCAGGACCAAGGAAATACATAGACTTCCAGAGTAGACTTAACAGATTCCAAACTATAACTATAAAGCTAAATAATAACCCTATTTTGTAAATGTTTCTTATAACATGGCTACATCTGGAAAGAAAAATTACAGATTTTGCTATATAGCTGAGTCACTTTACAGGTCTCAATTGGAAAACATCATAAATATGAAAGAGTTCTACATATTCTGAAATAATTAAAACTCTACCAATGAGACCAAAGTCCATGTGAGCACCATAAATAAGAAGACTAGCTACATAATGTTCTTGAAAAGAGATACTTTAAAAAAAAAAAAACCTAGACTAT
Organism: Meriones unguiculatus; assembly: GCF_030254825.1. Taxonomy (NCBI): domain Eukaryota; kingdom Metazoa; phylum Chordata; class Mammalia; order Rodentia; family Muridae; genus Meriones; species Meriones unguiculatus. Next base: position 57,206,991 of record NC_083364.1, read on the forward strand.
TTTGCAAAGTTGCTACCAGAAAGTGTCATGCAAGCTTCCAAAGAAAGAAAATAACGAATAGTCCTACCCATCTATGAGAGAGAGAGACAGATAGAGACAGAGAGGTTAATTTTAATCTTCTGTGGCAGGCTAGCGAATAAAGACTGAATTATAGAATGAAGGAACATGAGTGTTTCTTTGAAGCACAAAACACAAACATGTGCAGATCCGGAATATACAAATTTTAATGAGGTTTACCCATATCCCACCATCAAAATCACAAGATGCTAAGAGATGAGAGGATCTGGACAACATACATAAACATATCAGTTATTGTAAGGAATTATGTCTTGAAAAAACTTCTACCTTCTTATGTCCTGTCTAGTACTGCAGTTTTGATAATCTAATAGGAGGTTCTATCTTACTCTCACTTTTGTTGTCGATACTGACAGTTTGTCAAGAGGAATTAAGAAGGAAACAACCCAGATGCCCCTCAACTGAAGAATGGATGCAGAAATTGTGGTACATCTACACAATGGAATATTACTCAGCAATGAAAAATAAGGAAATCATGAAATTTGCAGGTAAATGGTGGGATCTGGAAAGGATCATCCTGAGTGAGTTGTCCCAGAAGCAAAAAGACACACATGGTATATACTCATATAGACATACAACATAGGACAAACCCACTAAAACCTGTGCATCTAAAGAAACTAAGCAAGAGAGAGGACCCTAACTAAAATGTCCAATCCCCATCCAGAAAGGCAAAGAGGATGGACATCAGAAGAAGAAGAAAACAGGAAACAACCTAGGAACCTACCACAGAGGGCCTCTGAAAGCCTCTGCCCTACAGACTATCAAAGCAGATGCTGAGCCTGATGGGCAACTGTTGGGCAGAGTGAATGGAATTTTAGGTAAGAACTGGGAAATAGTAAGAGCTGGAGAGGACAGGGTCTCCACAAGGAGAGCAACAGAACAAGAAAATCTGAACACAGGGAACTTCCCAGAGACTCATACTCCAACCAAGGACTATTCATAGAGATAACCCAGAACCCCTGCACAGATGTAGCCCAGGGCAGTTCAGAGTCCAATTGGGTTACATAGTAATGTGAAGAGGGACTGCCTCTGACATAATCTGATTGGCCTGCTCTTTGATCACCTCCCCCGGGGGGGGGGGGGGGAGCAGCCTTACCAGGCCATAGTAGAGGACAATGCAGCCACTTTTGATGTGAACTGATAGACTAAGATCAGAAAGGAGAGGAGAACCTGCCCTATCAGTGGACTTGCGGAGTGGCATGCATGCAGAGGGAGGAGGGAGGGTGGGATTGGGAGGGGAGGAGGGAGGGGCTTATGGGGGGATGCAGAATGAATAAAGTGTAATTGATGAAAAATTAAAAAAAAAAAGGAAGGGTGGTTCAAATAGCCCAGAAGATCAAATCAAAAGAAACAGGAAGAATGTACATTGTACCCCATATTGTACAGAGCATCATATGGAAAGAGCTTGAGGTAAAGAAGCTCTGGCCAGATCCTCAGCCTTAGCCAAATGTGGAGTTGTTCGTGACAGAGAGCACTCACCATCGGGAAGGTGGAAGGCGGAAACCAGCTCCATCTTTAAGGCATAGCATTACGCAGCTCTCTACAGTGCCCACGTGGCATGCTGAGGTTGGCTACCCAGAGGCTATTTAAAGTGGGCTGGCTTTACCCAGGGTCAGATGATTGTTCAAGGTTCCTGAATAAACTGCATTGAAAAAAAAAAAAAGAGGCTCTGGCCACTGAAAAGCTGGGCCAACAGTAGCTGTGTGATCATGCTAGAAGATACACAATCAAATCATAGAAAGCAAAGGGTGTTTTCTAATGACTGCTTCTATAGGAAACGGAACAACGTTAGAACCACACAAATGATCTCAAAAGCAGGAAGCATCATCATGCTGACAGACATAAGTGAATCTCTTTAAATGCTGGATTTTCTTCATAAGTTGCAGCCACTCAAAAAGCGCTCTCCATGAATTCCTAACTGACCCCTCAGATGAATACCCATGATGACATTCTCACTTCTTTTGAAGCACATTTCTTACTTACATGTTTACGGTTCACTTTGCAGCTATAAAAGGATATTGGACAATATATTTGAAAGTGGCTTTGTTTTGAAATTTCCTTTATTTAGTCCAGATACACTTGGCTTATGTCCCTCATTATTTTACCTATGGCTTTTGAATTTCCAATTATCTCTCTGACTCTCTCTACTATCCTGAAAGACATCAAGGTACAACTTTGTGTTATTCATACGTTTGCACTTTACTTTCTGTTAAACCATTGATAAGCAATCCTTGCCTCAGCAATTTATATGAGACCTATGATTTAAAGCATTTATTACCAAGCTCAATTTAATCTTAGATTGAGTTTTGGGGTTTTTTGTTTGTTTGTTTTGTTTGTTTGTTTGTTTTGTTGGTTGTTTTTTACAATTATTTTAATCTTTTAAAATTGGTGTATAGTAAGAAAACACAAACTTAGTTTTGTTATGACAGTTCCAAATATGCATGTAAAATACTTTTATTTTCTTTTAAAGTACTGAATGATAATATAAAAGAAATGCTTCTTCAGAATACCACAAACAGCCAAACTTTTAAGTTTGGTCTTTCCTTTCATTAGGAAATCCATGTTGCTTGACAATTCAGTACTGGTAATCCAAGATTTCATCTTCTGTGAAGACTGAATGAAATGGGAGAGGATATTCTACTAAAAGAAATTTATTAAGCAATTTATGAACAATATTTGGTTGAATCATTTACAAGAGTTATACCATTGGAGTTTTAGAGACAAATTTAATACAGGTAGAATAATGTGATGAGTTTCTCCAAAGAAAAAAGTCCAACCCAAATTTAAGCTCTATTCTATTAACACAGTATAAGGGAGAGAAAAGAGCAGCAGCTACCATCACTTCTGAAATGCTGAAATGATGCTATCGTACTTGAAGTTACAGGTTTCAAAGTCACTTCACTGAAATAAGAATAGGAAAAAAGAATTAGGTTTATTTCCAGTGTGTCAGCCTCTGAGTTAGACAATTTTACAAACTAATACACAATGTGCCAAAGATGTTACTGTTCACTTTTGTGATGGCTATTCTTGGTTGTCTAATTAATTACATATGGAATTAACTAAAACACCAAACTGTAGGGCATGCCTACAAGGGATTTCTGCTTAACTGAAGTGGAAAGATCTTCTAATTTGGATTTTTGAGGTAGGAAACACAACTTTAATCTACATTGATAATCCAAATCTAATCTGGGCAGCATCTTTTTCTGGAAGACTGTATCAGGACATGGAAGAAAGAAGCTTTTGCTCTTTCTATGCTTGAGCTTGCCTTTATTGCAGGCACATCCCTTCACTGGCATTAGAGCCTACTTCTTCAGGATTCTAGCTGAAGACAGTTGAAGACAAGCTGAAACATTCAGCCTTGTGAACTAAGCAGCTACTGGATTGTTTGAGTATCTGTGTTGGATTAGCTTAACCATAGCTATAGCTCACTCTAATAAATCCCTTTCATATATATGTATATATATATAAATATATCGCAGATAGATATGGATAGAGAGATGATATAGATAGATATAGATAGATAGATAGACAGAAAGACATAGATAGAGTTAAGATATATATAAATAGAGAGAGTGATTCATTCTGTAAGTTCTGTTACTCTTGGAAACCTTGACTTATATACATCTTTAGAATATAAGAGGCTAAGTACAAAACTCGTAACTGCACTAAAAACTAATGGACAAATCCATGTTATCACTTTACTTAATTTTGAAAAATAATGCCATTCACATGCCCAAATGAGACATACATATCCTTCTTTTCAATTGTCACACCTGTCTAATATCCACAGATACTACACAGGGTAAGTGAAAAAGTAAGCAACATGGACTATGAGTAAATTATCTATTTCAGTGAAGGATTGGGCTAATAAAACGGAACTGTTTTGTAAATTGAAAATTTACAGTTATTTGAAAGTTATTGCTGTTTTATATTGTAAAAGAATATATATATATATATATATATATATATATATATATATATATATCAATTTAAACTTTTCCCACTAGACTCCTTTGTGGATGTATACTGAAGAATGTAATGCAAACCACCATTAAAAGTAAGGTTGTAGGACAGCTTAATTTCAGAGAAAAATTAATGTTGGTAGTTTAATTAATTGATGTATTCTAGACACAATGGAGTTCATCATAGTTTTAGGATATTATAGTGAAAAACATTTATAATAAAAAGATTACTAAGATAGTTCAGAATGTAATAAATATTTCTATTTGAATGTCTTTACTAATTTTTTCATAGCTTTAAGAAAAATGACATGCAATGAGATCTTTTATGGAGGTAGCACTTAAATAATAGTCTCTATTAGCTTTCAAGAGTTTTCATTAGATTTTTTCAGAAGTTCATATTACTTCTTAGTTTAATGAATTATTAAAATATGAAGCATAGTTTACAAAATTTCAGTAGCCACTTCCTGTGAATTCTGCTGCTTCTATTTCTATTATCCATAATAATTTCTATTACTTTTACATCCAACTTTATCTAGAAAGATCTAGCTCACCTTTAGCAAAGATGTTCAGTTTAGATTGTGTTCAAATGCCCTTTTTATTCTCTATAACCACTGGTGTTTGGTGGTGTTTTCTTTTTCTGCCAGCTGTAAAGGATATCAGCTATGCATAAATTACCCCCCTAACTTTTGATCTTCTATCACTACCATTCAAGAGTATTGTATAAATATTTCAATATAACTATTTTATTATTGATTTCTGATAACATCAAAGTAAAGGCCTATTGGAGTTTTCTATTCCTTTATGAGCAGAAATATAATCTGTTCTGCTTTAGGTACAATGTCCTTTACGATACTCATGAATTTTAATATTTCCTCTCGGTGAAACATAATAACTCGATCCTTTTATTCCTGCAAATTTGATTTATTGGAAGGTAATGGCATTGAAACACTGTTGTATGTGGTCTTATTATTTAATATTCAAATTTTTAATATCTTGTAAGCTGTAAGTGCAAAGCTTGCTTGATTACAATAAAAGGGTCTTGACATGAGAGCCTTTAGAGGTCATCTATCTTTGTTCCCACTTGGGTAAGACAATAATGATGCTGTATTGAACAAGCAAAAGCTACCTTCACTCTCCAAACTGCATTCAAATTATAACTGGCTCATTTTAAATCACTGTATGTCCTATTGAATTATTTAGAAGTTGGCACAATGGTCCTTAAAAGTTTTTTTTTTTTATTACACTAAAATATCAGACTAATTCAAGTGGTTAGCTTGTTAAATGAGCATTAACATGCTGAGTAGAAAATGACAATAAATTCTGTGATCTTTCTTGTGTGTCTGCTGCTATACTTGTGTGCATAACCTGTGTAACTTTCTCCTTTATATTTGTTTATGTCTTGAAATCCTTCTGAATTTGGAGTCTTTCTATGAAGCATCATCATTAAAAAGGGTAAGTTATGATGCTTGTTTCCATTGCCAGTGCAGTACACTTGCCTTTTGTTTACATAAGTGCAGATTCTATACCCTACACCAAGAAGCTGATATATAGAGAGCATGTGTATTTGTATGTATACACTTTTCAGTAACATTTTTAATTAATAATTTTATGCAATATTTCAAGCACATTCACTCTCTTTTCCAAATTTCTCCTATAATAACCCTCCTTATTCCCTAAGATCTTCACTTTTCAAACAACTCAAAGATTTTTCATGTTTTTTTTTTCTTTCTTTCCCTATTAAGTTCATTTTGTGTTATCCCAATAGTGCTGGGAATAGGGTCTGGCATGGTTTGGGCTCAATCTATCAGGTGTCGGTCACATAATAAAAAACAAAACAAAACAACAAAAACAGCAACAAACAAACAGGAGCCTTCCACAGTGCCTCTGAAAGACTCTATACATCAGGATATTGAAGAAGATGCTGAGATTCATAGCCAAACTTTGAGCAAAGTGCAAGGAATCTTATGAAAGAAGAGGGAGATAGAATGTCCTGGAGGGGACAGGAGCTCCACAAGGACAGCAACAGAGCTAAAAAAAAAAAAAAAAAAAAAAAAAAAAAAAAAACCCACAAAACAACAACAAAACAAAATAGGATTTAGGGGTCCTGTAGAGACCTAGAGACCTATGCTTCAACCAAAGACCATACATGGAGACCTCTGCTCAGATGTGGATATCCTAGTAAGGGGATCATGGGCTGTCTCTGACATGAACTCAGTGGCAGGCTCTTTGATCACCTCCCCTGGGTGTGTGTGGGGGGGTGCATCCTTGCCTGGCCACAGAGGAAAATGGTGCAGCCAGTCCTGATGAGATCTGATAGGTTGGGGTCAGAGTGGGAGAAGGACCTCCTCTATCAGTGAACTAGGGGAGGGGCATAGGGGAAAAAGAGGGAGGGTAGGTGGGACTGGGAGGAGATGAGGGAGGTGGCTACAGCTGGGATACAAAGTGAATAAATTGTAATAAATAATAAACAAATGAAAAACAAAAGTAACAACAAAAACATGACTCTCTTTCTTCCAAAAGCTATCAATGAAAATAGGTCCTTAGCTAATAGTGAGAAACCATGACCACTTTCCTCCCTCTATGCTGTCACATTAGCTATGAATTCATATGTGTAACTAACCTGTTGTTTCTGGCAAACACTGTGTCTTGATACTATCAATAACCTCTAACTCTAACAACGTTTCTACCTATCTCCTGTGAAGAACCCTGAGCCTTGAGGAGAGGGATTGTGTTTTGTACATCCCCTTTAAGATTGAGCATACCATAGTCTATTATTCTTTGCCCTTTTAAGTATCTTTTAGTGTCATTTATTTCTCCCTCTTCCATGTTCCTCTTAATGCTCTCCTTCATCCTCCAGATAAAGCCATACCTATCCCAATGTTTTTCTAATTACATCTATTTGATGTGTGATGCCATTTAATTCTGGTGTTTCTCTGTTTGAATTTTCTACAGATGACTTTTCGATTTAAGAGCGTGGGATGTTTTTTATATTCACTTTAAAATGTGTATATTGTGCATATGTGTATGCATATATAAATAACTGAAAAGAAATTATGCCATATGAGGTAACAATGCTTCTCCCAAGAGCCACAGAGTATCTATCAAAAACAAATGCAAGGCATGCAAAAACCTCCCTGTTACGTATTGTCAGGGGAGAAAAAAATAACTGCCAAAGTAACTTAGGCTATTTCTTCGACTCTTCTTTGCTTCCCAGAAATTGAAGGTTGTTGAACCCTGTTGTTCAAGACACCACACACACTAGATACAGGTCTTAGAGTTGTGGTTCTCAACCTTCCTAATGCTGTGACACTTTAATACAGTTCCTCATGCTGTAGTGACTCTCACCTAAAACTATCTTACTGCTACTTCACATCTGTGATTTTATTTCAGTTACGAACTGTAATACAGATATCTGATATGCAGTATATCTGATGTGTGACCCTCCCCCACATGAGGGTCACAATTCACAGGCTGAGAACCACTAGGTATAATTGACCTAGAAACCTCCCTGATGACTATCCTTTTAAAAGGGACCACTAATTTGAGAGCACAGTGGGGGAAATGGAAGAGTTAAAGAGAGAATAGTGCCAAGAAGAGATGATATAAATAGAGTACTCATATGCAACTCTTAAAAATGTGAAGTTTAAAGTCCTGGGGAGATCAGGCATTCAAGGCACTCACCTAAACACAGTAAAGACAATATACAGCAAGCTGATAGCCAACATCAAACTAAATGGAGAGAAACTTAAATCAATCCCACTGAAATCAAGGACAAGGCAGGCTGCTCATTCTCTCTATATCTCTCCAACATAGATTTTAAGTCCTTGCTAGAGCAATAAGACAATTAAAGGAGAGCAACGGGATTCAAATCAGAAAGGAAGATGTCAAATTACCACTGTTTGCAGATGATATAGTAGTATACATGAGTGACCCCAAAAATTCTACCGGGGAACTCCTACAGCTGATAAACACCTTCAGCAAAATGGCTGGATATAAAATTAACTCAAAAAATCAGTAGCCCTCCTGCATACAAAAGACAAACTACCTGAGAAAGAAATCAGGAAAACAACACCCTTCACAGCAGCCACAAATGACATAAACTATCTTGGTGTAACTCTAAACAAGCAAGCCAAAACTTGTATGAAATAAAACTTCATGTCTGTGAAGAAAGAAAATAGAAGTAGGTATCAGGAGATAGAAAGCTCATGGCTTGGCAGGCTTAATATAGTAAAAATGGCCATCTTACCAAAAACAATCTACAGATTCAATACAATTCCCATAAAAATAACAACACAATTTTTTACAGATCTTGAAAGAAAACTTCTCAACTTCATACGGAATAACAAGAAACAGAATAGCTAAAACAATACTTTACAATAAAAGATCTTCTGGAGGTATCTCCATGCCTGTTCTCAAGCTGTACTATAGAACAACAACAATAAAAACTGCATGATACTGACATAGAAACAGACTGGTGGATCAATGGAATTGAATAGAAGACCCAGAAATAAATCCACACACCTATGGACACCTGATTTTTGATAAAGATATGCAAACCATAAAATGGAAAAATAAAAGATAGCATCTTCAACAAATGATGCTGGGCTAACTGGAGTTAACTTGTAGAAAAATGCAAATAGACCCATAGCTATCACTTTGCACAAAATTAAAGTCCTAGTGAATTAAGGAGCTCAACATGAAATTAGACACACTAAATGTGTTGGAAGAAAAAGGGGAGAGGTGCCTTGAACTCATTGGCCCAGGAGACAATTTCCTGAACAGAACACCAACAGCACAAGCTCTAAGATCTATAATTAATAAATGGGATATCATTAAACTGAAAAGCTCCTGTAAAGCAAAGGACACTGTCAGCAGAACAATATGACAGCCTACAGACTGGGAAAAGATCTTCATCAACCCTACATCCGGTAGAGGACTAATACCCAGAACATATAAAGAACTCAAGAAATTAGACACCAGCAAATCAAATAATCCAATTAAAAATTGTGCACAGGGCTAAGCAGAGAATTCTCAACAGAAAAATGTAGAATGGCAGAGAAACACTTAAAGAAATGCTCAACTTCCTTAGTTATCAGGGAAATGCAAATCAATACAACTCTGAAATTCCATTTTACACCCATCATAATGGTTAAGATCAATCAAAACTCAGGCGACAACACATGCTGGAGAGGATGTGGGGAAAAGGGAATCCTCCTCCATTGTTGCTTGGAGTGCAAACTCACACAACCACTTTGGAAACCAATCTGGTGATTTCTCAGAAAATTGGGAATAACACTACCTCAAAATCCAGCTATACCAATCCTAAGCATATACCCAAAAGTTGCTCCACCATTTAATAAGAACATTTGCTCAACTATGTTCATAATAGTTTTATTTGTAATACCCAGAATCTGGAAACAACCTAGAGGTCCCTCAACAGAGGAATGGATACAGAAATTGTGGAATATCTACACAATGGAATACTCCTCAGCTATTAAAAATAAAGAAATCATGAAATTTGCAGTCAAATGGATAAAACCAGAAAAGATCATCCTGAGTGAGAGATCATCAAACAGAAAGACAGGCATGGTATACACTCACTAATAATAAGATATTGGCCATATAATATAGGACAGCCATCTACAGACCTAAAGAAGCTAAACACCCTAGTGTTTAGTGGTGGGATCTAGAAAAGATCATTCTGAGTGAAATATCCCAGAAGGAGAAAGACAAACATGGGATATACTCACTTATATAGACCAAATGTTTCTAATGAGAATGGATCAAGTACCTGGCTGTGCTCAGCACTGGTAATGCAATTTAATTTGGTTGCTCACAGATAGTGGAAGGATGACTAATCATGGTATTGGTGAAGTACACTAAGGGCTGGGAAAGTTTCCCGGAATAACTGATATTTGAAATAAATATTGAATAATGGTAAGGAAGCTAGAAGAAATAGTAATAAAAGCCATATTAACTGAGTGCCAGAAACCACCCAGAGGAAAAGACTTATAAAGACCATGTCATATGCAAAATTACAGTCCAGTAAGTTTGAAGTCTAGATGTAGAAATCAACGCCAAGAGTTACATTTTAAAGAACAGTTAATAACTCAGTATAAATTTAAATAGTAGATAACTATCAGATAATGTTTTATTCTTAAAGTTTGAATCCTCTGTGTGAACATTCTTTATACACACTGTTAATGATGCTCTTCAGTCCACCTCATATCCATGTCATCACATACCATTTATAAGTGCCTTTCACATGGCAAGCATCATGAAGGCAGGATGTTTAGCTAGCTTATTTTTGTACTTCAAGGTCCTAGAGAAGTAACTGACACAGAGTATTCAGAAAGTGCAAGCTGAATGAAAGTAATGATACAGTAATATAGTTCTCAGATAACTTAACTCTTTGCTATTTGTGCACAAGTAAATAGAGACAATCTGTCATTGATCTTCTAAGTTCAGAGATTCATGCTATTGAATTCCATGAGAGAATAATGGAGTTTTATTATTCTCCTGAAAATGCCTTTCAGAAAATCATCCCATGGAGTAAAGCTCCTTCCTATTCTGATTGTTGTGAATTGTGTGGAAAAGAAAAACACATTCAGTGGAAATGTGCATTGCCTAAGAGCTCAGCCATCTCTCAGTGCTAAGGATATTTAAATAGTCAAAAGCCTTCTCTAAAGAGCACTGATGCAGGAGGCTCAACTTCTAATACATTGTGGTTTAATACTCATCAGCCAGTAGCCTCCTGATAATAATTAGCCTTTGGTTTTTATGAGTTCAAGCTTAAAATTTGAAGATTACAGGGAAAATTTCTGTCTCATTTATAGTTTTCAGCTCAACTGTTTTTGAACTTAGAGCAATATTACTGTATTTTGTCTTGAAAAAATTTGTAACCACAAGACTTATGAAGAGTAGGATGTATACAACCACCAAATAACCTGAGTCTTATGGTCTGTACTGCAAACTCTCTAAGAAATAGTGTTTAAAAGATCACAGTTATCGAAAGAAGTCATAATACAGAAAGTGAAGTCTACTGCATTAAACTTTATGTTTCACAAAAACCTGTCTCATGCTTTCTGTCCTCTTTTCTTTTGGTAGCCAGAGTTCATTGAGTGTTTCTTACAGATATAAAATCCTTAAATTTCTCTTTTTCAAATATTATGACAGATTTAATGTAGTGTGAATGTGGACAGAAAATGAATGTTGTGGGCCTGGACAGAATGTTGTAAGCTGAATGACTCCCAAAATTAATGTTTCAGTTTTTTTTCCCAATGTTTTAGGAAGCACATGCTTCAATTCAAAAGCCTAAATTCCTAAAATCTACAGTCTCATCTGCATCAAATACTTGTGAGACTGATTTGATTTTTTTTTGATGTGATTTCTCTACTACATATGATCCTATGGAAATCAAGTTTGTAATATAATTCCATAATGCATTATTGGGATGAGCACTAATAAACATTTTGACTATAAAAAAGACAAAAGATATGAAGGTAAGAAAAAAATGAGAAGGATATCTTCAAGTAACTCCAAAACCCTATAAAAGAAATACAAACCTGAGTCTTCAAAATAATCTGTGACTCTGAATAATGTGTCCAACCTTACAAACACACACACTCACATACACACACATACACACACACACACACACACACACACACACACAAACACGACCTCTGTGATGTTAGGTGCAGCCTATAAATCAGCCCATGAAGCAGCCCTCAGGGGTTGAAGACTGGTACCTCTGGCTCCTGCAGATCACATTGTTTACAGGTATCCGATCTATTTTAGAACAGTCAAGAGTTGTGCATTCTCCCTAATTCAGTTCAACAACAGTAACTCTACAAATACTCTGTGGGAATTCTACAGCAGCCTCTCCACTCTAACCCTGCCCCACCCCCTCAAAGGCTCTCATCACAGGACCTGAGGCTTTGGGGTACTCTGAAATCTGGCTGCCTGGAGGTGGTAATGCCTTTACAGCTTATATACTCGGCACAGCTACAGAGACAGAACCATTCCGATGCTATCATTATTCCTGCAATCTCCATAGCAGTGGTTGCTATCACACCTGTGCCTACTGTAGTCACAGCTGTAGCAGCCACAGAGCACTACACTAGAATGCAGGGAGAACTGACTTGAGTGCAGGTTTGCACACCATGAGATGCACATGTGATCTAGACCCCTCTCTTGAAACTGTTCTCTTGACACATTGTATATGCCTACTTCTTGTTCTGCCTCAGCTCACTCGTGCTGCTGTGATAAAGTACTATAACATAGTAGTTAGTAATTATTAAAAATTTGGTTTTTCGCCTAGTCTGTAATTATTTTTTTTTCTTACATGAGCTCCCCGAATCACAGAATTCCTTTAATTTTTCTTTATGGCTCTGAAAAGAGTCCCATGGGAGATGAAGCAAGTCTGAACTTATTTGGTGAGCCTTTAAAGTGTTTCTAAGTCACGGGACTTTTCAGTCACAGGAACTTTTTGTCAGGAACTGTTTGTCATGCCAGTTGTTCTGGGGCTGGTCTGCTATTGCGTCGAGTGTGTGCTGAAAAAGGCGAGCCGGCTGTTGACAATAAACAGTGACTGTCACTACCCCCACCCTCCAAAAAAAGGTTTTTAACAGTTGTAGCAGAGCCAGGTAAGCCTGAGATCAAAGTTCTGGCAGTGTTAATGTCTTGTGAGGGCAGCTTTCTGAGCCTTGTATCTTGTAGCTGCATCCTCTGGAGATGGGGATCATTGTGTTCTTTCACCACAGACGGATCTGAAAGGATGAGCTTACCTTTAAATGCCCTTTGTTAAGGTCACTAACTCTATCCATAATGGCACAACTCTCATGGCTTCATTGCCTCTTAAGGCCACATCTCTCAGTCTAATCACAGTATTGATCATGCTCCTGCACAGGAATTTGGGAAACATTCAGATCCCAGCACCTGCTCAGAGTATTTTTGCAGTAAAGGAAGGTCTTACTTGCTGGTGACTGTATGAAGGCAGTTCCCACTGAGAACCCTAGCTAGACATTATAGTTACACTCTGCTCACAGTAAAACATGGACTTTTGAGACAAAAGGAAATGTGATGTCCCTGCAAAAGATACAATTATCACTTTTATACAACTCATAATTTAAAATAGATAAACCAATTGCTTAGAAGAACAAGAATATCTTGGTGGTAAGATTGAACATAATTCCTTCTGGGGCTTCAGAGAGAAAAATAATGACAAGTTCCCTACCCAGAAAGGGTTGATTGCATCATACTATCATCACTTCCTTCAAACAATCAAATCAGAAGTGATTTGCAAAGGAATCCTAATTCCTGCTGTTCGAGGTTCTTCTGGGCATAGTACTGATAATATGATGAGAGGAGATGGACGGCCTGACAATTTTTCCTTTATCGTTTCAAACATGTAGATCATGAATTTTAGTCTTTTATTACTGTCTCCCATCCTGTCTCTCTGTCCTACTGAAAGCCTCCTTCCTAACAAGACCCCTCCTAATTTCATATATTGCTTGTTTGTGACACACTGAATTTAACTAGGGTTTCTTATATCTGCTATAAATTTTTCTTCCTTCTACTTTGAAAAAGGAGTAGCAGAACTTGAGATTGTATTCGTTGCCAGAGAAGCCTGAGAGGCACCTGTATGACCTCACTAAATGAGTGCAAATGTTATCCATACCGAAAAGAATTGTAAGGTAAACTCATTCTGCAGAAGCCTAGGTATCTAACAGAGAGTTATATAAACATAAGGCCATCCTGTCCTTTCTATAGCCATGTTGGTAAGTACCCACCGTGGAGCAGAATATTAAATAAAGCCAAATTCATGGAAATTAGAGGTCAAGTATTCAAGATTCTACTCAATAAAACAGGAAATTATTTTTTTATTATTTTTTAAAAGTATGTCATAATTTTAGAAAGAACTCCCTGAGGTAAAATAAACTCTTAATAGTATAGTCCTAGAATATCTACTTGTAAGCAAAATAACTTCCAGATAAATCGCTCATGCAAAAGCACCAACGTAATCAAACAAGGTAATTTATTTTATAGCTTTGTCTTTTACCAACCTGTAAAAAGCAGTGAGATGTCTATCAAAGGTAATTGGGTCTGTTTTAGAATCAGTAGTACGTTTTTCTTAGAAAAGTGTTAGAAATCAGGACGGATTGTTTCTGAACAAATCGGAATCCAATTCAAATTGATAAGTGTATAATAAGTATTTGTCTACTAACCAAACAACGGCATGGTGTCTCTAGGAAACATTTTAAAGTAAGTAGAACAAGAATGAAGTATATCATTTTGCTCCTGAGGAAGCTTGAATATGCATCAGAGCCCTCACCCTGACAGTTCTATTACTGAATAAATTTCCCATGATCAACATATAGAACCAGTGCTTCTCAGCCTGCCTAATGCTGTGACCCTTTAATACAGTTCCTTGTGTAGTGGTGCCCCAATCATAAAATTATTTTTATTGCTACATCGTAACTGTAATTTTGGTAGTTGCAAATTGTAATGTAAATACCTGTGTTTTCTGTTGGCCTTAAAAAAAAAAAAAAATAACCTTGTGAAAGGATTGCTTAACCACAAAGGGGTCATGACCCACAGGTTGAGAAACACTGATATAGAGCCATACCTCTTACTACAGCCAGCTTACAGCCATTAATAACTGAGGGCCACAGAGGCACCAGCTTTATAAAACAATATCTTCACAGTGACTAATTCAAGAAGTGATGAAAAAAATAGAAGAATGAAAAAATCAGTCTCAAAAGCCTATCTAATCCTTAAGAAATGGTGAGAATCAGGGCAAGAACATTCCAGAGGTTGATGTTGCAAAGGCATTTAATCAGCTTTCAAGTACCCCACCAAATATTTTGCTTGTGAACTGGAAGCACAGACCCAGTTTGATGTTAAGAAGGACAATGCAGCCATTTCTGATGAGAGTTGATAAGCTAGGGTCAGATGGAAGGGGAGGAGGACCTCCTTCATCTGTGGACTTGGAGAGGGGCAGGGAGGAGATGAGGGACGGAGGATAGATTGAGAGGGGATGAGGGAAGGGACTACAGCTCAGATACAAAGTGAATAAACTGTAATTAAAACAAAAAATAAAAAATAATTAAAAAATAAAAATTTCTTCTCTGTCCTGAGTGTGAGAATCCTGAAACAGATCTGCATGTTTTGTCAATCCAAAGAAGCAAACAAGAGGTAATTCTTTTAAGGCCTGTAGGCACCGAGGTATGCTTGACATACATCATAAACTCTTTACATTCATTCTCAAAAGCCCACCTGAGAACAGTGACAGTGGTGCCAGTAAAAAAGAAAAGGAGAAGAAAAATAGAAAGGGCAAGGACAAGGAAAACAGCTTCATAGCCAGCAGTGAGACACTACTACCTTACCACCAAATGAAAGTAGTCCTCAGGAGGATGATTGGGGGAGGATGCAACTGTGGAAGCTCAGAGGTGCAGAATGGATGAAATTAGTGACCATGCAAAAGGTCTGGCACTCGATGATGATTTAGAAAGAACTATAAAAGAATGTATCGACATTCTTTTTGATTTTGTTAAGAAAAATAAAGAGAAAGGTATTATTAATACATATGATAAAGAAATTGTGGCTGAGGCAGAAAGGCTGGATCTAAAATTCATGGGTCCTCTTGTTTTCACTGAAGTTCTCTTTAGTGAGAAGATAAGAGAACAAATCAAGAAATACAAGCATTATTTCCTCAAGTTTTGTCATAATAACAAAAGGCTCAGTGGATAGGGGAGGATCTGATCCTAGCCTATCAGGTCTCATCAGAACTGGCTGCATCATCTTCCCTTGTGGTCTGGCAGGGCTGCACACCCCAGGGAGAGGTGATAAAAGAGCCAGCCACTGAGTTCATGTCATAGACAGCCCCTGATCCCCTTACTAGGGAACCCACTTGGAAACTGAGCAGCCTATGGGCTTCATCTGAGCAGGGGGTCTAGGTCCTTTCCATGTATCATCTTTGGTTGGAGTATAGATCTCCGCAGGACCTGCCCTAGCCCAGGTTTTTTGGCTGTGCTAGTCTCCTTTTTTTTTTTTTCCAATGCAGTTTATTCAGGAACCTTGAACAATCATCTGACTCTGGGGAAAGCCAGCCCACAGCTTAAATAGCCTCTGGGTAGCCAACCCCAGAGTGCCACATGGGCAATGCAGATCTCCTTGTGGAGCTCCTGTCCCCTCCAGGGGAAGGACATAGAGGAAGAAGAGAAATAGTGGGTGGGAATGGGAGGAGATGAGGGGAGGCTATAGCTGGGATACAAAGTGAATAAGTTGTAATAAATAATAATTTTAAATGAAAAAATAAATAAAATGAAAAAAAAATAAAATTATTTGGAAATACACAAACCAAAAAAGTACCTTCTTTATGGTTTGGAATGTATGGTAGCAATGGGTCAAGCTCAGATGATCTCCAATATGATTCCACAAATCTTGAAGAAGATGTATAAATGATGCAGACATTTTAGAAGAAGGGGTCATCATCACCTGGTCAGAAAAGACCTCTAAGAAATATCTCTCAAAATAACTTGCCAAAGAGATGCATGTCAAAGCAGAACCGTTCATTAAATGATTGAAGGAAGCAGAGGAAGAATCTTCTCATGGTGAGGAAGAAGATGAAGATGGAAATACTGAAGCGGTGCTTTTGATGACTGTGTGCCCAAAGGTGAATCTAAGAAGTCTGACAACAGGGATGATGGATGGCATTGATGCTGATGCCATTTAAAAGGATGGAAGCAGCTTAGCTTACCAGGGTAATGCTGCCAAACTTCCTCCATTCTCGGTCGGAAGCGCAACACGTATGTGAAAGAGCTAAAATGGCTTCACATCATGCTACTAAAAAGAAAGCTATTACTGTGAGTGGTCTATAATTAAGTCCAATGAGACATCTAGGAAGTCCATAGTTATCAGTGAACAGTTGTAGTTTGCTTATTTATAGAATATTTCTTTTGAAAAAACCACTGGTGGACACATTTGGATCATATTTAAACAGTTACAGAAAAAAAGATTTTATTTTTGTTCATTCTTTAGACTTTGGGCTCTGAATGGCTTATACTGAAGCAATTGGCTACTTTTAGAATATTGCACCATTTAACATAAGGTTCTCAAGCCTGGTGGATTGTTAGGCGCTGAAACTTGCAGAATGCAAACAATTGGAATGACCTCACCCAGCCATTAAGAAATAAGGTATTTTAAAAGTTGTATCTGCAGTCCTAGTCTGTTCAGGTTGGCAACTAATAAATCTTGTCATTCTAAGGAAGATTGATGATTAAATGACAGTGTGACATCCTCACGAGAAGTAAAAATGACCTGCATGTCCTATGGTCTTAAGAACAAGTTTTGAAACTTGGATTTGTGGTTTTTCAGTTTGTCTACTCTCACCCCAAATTGTAACCTCTGGAGTCATGTGCACTGCGTGTTAGATTATCCAGGAAAATTATTAACAAACAAATATTTGTGTGTATTTGGTGGTTGCTTTACACTGAGAGAAAAGCTTTAAGGTGTGATTAAATGATAAACTCTGAATCTATTTGGGAGAAACAGGAAAAAGGTGCACTTGATTTCTAGCTAAAACTGCATACTTTTTCAGCTTTTACCCTTAAATTATAATTTCAAGATATTTAGACATACTGTATCTTGTGTTTGATGTGTTTCCCTCATCCCAGTATTATGGTTTATTACTTAATGTCTTTTAATTTAGATACAATAGCTTGTACTTTAGATTGCTATCTTGCCAAAATAGGTGTTACTGTGTTTCACGCTTGATCCCCTCCCCTAATTGTCTTCTTTAAAGAGAATGTTAAAATCATAAAAAAGAAAAAAAAGGAATGGAGAACATTTAATATTAGACAAATAACAAAAAATTGAGAGCAAGAAGGGTTGGAAGGGTATGCAACAAATTAGTTAATCCTCTGACATTCTTTTCCAAGTGAACAAACATCGTTCATAACCAACAGTTAATACTTATAATCCTAGCTGGGTACATCATTTGAAGCATGAAGATCATGAGTTTGAAACTAGCCAGAACTACATCGTTATTTCCAGGAAAGCCTAGCTTTCAGTTTATAGCAAGACTCTCTAAAATATCAAAGCAAAAATAATAATAACCTATAAGATTCTTTAGAATGTTTTACAGGAATGAATGGAATAATCTTTCTTAGAAAATTTAATTCATCCAAATAGTTTTAAGAGCAAATGAGATTATGTTTAAATAGATCAACTAGAAATTTTCATAGGCTTTCAAAATTTGGACCTCTGTATCTTGTTTTATACAAATAAGAAGAATAAACTCTACAATATCATGAGAAATATGCCAGCCCATATGCTCAGTTCCTAGTTCTCCCTTACTAAGTTTTCAAGTTTTAGTTAGTCCAATCATTCCATGAAACTCTGCTCTAGACATAGTAAATGTCTTAAATACTATGCCTCCTTTAAACTTAATTTTACTTCTTGCACAATTCTAATTGCAATGAAGTATTTTGAACATTAGATGGTACTTGTCAAACCAAGTAGCCACTGGAGTCCTGAAGGTAAGAATGAGTTCACTGTTCATTATTTTATCTCTTGCACATTTAGCTGAAATAGAGGTTATCTCAAAATATTTTTTTAACGAACCAAGAACTAGAAGAGTGAAGCTTGTGCTTGCTCTGGATTTTGGAGATCATAAATCATTTCAGCTTCTGTGATACTCAAAGGGAAAGAAACCACTTCTGCAAGACACCTACATGGAGTTTACACACACCTCTTTCCAAAAATTGAAGAATCAGAAGAATTTTGTGTTAAGTGGAATAAGCCAGTGATAGAAGCAAATAATGAGTGATTATGTTTACATGAAGTTCCACAGTTAGTAATTAAGCCCATAGTGAAGAGAGAAAGAAGGCAATAGTGGCCTGTAGAGATGAAATGGTAAGAAAATGGGAAGTTATTCAATGAGCATAAAGTTTCAGTTATATGGAAAAAATATGTTCTAAAGATTTTAAGTACAGCATCAATGTTTGTTCAATATGGTGCAGTTTAAAATGTGATGAGGGCAGATTTTATGTTTCTTTCTTAGTAAAATTAAATCAAAACAAAAGGTTCCAGAAAATCTTAGACCTTGCGAGGCACAAGATCTAGCCATTTTTTCAATGGCAGTGACAGTGTGAAAGGTCTTTCCATATGGCCAAATTTGCATATATTTGTAGATATCATTATAAATAGAGTTTGAGTACTAATTTACTTTAATCATTTCTCCTAGGTTTTCCAGTTTATTTATTTGTTCTGAAAACAATCTGACTTAAAAGTGAACAGGAGCAAAAAAAGGGAAGCAATCTTTTTTCTCTATCCACAATAAATATTTTTAATAATATCAAGAACTAATAATGCAAAGGATGGATGTCTATGAACTAACCTAATGTTCCCTCTCTAAATCAATGTATGGGTAACATTTCTCTGGCATCTATCCTGTGAAACATTTCAAATAACCACAAAGTACTAATAAAAAATGAACCTGCTCAGAAGTTTCCTATTGATAGTAATGTATTTGTTTTTCTGAATTCATACCTCGAAATGAAGTAATACTTTTATTCCAGCCCAAAGCAGAACACTTTCAGTTTGACACCAATCTTGGTACTCAAGCCTATAAATGATTATCTCAGCCACTGGCTACAAAAAATAAATTAAGTTTTAAAGATCATAAAAATAAAGCTGTGTGTCTAAACATATGGCATGCTCATTGGCAGAGTGAATGCTCATCAAATGAGCAAGCTCATCCAGTTTGTTAGGCAAATGAATCAAATATCCTCTGTCTTTGAAACCAGAGAGATGAGAACAGTGCCTTTAAGGCCTACAGTTGACACCACCACTCAAGTCTCTACTCCCATGAATATAACACGGGTTACAAAAATAAATAAAAGGAAAAAATAGGACCATAAATACTAAAAGATTAAAATTCTAAACCGACTACTTAGAGTGAACCCAAACTTTAAATGTATGTTTTATCCTAGCAAGAAAAAAAAAATGCTCCTGAAGTTTAGAGATCAAATGGAGGCTAGAATAAGGACACAGTATATTTGTCCACAGAACATTGTCTTTTACTGGTTCCTGAAAGGCTTAAAACTGTCCTGTAAAGCTGTCGAACCCAGAAAAGAAGCAGCTCATGGTTTCACCCACCACTTCCTAACCGCCTCCTCCCTACAAGCCATTCACATCCCCTTAACTAGATCACAACACATATGATTTTTGTCTTGTCCTATATTTGAAGTTGAATGAAACTGGATATTGGGTGTACTGCTTGATGCTAAGAGCAGATAAAATGTTGGGATCAGGCGTGGCATTCAGCCACTGCCACTGCCTTTTCCTTCCCTATGAACTCATGGGAGTTATTTTTATTCATATGAAAACAGTGTTGTCTTCCTGGAAAATTATTACCACTATGTCCACAACAATATATGCACACAGCGGACTGCAAGAAGATTCACAGTAACTGTATGTTTTAGGAAGGAATATATTGTGATGAATGACAATGAAAAGCAAGAAAGGAAGGCATCTATGCCTAAGGTCTGGTGTTTCACAGATATTAGTAATAGCCCAACAACGAGCATGGCTTTCTGCTATAATACATTCTTTTTTTACAGGTTTCTAGAGTAGCATATATTTCCATGCAGTCAAATTGCAGAGATCTCCATTCTGGTACCAGAAAGATTCTAAAGATATTGCCTAATGTGACTTCAGAACTGCCAAAAAAAATTTACCTTTTTTTTTTTTTTTTAATCAGCAATTCAACGATGGCTGTCTATTGGTGCTAATCTAGCCTATTTTAAAATGAATGGCAGCTCTATTTGTAATAGCCAGAACCTGGAAACAACCCAGATGTCCATCACCGGTGGAATGGGTACAGAAATTGTGGTATTTTTATACAATGGAATACTACTCAGCAATCAAAAAGGAGTAAATCATGAAATTTGCAGGCAAATGGTGGGATCTAGAAAAGATCATTCTGAGTGAAATATCCCAGAAGGAGAAAGACAAACATGGGATATACTCACTTATATAGACCTATAAGATATGATAAACATAATGAAATCTATACACCTAAAAAAGATAATCAAGGGGGAGGGGCAAGATGGCGGCGCCAGGAGGACTCTCATTCTGAGCAGCAGCACAGCAGGATCAGCACAGTGAACAGCAATCAGAACTCTCGGCAATAAAACACAGTCATTGTGTTTCCCAGGTGAGAGGATACCCCACGGTGGGGGATTCAATCAGCTTTTAACTCACCCGGCTAAACCGCGGAAGAGATCCCGGTTCCGCCAGACGCTTGGCTGCCGGCCGCCAGCCCCAGCCCCAGCCCAGAGCCACAAGCCAGTGTCTCTGGTCACGGTCCCAGACTGAACCTTGGGCACCACACTATCAGAGACTGGAATTTTCAGTCGAGAGATAACCCCAGGGTACAGGAAACGATTGGGACCGGCCTTAGGTCACCCAGACATCCCCTGGAAAAGACTCGGGCGGGTTCCACGGGCACCCCAGGAGCCAGCCCTGAGCCAGAGCCGGGGACCCAGGTTCCTGCACAGAGCCCTGCCTGCCTGCGCGCCTGATTCGCCACCAGAGATAGAAACGGCGGGTCTGATCTCAGAGCACTCAGCTCACCCCCAACCTGAAAAGGTCCCCGGAAAATTACCCATCTGAGGGAAGCACGCAGGCCCCCAAAAGCCGCAAAGGCAGACACAGGCAGTTTCTGCACACCAGACAGCTGGCAGAGACTGAGCCGCCCTCACACAGCTGTGCTCCAGGCACAGGCAAATTTCTGTGGCCAGCCAGCTGGCGGACACTGAGCAGTGTGCACCAGGGCAAAAAAAGACACTAGGAGTCCGTGTCTCCAGAGAATCCACGGGGAAGGAAGGAAACTGTACTGATCTAAATCACCCAATCCTTCCCTAGAAAAAGTCTAGTAGTCTAGTGGGGCCGAGGCGCCAGCACTCAGCTGTGCTCCAGACACAAGCACAAACAGTTGAGGCGCGCCTGATGTCCAACTGGGTCACAGCAGCTGATCATTAAATTTGCAACAAGAAACCCAGAAACAGGGCAGCTGCCCTCAGGACTTCCCTGGGTGAGAGGAGAACCCTCTCGACTAACAAAGACCACAGTTACCACTCAGGTCTATATCCTTGAGGTGAGCAACTCCTGAAAAAACACCAGCCATCCAGGGACTATACCCAAAAAGCTGAGAAGACATCCTTCAGGAAAATCCAGCTTTCTGCAAAGGGGATTCTCTCCACCACAGGATCCCCAGGAACCACCAGAAAATAACCCCAAACACCTAAGATAGCACAATGGGTAGAGGCCAGCGTAAAAGCTCAAGCAACAAAAGACAGAGCAATATGGCATCTCCAGAACCCAGTTACCCAGGGGCAAGTAGCCCTGGACACCCCACCATAACTGAAATCCAAGAATATGACCTAACAAGTATGCTCATGAAGATGATAACAGAGGAAACAAATAAGATTCGTAAAGACATAGAGGAAGATAAACTCAAACAGAATATTGCCATCCGTAAAGAAATAGAGGAAGCTGCAGCCAAACAGTTTATGTCCTTTAGAAAGGAAATGCTTAAAACACTGAATGAAATGAAAGAAACAGAGTTGAAGGAACTAAAAGAAAAACAGGAAAGTACAATCAGACAGGTGAAGGAAGTAAACAAAACAACTCAAGACCTGAAGATAGAATTGGAAAAATTAAAGAAAACACAAATGGAAGAAATAATGGAAAGGAAGAATCTAGGGAAGAAAACAGGAACTACAGAGGTAAGCATAACCAACAGACTACAAGAGATGGAAGAAAGAATCTCAGGTGTAGAAGATACAATGGAAGAAATCGATGTATCTGTCAAAGAAAATGTTAAATCTGAAAAATTCCTGACACAGACCGTCCAAGAAATGCAAGACAATATGAAAAGACAAAACCTAAGAATAATAGGTATAGAGGAAAAAGAAGACTCCCTTCTCCAAGGCCCAGAAAATATTTTCAACAAAATCATTGAAGAAAACTTCCCCAAGCTAAAGGAGAGGCCAATTAGAATACATGAGGCCTACAGAACACCCAGCAAATTTGACCAGAAAAGAAAATCCTCCCGCCACATAATAATCAAAACAGTAAGTATACAGAACAAAGAAAAAATACTAAAAGCTGCAAGGGAAAAAGGCCAAGTAACATATAATGGCAAACCCATTAGAATCACACCTGACTTTTCAACAGAGACTATGAAAGCCAGAAGGGCCTGGACAGATATCATGCAGACCCTAAGAGAACACAGATGTCAGCCCAGGCTACTATACCCAGCAAAACTCTCAGTCCTCATAGATGGAGAAAACAAGATATTCAATGACAAAAACAAATTTCAACAATACCTACAAACAAATCCAGCATTACAGAAGACACTGGAAGGGAAAATACAACCCAAGAAAGCTAGCTACATTCAAGAAAACACAGGAAATAAATAACCTCACTTCAGTAAAACAAAAAGCAACCAAGCACACAACCTGATGACCACAGCCAACATCAAAATCAAGAGATCTAACAGCCACTGGTCATTAATCTCTCTCAACATCAATGGACTCAACTCTCCAATAAAAAGACACAGATTAACAGAATGGATACGTAAACAAAACCCAGCAATCTGTTGCATACAAGAAACACACCTAAGACACAAAGATAGACATTACCTGAGGGTAAAGGGTTGGAAGACGACTTTCCAAGCAAACGGACCCAAGAAGCAAGCAGGAGTAGCCATTCTAATATCGGATAAAATAGACTTTCAACCAAAATTAATCAAAAGAGATGGGGAAGGACACTTCATACTCATCAAGGGAAAATTCCACCAGGAAGACATCACAATCCTGAACATATATGCCCCAAATACAAGGGCACCCACATTTGTGAAAGATACATTGATAAAATTTAAAGCACATATAGATCCACACACATTAATAGTGGGAGACTTCAACACCCCACTCTCAACAAAGGACAGGTCAACCAAACAGAAATTAAACAAAGAAACAATGTCTCTGACAGAGGTCATGAATCAAATGGACCTAACAGACATTTACAGAACTTTACACCCAAACACAAAAGAATTTACCTTCTTCTCAGCACCTCATGGAACCTTCTCCAAAATAGACCACATAGTGGGTCACAAAGCAAGCCTCAACAAATACAAGAAGATTGAAATAATCCCATGTATCTTGTCTGATCACCATGGAATAAAGCTGGACCTCAACAATAACAGAAATAACAAAAAGCCTACACACACATGGAAGCTGAACAACTTGTTACTAAATGACAGCTGGGTCAGGGAAGAAATAAAGAAAGAAATTAAAGTCTTTCTAGAAATCAATGAAAATGAAGACACAACATACCCGAACTTGTGGGACACAATGAAAGCAGTGCTAAGAGGAAAGTTCATAGCACTAAGTGCCTTCAAAAAGAAATTCGAGACAGCTCATTCAAGCACCCTAATGGCTCACTTAAAAACCCTAGAAAAAGAAGAAGCAGACACACCAAGAAGGAGTAGACGGCTGGAAATAATCAAACTCAGGGCTGAAATCAATCAATTGGAAACAAATAAAACAATTAAAAGAATCAATGAAACCAAGAGCTGGTTCTTTGAGAAAATCAACAAGATCGACAAACCCTTAGCCAGGCTAACTAAAAGGCAGAGAGACACCACCCAAATCAACAAAATCAGAAATGAAAAGGGGGATATAACTACAGACACTGAGGAAATCCAAACAATCATTAGGACTTACTTCAAAAGTCTATATGCCACAAAATTTGAAAATCTAAATGAAATGGACAATTTTCTTGATCGATTTGACTTACCAAAGCTGAACCAGGACCAGGTAAATCAACTAAATAGACCTATATCCCCCAAAGAAATAGAAGTGGTCATCAAAAGTCTCCCATCCAAAAAAAGCCCAGGACCAGATGGCTTCAACGCAGAATTCTACCAGACCTTCAAAGAAGAGCTAACACCAATTCTCTTCAAACTATTCCACAAAATAGAAACAGAAGGAATATTACCAAATTCATTCTATGAAGCCACAGTCACGTTGGTACCTAAACCTCACAAAGACTCAACAAAGAAAGAGAACTTCCGGCCAATCTCCCTTATGAACATTGATGCAAAAATACTTAATAAAATACTTGCAAACCGAATCCAAGAACACATCAAAGATATTATCCACTATGACCAAGTAGGTTTCATCCCAGGTATGCAGGGGTGGTTCAATATATGGAAATCCATCAATGTGATCCACCATATTAACAAACTGAAAGAAAAAAACCACATGATAATCTCCCTAGATGCTGAAAAAGCCTTTGACAAAATCCAACATCCATTCATGTTCAAAGTACTGGAGAGATCAGGGATACAAGGCACATATCTAAACATAGTAAAGGCGATATACAGCAAGCCTATAGCCAACATCAAACTGAATGGAGAGAAACTTAAAGCAATCCCACTGAAATCAGGGACAAGACAAGGCTGCCCACTCTCTCCATATCTCTTCAACATAGTGTTGGAAGTCCTTGCTAGAGCAATAAGACAGTTGAAGGAGATCAAGGGGATACAAATTGGAAAGGAAGAAGTCAAATTATCACTATTTGCAGATGATATGATAGTATACGTGAGTGACCCCAAAAACTCTACCAGGGAACTCCTACAGCTGATAAACACCTTCAGCAAAGTGGCAGGATACAAAATTAACTCAAAAAAATCAGTAGCCCTCCTGTATACAAAAGACAAAAGGGCTGAGAAAGAAATTAAGGAAACAACACCCTTCACAATAGCCACAAATGACATAAGGTACCTCGGAGTAACCCTAACCAAGGAAGTCAAAGACTTGTATGAAAAAAATTTCAAATCTCTGAAGAAAGAATTAGAAGAAGATATGAGAAGATGGAAAGATCTCCCATGCTCATGGCTTGGTAGGATTAACATAGTAAAAATGGCCATCTTACCAAAAGCAATCTACAGATTCAATGCAATGCCCATCAAATTACCAACACAATTCTTT
Organism: Meriones unguiculatus; assembly: GCF_030254825.1. Lineage (NCBI taxonomy): Eukaryota > Metazoa > Chordata > Mammalia > Rodentia > Muridae > Meriones > Meriones unguiculatus. The sequence continues at coordinate 57,233,095 of NC_083364.1, forward strand.
ACAGACCTGGAAAGGAAAATTCTCAACTTCATATGGAATAACAAGAAACCCAGAATTGCTAAAACAATCCTCTACAATAAAAGATCTTCTGGAGGTATCTCCATCCCTGATCTTAAGTTGTACTATAGAGCAACAGTTTTAAAAACTGCATGGTACTGGCATAGAAACAGAATGGTGGATCAATGGAACCGAACAGAGGACCCAGAAATAAATCCACACACTTATGGACACCTGATCTTTGACAAAGACGCCAAAACCATACAATGGAAAAAAGATAGCATCTTCAACAAATGGTGCTGGTCTAACTGGATGTCTACATGTAGAAAAATAAAAATAGATCCATACTTGTCACCCTGCACAAAACTGAAGTCCAAGTGGATCAAAGACCTCAACATAAAACCAGACACATTAAATCGGCTTGAAAAAAAAGTGGGAAATACCCTAGAACTCATTGGTACAGGGGGAAACTTCCTGAACAGAACACCAACAGCACAGGCTCTAAGAACAACAACCAATAAATGGGACCTCATGAAACTGAAAAGCTTCTGTAAAGCAAAGGACACCGTCATCAAAACAAAGCGACCACCTACAGATTGGGAAAGAATCTTCACCAACCCTTTATCTGACAGAGGACTCATATCCAGTATATATAAAGAACTAAAGAAGCTGAAAAGCAGCAAACCAAGTAATCCAATTAAAAAATGGGGAACAGAGCTAAACAGAGAATTCTCTGTAGAGGAATACCGAATGGCAGAGAAGCACTTAAAGAAATGCTCAACCTCATTAGCCATTAGGGAAATGCAAATCAAAACAACCCTGAGATTTCACCTTACACCCATGAGAATGGCCAAGATCAAAAACTCAAGTGACAACACATGCTGGAGAGGTTGTGGAGAAAGGGGAACCCTTCTCCACTGCTGGTGGGAATGTAAACTTGTACAACCACTCTGGAAATCAATCTGGCGCTTTCTCAGACAACTAGGAATAGCACTTCCTCAAGATCCAGCCATACCACTACTGGGCATATATCCAAAAGAGGCTCAAGTACACAAAAAGGACATTTGCTCAACCATGTTTGTAGCAGCTTTATTTGTAATAGCCAGAAGCTGGAAACAACCCAGATGCCCCTCAACTGAAGAATGGATGCAGAAATTGTGGTACATCTACACAATGGAATATTACTCAGCAATGAAAAATAAGGAAATCATGAAATTTGCAGGTAAATGGTGGGATCTGGAAAGGATCATCCTGAGTGAGTTGTCTCAGAAGCAAAAAGACACACATGGTATATACTCACTCATATAGACATACAACATAGGACAAACCCACTAAAACCTGTGCATCTAAAGAAACTAAGCAAGAGAGAGGACCCTAACTAAAACGTCCAATCCCCATCCAGAAAGGCAAAGAGGATGGACATCAGAAGAAGAAGAAAACAGGAAACAACCTAGGAACCTACCACGGAGGGCCTCTGAAAGCCTCTGCCCTTCAGACTATCAAAGCAGATGCTGAGCCTGATGGGCAACTGTTGGGCAGAGTGAATGGAATTTTAGGTAAGAACTGGGAAATAGTAAGAGCTGGAGAGGACAGGGTCTCCACAAGGAGAGCAACAGAACAAGAAAATTTGAACATAGGGAACTTCCCAGAGACTCATACTCCAACCAAGGACTATTCATGGAGATAACCTAGAACCCCTGCACAGATGTAGCCCAGGGCAGTTCAGAGTCCAATTGGGTTACATAGTAATGTGAAGAGGGACTACCTCTGACATAATCTGATTGGCCTGTTCTTTGATCACCTCCCTCTGGGGGGGGGGGGAGCAGCCTTACCAGGCCACAGTAGAGGACAATACAGCCACTTTTGATGTGAACTGACAGACTAAGATCAGAAAGGAGAGGAGAACCTCCCCTATTAGTGGACTTGGGGAGTGGCATGCAAGCAGAGGGAGGAGGGAGGGTGGGATTGGGATGGGAGGAGGGAGGGGCTTATGGGGGGATGCAGAATGAATAAAGTGTAATTGATGAAAAATTTAAGAAAAAAGGGAAAAAATAATTTAAGAACCTTAAATGACTTTCAAAATTGGAGGAAAACATGGAGTTAGTCAATTGGCATGGAGCACGTCTGGCCCCTGGGGGCAATGGTCTCCTGAACCTACTCAGACCTCGGACACCACCACTGCTAGTTCTAGAACTGACGCAGGATGTTCCAACGAGGGGTTAAGGCTTCTCATAATATTTCCTATAAGCCCACACCTGTTTGTCTATATCCCCCATTTTTATTCATTATTAGCCAGATAGAGCCAAGTAATTGTGGTAATGATACTTGCTTTTTTGCCCAATGCTGGAATGCTAGTAAAGTTAGGTATGCCCTGGTTACTCGCATGCCTCACTGGGTGCCTATGCCCATTGATGCCCCTCACGCTATGACTCTCTTCAGACAGAAAAGGGATCTTGGAACTACAGCCACCATTGTTACTACCATCTCATTGACGGCTGTTGGAGCTACCACCAGGGCATTAGCCATGAGTCATACTGGGCAGACTGCTCAGACCCTGAATAATCATTTAGCCAATGTAGCTCATGCCTTAGTTGTACATAAAGGAATTAATGCTCAACTAAAAGGAAGCTTGATGGTGTTCAATCAGAGGATTGACCTCTTGCAGGAGCAAATTGATACCCTATGGCAAATCGCTCAACCTGGCTGTCAATGAAAGTATGCTGGACTTTGTGTCACTAGCATACAACATGAGAATTTTTCCTGTGCTGCAAATCTGTCTAAACAATTGTCGAGCTATATTTTAGGTAATTGGACTGGAGAATTCGATACTACGATGGAGCAGCTGAGAGTGGCCATTGTCACAGTAAATTCTACCGGAGTGGACGCAGGACTAGCCACAGGATTATCAACATGGATTGCTGCAGCCATGAATCATCTGAAGGAATGGGCGGGCATGGGAGTGTTAGCAGGCCTTCTGGTGTTGGTCTCCTTGGTTTGCCTGTGGTATATATGCAAGATTAGAGTCTCACAACAGTGTGATGCAGCCATGATCATTCAGGCCTTTACAGCCATTGAAGCAGGACATTCTCCCCAAGCATGGTTGGATACCATAAAAAGCTAAAATGATACGCTCAGGATGCGAGGCTAAGCACTGCACTCAGGGTCAGCCGCTTTGGACCCAGAGAAGAGCATCTCTGAGTGCATGCGGGTTGATGCCCCAGGTCCCGCCTCTGAGAAAAAGGTATCGGACGGTCTGATGCTCTTTGGGTGGATGACACCTAAATGAACATCTGTACAAAGTCCCAATTTATTTCTAATATCAGAGATCAGACCTCTACTCTTGCCTGATGCGTCTAAAACAAAAAGGGGGAACTGTAGAGAGCTGCGGAATGCTATGCCTTAAAGATGGAGCTGGTTTCTGCCTTCCACCTTCCCGATGGTGAGTGCTCTCTGTCACGAACAACTCCACATTTGGCTAAGGCCGAGGATCTGGCTTGCTTCCATGTATGTGGACCTATCTGCATTGCCCCCGTGGCACGCCTGGGTTGGCTACCCAGAGGCTATTTAAGCTGTGGGCTGGCTTTCCCCGGGGTCCGAGGATTGTTCAATGTTCCTGAATAAACTGCATTGAAAAAAAAAAAAAAAAAAAAAAGATAATCAATTGAGCGGACATGGGGTAAGATGATCAATCCTCATTTAGAAAGACAGATGGGATGTGCATTGAACGTATGACAGGAGTCTACTGAGCGCATCTGAAAGACTCTAACTAGCAGTGTTTTCAAAGCAAAGACTCATGACCAAACCTTTGGCAGAGTACAGGGAATCATAAGAAAGAAGGGGAGTTAGTCTGATGGGGAAAGGATAGGAGCTCCACAAGGACCAAATATATCTGGGCACAGGATCTTTTCTGAGACTGACATTCAACCAAGGACCATGTATGGATATAACCTAGAACCTCCACTCAGATGTAGCCTGTGGTAGCTCAGTAACCAATTGGTTTCCCAAAGTGAGGGGAACAGGGACTATTTCTAACAGGAACTCAATGACTGGCTCTTTGGTCTCCCCACCCCCGAAGGGAGGAGCAGTCCTGTTAGGCCACAGAGGAGGGCTTTGCAGCCAGTCCTGAAGATACCTGATAAAACAGGATCAGATGAATGGGGAGGAGGTCCCCCCTATCAGTGGACTTGGAAAGGGGCACGGTGGAGATGAGGGAGGGAGGGAGGGAGGGAGGGAGGGACTGGGAGGGAATGAGGGATCGGGACACGGCTGGGATACAGAGTTAATAAAATGTAAGTGATAAAAAAAATAAAATTAAAAAAAATGGGGAAAAAAATAAAAAATAAAAAAAATAAAAAAATAAAATGATGGCCAACTGATGGGCAGAGTGAATGGAATTTTGTGTAAGAAGTGGGAAATAGTAAGAGCTGGAGAGGACAAGGTCTCCACAAGGAGAGCAACAGAACAAGAAAATTTGAACACCGGGAACTTCCCAGAGACTCATATTCCAACCAAGGACTGTTCATGGAGATAATCTAGAACCCTGACAATGCAGCCACTTCTGATGAGAACTGATAGACTAAGATCAGAAAGAAGGACCCCCCCCATCAGTGAACTTGGGGAGGGGCATGCATGCAGAAGGGGAGGGGGAGGGTGGGACCGGGAGGGGAGGAGGGAGGGGCTTATGGGAAGATACAAAATGAATAAAGTGTAATTAATAAAAGTTAAATAAAAAAATACAGACAAACGTGAAAATTCCTTTCAACCCATGCTATTTCAAAAGAGAAACACAATCGGAAATTGTAAAGTAACATAATTTTGAAAATAATTTTTTTTAATTTTTTAAATAAAATTTTAAGTGTGTAAAATCTCTTTAAAATAAGACAGTAAGTGGGTTGGTGTTCCCCTCTCTTCACCAGAAGTCCTATCTGGTTAGAGGGTAGCCTCTCCAGGCTCCATGACCCCTGCCACCAGGGATTTCACCTAGAGCCATCCCCATATCCTCCTATCGAAGGTCTCAGGGTTGTCTAAGAGATACCTCCACCAACAGTTGCTCTTCTCTTTGCAAGCCCTTGCTCACTAGCCCATGCTCATCCTCTATCTGATCCTCACTCTCATGTCTTTCATTGTTCCCTCTCCTAAACTGTTCCCTCCTTCAACAGGTTCTGCTGACTATTCTATTTCCCCTTCTAGGTGAGATTGAAACATCCTCTCTTAGGCCTCCTTGTTCCATGGCTTCTTTAGTCTGAATTGTAGTATGTTTATCCTTTACTAGCTGGCAAATATCTCCTTTAAGTGAGTACATGTAATTTCTTCAGACCATGTTGAGATTAAGATACAGCAGAGATCAAGAGAAATGTGTAACTGATGGACTGCCCAACCTGAGACCCACTTCATGGGAGAAAGCCAACCCCTGACACTATTGATGATGCTCTACTGTGTTTGCAGATGGGAGCCTCAACATGTTTGTCCTCAGAGAGGCTTTGCCCTGCAATGGATGGAAATAGAAACCGAGACTCAGCCAAACTTAGATGGAGCATAGGAAACCTTGTAGAAGAATAGGAGAAGGATAGAAGGACTTGAAGGGGACAGGAGCTCCACAAAAAAAAAACCAACAGTACCAGTTAATTGGGTCCAGAGGGGCTGGAAGAGCAAGCACCAACCAAGGACCAGGCATGTACTAGACCTGGACCCTCTACACATATATACAGCTTAGCCTCCATGTGGGTCCCTCAGAAGTGGGATGGGGCTCTCTCTGACATGGTCTCTGTTGCATGCATTTCAATCACTTCACCCTGGTGTGGCTGCCTTGCCAGGAAACTGTGAAAAAGGAAGTAAGAAGTCCTGATAAGACTGCATGTGCTCAGCATGTGTGTGTGGGGGTGGGGGGGTGTAATTTCTGAAGAGCAGGGAAGGGGAGATAGGGGGATGAGGGAGGGGCAGAGGGGAAGGACTTGGAAGAGAGGAGGAAGAAGGCTACAATTGAGATGTAAAGTAAATAACTAAATAAAAAATAAGACAGAAGCTTTGATTTTTCAAATCATTTTAAAGTTTCCAATTTTATTTTATTTTCCATAAAAAACAATATAAATACCTTCTTATTCATGGTAACAAATGCCAATAGTCATAGCTACTAGAGACTGAAGTTAAAGGAAAAACTGAGTCTAAGCGTTGGTCCATGGCAGTTCAGTATCCAAGTGGGTTCCATTGTAATAGGAACAGGGACTGTCTCTGACATGAACTAATTGGCTTGCCCTTTAATTACCTCTCCCTGAGGGGAAAGCAGCATTACCAGGCCACAGAAGAAGACAATGCAGCCACTCCTGATGAGACCTAATTGACTAGGATCAGAAAGAAGGAAAAGAAGACCTCCCCTATCAGTGGGGAGGGATTGGGAAGGGAGGAGGGAGGGAACCACAGGGGGAATACAAAGTGAATAAAGTGTAATTAATAAAGAATTAAAAAAAAACATTTGAAGAATGGGGATGGCAACATAGAAAGATCATATCTTAAAATTATATATATATATATATATATATATATATATAAATTTTAAAAGTAAGATGAACAGAGCAAGTGAGAATAACAAATGTGAAAGTGAATATCATGGTTGCCATAGGGAATCTCTATGTATAATTGTTTAAGAAAATGGTCAAAATTCTAACCTTCTCTGGGCAAGTAGCCGAATAATCCTATTCAAAATACAAGATATAACCTAATCGGCCCTAAAAGAAAACTGTCAAAATCAGTGGTACTTCTATTTTCCAAATGCAAAAGACCAAAATTAAGCTATTTGAACTTCTCCAATGTAGATAAGTAAATAAATAGATTGTAAAATAAGCGCTAAATTTTTGCAGTCTTGCAAGCTTTGAGTTTCAATCTAAGCTCTCTTGGCATTCAAATTATGCAAGCAGAATTAAAATGATTCTTTTCAAGCAAACATAAATAGCTTGATAAATCTGTAAGTCAAATCATTTTTTTTTTCCTTCTTAAAGACAGAAAGCAGTTTAAAATGAAATAAAATGGTAGTGTTTCAGGAGGAAAGAGCCTAAGGACAAACAAAAGAAGACTAAAATGACAAAACATCCAGCTCAATCACATTCTTTTGTTGTTGTTTGTTTGTTTTGTAGGTTGTTGGAATAGGGTGCCATTCTGTAGCATAGGATGCCCTAGAACTCTCTGTGTAGACCAGGCTGGCCCCCAACTCATGGTAATCTTGCTGCTTCTGTTTCCCAAGTTCTATGACTAGAAGTTCTACCATTAAAGGCCGCCAGAAAAGACTTACACTGATAACTTTATACTCCACGCAAGATAATTTTGACTTAAATATCATACTAAAAATGTGTCCTTGTTCTCTTTATGATGCTTATGTCACTCTCAAAAATACTAGCAGTTTAAAATGTCTTTAGAAAACATGATGGATGCCTGTAATTTCACAATATTTCATGTAAGTGGTTAATTACTGAATTCAACAATATGGGTACTTGGTTTAGTTTAGGGCTACCTATTTCCATTGCTTTTCTTGGAATTGCACTGATTTATTTTATTACATGTCATTATTAATACAATATTTTCTCTATGTCTTAAGGAAAAAGAATGTATTTCAGTTAAAGTTTATGGAATCTAAGTCAGATGTATGCAGGATCTCCCCACAGTAGCTTAGGTGTGATCTTCAAAAATCTTTTTATCTATTGGCCTTTCAAAATACCTAGGTCGATACCTAGGTTTCTAAAGACAGGCAAGATGAGCATTTGAAATTTCTGAGAACTTCTTTAGGTCAAATTTTACCTGACTTGTTAATTATATGGCCAGGTTACTTTGATAGATGCTCTCTTTTATAATGTTCAGCATTTTTATTCTTTCAGAACTTCATACAATGTATTTTCATCATATTCACCTCCCACTTTACTTGTAATTCTTCCCACAACCACCATAACAATTTTCAAACCCCGACTTCTTGCCTCTTTTTATTTTAATAACTCATCAAATCCAATTTGTTTGGCCCGTAGACTCCTGAGTGTGGGGAATCTAACACTGGAGTAGGGTTAGCTTAGCAGGACTCACACACTTAAAATCACAGGTTATTTACCTTAGAAAACCTAGAAGCTAATCGGACAAAGGTGACTTTCCTATCCATCAGCCTGCACAACACATTGCAATAGTGAGAGCCAGTCATCAGTATGGAAGCATCCTGATCAAGTAACATTTTGATGTTTTTAATGTCATGTGAACAATGGCTGTGATATCTTCAGCCAAGAATATTACCACAAAGTTCGAGTGGAAAATCAAGACAAATGTCAACAAACTGTATTGTTTGGAGCTTTCTCTGGGATACCTCCAGCCCACAACATGACAAGTTTTTTGCACATGGCACTGGACCTTATAAATATTTCCCTTATTGCCCTCTCTATATCATATTGAACACCACTCTTTTTCTCTACTCCTGCTAACTCTTAATTTCACACACAAAATTATTTCAGCATAAAAAAGACAATGAATTTCAATTATTTTTTTAAAGAAGAAATTTAGTATTTAAGAATATGTATTTCTGTATATGTTCAGTAAGATGTGGTGATTCCCCTGTGGGCTTTTTAGCAGGCAGGGAAAAAAAATGATCAGGGTGAGGAAAGAATGAAACTCAGCTAGTCCAATTTTATTGCAGCCAGTGCTGGACCAGGACTTCTAGAGTGCAGACCAGATTGTTTTATTTTATCCATACTTAAGCAAAGCACAATTTTGGAAAAAAAGTATTCAGATAACAATTAACTCAGCCCCATGAGTACAACAAAGTTTAAAACATGTTTACATTGAAGTTCTTAGCAAAGTATATACGGCTTAATTTTTGAGATGGTTTCTTATTGACTTGGAAACAGTACTCCAGATAAGGGTCTAGGGAGCTTGACTGAGGTAAACATGATGCCTGTGGGAGTCAGGATTGGTCTGGCCTAGGATAACATAGAAATCACTTAGGCTGTTATAAAGCACGAGTGAAGTCATTCATAAGGAAGGGTTTTCTGGCCTAAAAATAATGCTCAAGGTCTTTTATTTATTTATTTATTTATTCATTTATTTTCAATGCAGTTTATTCAGGAACCTTGAACAATCATCTGACCCTGGGGAAAGCCAGCCCATAGCTTAAATAGCCTCTGGGTAGCCAACCCCAGCGTGCCACGTGGGCAATGCAGATAGGTCCACATACATGGAAGCAAGCCAGATCCTCAGCCTTAGCCAAATGTGGAGTTGTTCGTGACAGAGAGCACTCACCATCGGGAAGGTGGAAGGCGGAAACCAGCTCCATCTTTAAGGTGCGGCATTACACAGCTCTCTACAGTTCCCCCTTTTTGTTTTAGACGCATCAGGCAAGAGTAGAGGTCTGATCTCTGATATTAGAAATAAATTGGGACTTTGTACCGATGTTCATTTAGGTGTCATCCATCCAAAGAATGCTCAAGGTTTTAAGGTGGAAAATATATCATCTTGGATAAGTAAATTCTGGGAGATAAGGGAAAAAACTGTCTCATGAGACAGGAATGGATCGCCAGGTTGTGAAACTTTATCATTCTTGGCATTCTAGGAAGAGCAACTGTGCATCTCATTCCATCGAGGAGGCAGGCTGAGTGTTTAACTTTCCTGGCCATTGTTTATCTGTGAGTACAGAGTCTTTTTGCCCTCTACAATAAGGTAAACGAATGAGGCTTTTTTTTTTTTTGAGAACAAAAAATTTTTATTCTTGATTTTAGTAATAGGACCAATATAGTGCTAATATAAGTTGGTCCACTTTTCATGGCAATTGCTATATATAACTTAATTTTCTTTAGATGTAAAATATTATATCACCAAAGTATTATAATAATAAAACAGGATTTCATTTCTTTTTTTTCTTCTTTTTTTTTTATTAATTACACTTTATTCATTTTGTATCCCCCCATAAGCTCCTCCCTCTTCCCCTCCCGATCCCACTCTCCCTCCCCTTTATGCATGCATGCTCCTCCCCAAGTCCACTGATAGGGGAGGTTCTCCTCTCCTTTCTGATCTTAGTCTATCAGTTCACATCAAAAGTGGCTGCATTGTTCTCTACTGTGGCCTGGTAAGGCTGCTCCCCCCTCAGGGGGAGGTGATCAAAGAGCAGGCCAATCAGATTATGTCAGAGGCAATCCCTCTTCCCATTACTATGTAACCCACTTGGACACTGAACTGCCATGGGCTACATCTGTGCACGGGTTCTAGGTTATCTCCATGAATAGTCCTTGGTTGGAGTATGAGTCTCTGGGAAGTTCCTGTGTTCAAATTTCTTTGTTCTGTTGCTCTCCTTGTGGAGACCCTGTCCTCTCCAGCTCTTACTATTTCCCACTTCTTACATAAAATTCCATTCACTCTGCCCAACAGTGACCATCAGTCTCAGCATCTGCTTTGATAGTCTGTAGGGCAGAGGTTTTCAGAGGCCCTCTATGGTAGGTTCCTAGTTTGTTTCCTGTTTTCTTCTTCTGGCTTTCAGAAGCCCTCTGTAGAAGGTTCCTAGGTTGTTTCCTGTTTTCCTCTTCTTCTGATGTCTATCCTCTTTGCCTTTCAGGATGGGGATTGACGGTTTTAGTCAGAGTCCTCTCTCTTGCTTAGTTTCTTTAGATGCACAGATTTTAGTGGGTTTGTCCTATGTTGTATGTTTATATGGAGGCATTTTAATATATATTAATGTTTAAAGGTACAAGTGAATCTGTACTCTCCACTAATTGCTAAATATAATTAAAGGTCTTTATTCATATCTATAACTAGATAACTTTTATTATTCTTTCTTCTACTTGGCCACCTTATCAATAATGTACATATGTGTCTGAGTTGGGTAATTTATCTTTGTATTTTATAGCAGCTGATTTTCAGAAATATCTAATACTGCACATGATATTTCTGTTTGTATATTTTATTTGTGAAGTTATTCTGGAAATATCATTTGTGTTGCTGAGCTGAGTTACTTCTCCTTATTTTCCTGAGTCTTGGGTTTTCACAAACTTTGTGTTTGAATCACTGAGTTTTCAAAGCCCATTTAGAATTTTTAGTATTTTTGCCATTGCCTTGGGAAAATATATTATTTGCTAGAATCTTATAAATTATTTTATTTCACATCTAAAGTGCTGAAAACTTTTATTAGGACATAGGCCCAACTTAGTCACTCAGATTACATCTGATTTCAACAAAGAGGAATTTCAAATATCATTCTATGTGATTGGCTCTTAAGTTTGGACAATCTTTTCCAAAGTAATCTTGGGTGATGATATTGCATTGGGACTGTGGAAGCTGTTGTAGTCTGATCAGAGGTCCATCTATGATGAAAGTAAATAAGTCCATTCAACAAATTATTGCCCAAACTATCAAAGATAATGATTGTGTTTTACATCGGGACTCTCACACTACTGACTCACACCACACTTAAACTCATTATCTTCTTTGACTCCAGTGAGATTGTGCTGCTCTCAGCTGATATTTCTTGTTTTGCCCTTCATAAGTCCACAAGGAATCATTCTGTGTATCTTCTATATAACAAAGCCTTCAGCAATCAAACAGTTTCAATTTCATCATTATTTCAATTCTGTGAGCTATACTTACTGTTGATGTGGATATCACAAACTTGCCCTGAATAGTCTCAGCAAGAAGTCTACATTCAGTTTTAGTTCAGTTTTAAATTCAAACTTTTTGGTATCTTTTTTTAAAAGCATATTCGATAGTGTCTTGTTTACATTTCAACTTGAAGCAATTTGTCTACTATGTGATACTCATGTTCAGATCTGAATCCAAGTAAATAATGCAGGTATATCTACTATATGCAGAAAAGCATCAAAGGTGAAGGGGGAAAGGAAAAACAGATTGTCCAATCTCACTCTAAAAACCCTGTATGTTGTTATCGAATATACCTCATCTTTCTACTTTGGTAGATTATTGACCATAGAACCATGATAATTACAGAAAAAAAATGGTAAGAAGAGCTTAGACAGGAGCAGGAGATGCCACAGACACTGTTTCTGCTGTAACACACTTCCCGTGTCCACAGTCTCTGTAACAGACTTCAATTACTCTTCTGTAAAACAGCATGTTAGAATGCAATATGGTGAGTGTCCTGGCTTTCTTTTTACTGCTGTGATGAATACCAAGACCAGTAAAGCAATTTGAAAAGAAAAGGATTTATTTTAGCCCACCGGTTCCTGTCTATCATCTAGAAAAACCAAGGCAGGAACTCATGGCAGAAACCTGGAAGCCCTAACTAATCAGAGTATACATAGGGGTGCTGATTGATGGCTTGCTTTCCATGACTTGCTCAGCTTAATTTCGTGTACAACACATGAATACAACTTGCTCATTGCTGGCACTAGACACAGTAGAACGGGCCCTTCCACTTCAATCTTTAGTGAAAGAAATTCCCCCACAGACTTGCATACAGGCAATCTTATGAATATAAATCCTCAATTGAGATACCCACATCCAACTGACTCTATTTAGTGTCAAATTGAACAAACATAATAACCACAGTGAAAAAAATAAGAATCTGTGCTCAAAAACAAACAAAAAACAACAACAACAAAAACAGATGCAGTCATGGGGACAATTGAGCAATAATAATTTCAAGCAAAGAAGGTTAGTTTTCCACCCTCTCTCTCTCTCTGTGTGTGTCTCCCCCTCTGTCTGTCTCTGTGTCTCTACTCTGTGTCTCTATCTCTGTCTTTGTCTCTTTCTCTTTCACTATTTTCTTCCCTCCTGAAGTTTCATTTCCTTGTTTCACATCTCATCCTCTAAGGTATCAATATGTTTTACAACCATCCTTTCTAACAATCTTTAAAAGGTGGATATTTTTATTAGTTTTCTAGCCATATGAAAGCAAGCCATGTGCTATATTACTGGTTTATTTTCTATTGCTATGACAAAATACCCAAGAGTAGGTTCTTCATAAAGAAAATGTATACATCTTGAGAGAATGAAAGCTCATTATCAAATGCACTTATCTGTTTGCTTTCTAATGGGGGTTTTGTGGTTTGACCTCATGGTTAAAGTTCTAGTGAGGCAGATCAGACAGGACAGAATCTGGAGAGCAAAGAGGGGACAAGTTTGCTCCTTCAGAGTATTCCACTCTCATGAGAACTAATTCAGGGTCTCTTAAGTATAGTGAGAATTTTGGTTTCTTTAAAAAACAGAAATAGGAATGTATTATTATTTTAATTCCAGGTATAAGGCAAGGGGCTGCTTTGTAGTACCTGAGTATGAATTGCCCTGTGCTCTGGCTCGGGCATGATTTTGACAGATTCAGATAGTTTCTGCGAGGGTATAAAAAAATGCTAGGGCCCTGGTAGATGTGGGGGCTGATGGTTGGTTGTTGGTTTATTGTTGGTTGTTGTTGGTTGCTGTTGGATGCTGTTGGTTGCTATTGGTTACTGTTTGCTGTTGGTTTGCTGCTGGTCATCATTTGTTAAGTAGTTCTGAGCAAAGAGAGACAACAAGAAGAAATTATGTAGCCTGATGCCTAAGACCAAACTTTCCCGAAGGACCTTGATACTCCTAAGCAGCAGGAAGTACTCTAATGACAATGGCAGCCCATTTTCCCTTTCTCCATATTTTTTAAATTATTTATATATCTTTTAAATTTTTAAATTATTATTTATTACAATTTATTCACTTTGTATACTACTAGCTGGGGCTCCTTCCCTCCTCTTCTCCAAATTCCACTCTCCCTCCCTCTTCTCTCTTATACCCTTTCCACAGTCCACTGATAGGGGAGGTCCTCCTCCCTTTTCATCTGACCCTAGCCTATCAGGTTTCATCAGGACTAGCTTCATTGTCTTCCTTTGTGACCTAAGAGGCTACACACTGCAGGGGGTAGGGGGGTAATCAGAGAGCCAGCCACTGAGTTCATGTCAGAAACAGCCCCAGCTACCCTAACTAGGGAAAACACTTAGATACTAGGTCTATGGGTTACATCTGATCATGGATTTTAAGTCCTTTCCAAACAGCCTACAGATTGGGAAAGTATCTTCACCAACCCTATATCTGACACAAGACTAATATCCAGAACATATACAAAACTTAAGAAGTTAAACACCAACAAACTAAGTAATCCAATTAAAAAATGGGGTACAGAACTAAACAGATAATTCTCAGCAGAGGAATATCAACTGGCAGAGAAACACTTAAGAAATGTTAAATATCCTTAGTAATCAAGAAGATGCAAATATAAATGACCCTGAGATTGAACCTTACACCCATCAAAATGGCTAAGATCAAAACTCAAGTGACAACACATGCTGGAGAGAATGTGGAGAAAGGGGAAGCCTCCTCCATTGTTGGTGGGAATGTAAACTTGTACAACTACTTTGGAAATCAATCTGGTGCTTTCTCAGAAAATTAGGAATAGTGCTAACTCAAGATCTGGCTATACCACTCCTAGGCATATATCCAAAAGATGCTTAAGTACACAATAAGGACATTTGCTCAACCATATTTGTAGCAGCTTTATTTGTAATAGCCAGAAGCTGGAAACAAGCCAGATGCCCCTCAACTGAAGAATGGATGCAGAAATTGTGGTACATCCAAAATATGCTCAAGTATACAACAAGGACATTTGCTCAACCATATTCTTAGCAGCTCTATTTGTAATAGCAAGAATCTGGAAACAACCTAGATGACCTTCAATGGAGGAATGGATTCAGAAATTGTGGTACATTTGCATGATGGAATACTACTCAGCAATTAAAAACAAGGAAATCATGAAATTTGCAGGCAAATGATGGGAACTAGAAGAGATCATCCTGAGTGAGATAACCCAGAATCCGAAAGACACACATGGTATATACTCACTCATAAGTGGTTATTAGACATATAATATAGGATAAACATAATAAAATCTATAACCCTAAAGAAGCTATGCAACAGGAAGATCCTAGGGAAGATACTCAATTCTCATTCACCAGGGCAAACACGATAGATACAAGAAGTAAGAGATGATAGGGAACAAGACAGGAGCCTACCACAGATGGCCTCTGAAAGACTCTACTGATCAAGGTATCAAAGCAGAGGCTGAGACTCCTAGCCAAACATTGGGCAGAGTGCATGGAATTTTATGAAAGAAGGGGTAGAGAAAATGGCCTGGAGGGAACTGGAGCTCCAAAAGGAGACCAGCAGAGCCAACAAAAAACAAAAACAAAAACTGGGCCCAGGGGGCTTGCAGAGACTGATACCCCAACCTTTTCTCCACTTTTTCTCTGCTATCTAGGTCCTTCCCTATCGGTGGATTTGGAAAGGGGCAGAAAGAAGATGTGGGAGGGAGGGTGGGATTGGGAGGGAATGAGAGAGCAGGATACAGGTGGGATACAGAGTTAATAAAATGTAACTCATAATAAAAATAAAAAAATATATTAAAAAAGAATTTTAAGTTTTCATCTGTGCAGGGTAGAGAGAAAAAGCTGACAGATAAAATTACTAAAGACCAGATAAGAGAAATGGACTAGAGAAGTGTATTAGAGACATGGCTGTGTTAAGCAAGTGAAAATGTAGTCACACATTAAAGATAGTGTCAAGATAGTGCATGGACACAGAAAAGGAAAGAAGGGATAGAAGGAAGAAAGGAATTAAAAGGATAGAGGAAGCATTGGTGAGAAGGTATTACAGAGAAAGTATGGTCACAAGCTCAGAAACTTCATGTATCTCAACCAAGTTAGCCCAGAATATAGCTGTTAGAATATAGTTATTGATTGTGTTAATGGGGATCTCTGTTAGTCTGAGGACTCTTGGGAAACTGTGTTAGCTGTGAGGTTCTTTGGGAAGATATCTGATCACCTTAGGTGATAATCAGGTAAAGGACAACTGAAGTACCTCTTTCCTAAGGAAAAATGTTAGAATGACATATGTCATGGGAAATGTATAATTTCCAATTAAACTTCTAATTGATGATTATTAGATAGTTCAAATCTTCATAGAAAAATTGCAGATTAATTTTAAAAAGGACTTGAGAGAGCAGTTGTATTTACCTTCCAAAAATTATGGTTGTGTTCAAAAATAAGGTAATAAAGCCACAGGGAACATAAAAGATGGCATTTAGGAAGATGCAGTTTTTGTTTTTAGTTAGAAGATAAGAAATACTGTAGGTAATTATGGACCAAGAGCTGATGGAAGGATATAAGACAATGGGGGAAAGAATCTTAATGAGTTCTCATGTACCTGGTACATCGAGATACAATAGAATTCAGAAAAAAAAAAAAGACAGAGAGGATGTGCAGAGATTTCAAGACAAGAGAAAGCAGTAGTTTGAGTGAGAAAGTGCCCCCCTTCTTATTTTACACAACGTCAGTACTAACCATTTTCTTTTTCTAATCACACCTGTATTTGAAGGAGGGATATCAAAGAAATTG
Source organism: Meriones unguiculatus (assembly GCF_030254825.1). Classification (NCBI taxonomy): domain Eukaryota; kingdom Metazoa; phylum Chordata; class Mammalia; order Rodentia; family Muridae; genus Meriones; species Meriones unguiculatus. The sequence goes on from NC_083364.1 coordinate 57,249,471, forward strand.
ATGACAGACAAACCCAAAAGATAATTATAAACTCTTCTGTATGATGGATTTTTAACAAGGTATTTTTTTTATTGAATAATGGTACATGAGAGAATAGATGCTAGGCTTCATTTAAAAGATGAAGCATGGAGTGGAAATATTGCAGCAGAAAAGAATACTTATTGCTATTTCCAGGACCTATCTTAAGTTCACAGAATACACATGGCAGCTAATGACCCATCTGAATATCTAGTTCTAAAAGACCCAACATTCTCTTCTGACCTTCTTGGGCACTGGATGAACATGATACATAAATATGCATGCAGACAGGATACCTATACAGATAAAGTAAAAATAAGTAAATGTTAAAAGATCAAACAAAGCCAAAGTAGATGTCACGTTCACAATACAGAAACTAATACTTTACTTAAATGGAACAGCTCATATGCATGGTCCAGATAGTCAGGTATGAAACACAAACCTGCCAATACTGATTCAGAAGTCTTGAATAGAAACCTAGTGATCTTCAGGGCACCCAGGGTGCAAAAATGAAAAGAAGCAAACAAGTGTTTCTCCCCCAAATAAAATAAAAGTATTGTTTTGTATGTTTTCTTGCTGTAGGAGAGATAATATGACTTTATAAAAATATGGAATAGGAAATACAAATTTTTAATAATTTTCTCGCTGTCTCTAACTTTTGAATCTATGGAAACTGAAAATAAAAAAATAAGACGTCAGCTAAAGTGATAGTTCAAGATCCAGCATGTATTTGAAACACATACTTTTTAGAAATTTAATTAAAATTAGGACATTTATCATTATCTTACCTATTTGATTCATAAAAAGCAGTCCACTAAGAGAATTACTAACAGTGTAAAAGTACTTTAGAGATGGCACAATATGTATAAACTCGCTAAATTTCATAGGGTTAGGGTAGTTGGGAGGAATAGCAGAAGAGTCTTGCCCTGTAAAAGTTATGTGACAATGCGGGCTTATGGTAAGCTGCACACTGAGATCTAAAAAACTATTTAAAAATATAGATGCTATTCTGGTTCCTCTTACTTTAAAACATTAACTCATGTTTTCAGCCAAGAGACTGCATTGAATGTGCTGTGATTATGGACATTCAACATCCTACGGGCCATTTAAGTACCTTCAGCATCAATTTTGCAGCTGGCAAACTACTGCTATTTATGTTTTCAGTGCATTTGAAATAATCTAGAAGTTATTTTACTTCCATTAAGCATTAAGAAAGAAACCAAATGTAAAATCAGTACTTTGCCAATTTACTGTAGAACCCAAAGGAAATATCTCAAATGTATCATTTATTGAATGGAACTAGTTAACATTTTGGCCAGGTAGATTTATCAAATGTACATTAAAGATTGGAATTTTTTTCTACTTGCATTGCTATAAAAATAGAATAGCTGATTAAATATCTCCTATATGCTAGGTACTACAACTAACGTTTTGTACCTTGCAATCTTCAAATGGCAAATTAAGCTTGAACTAAATTTTATGAGACTACTAAGATGGAAATTTATTATACTGCACAGGTAAGTAATTAAAAGTAGTCAAATTTCCAGTCCTTTTGCAAATGTGTGTTTGTGTGTGTGTGTGTGTGTGTGTGTGTGTGTGTGTGTGTGACCCTGGAGATAATAGATAAAATATAAAAATTGTAATGAAATAAAGCTTTGGTTTCACAATAGCATCCGGAGTTTTATTCACTCATAGTATGTGAGGCCAGGACAAAGGACACATCCCTGATCATCCACAGCGTAGCTTCTTTGGCAGTTCACAAGTTCCCTTCAAACTGGTTCTTAACCCTCAACCTCTGCTGACTTCTGCTTTCCTCAGACAGAACACATGTTGGAAACGTGAAGATTTGACCCATTATGTATTTATCTTAATGGGCATTATCAGGTTCTTAAATATTACAAAATTCATCTGTAGCAGGCTTTTAAATTTTTTCTAAGGCCCCCACATATCATTACCACTGCTTTTCATGTGACATTTTCTTTCCCACACCTCTTCTTCTTCCTTTTTCTCTTTCGGTGATAATGTAGTTTGGGCTCTTTCACCTTTACCTTCCATTCCAGTACCTCAGTAGAACTAGCTCTGCACTTAAACCTTTTCTTTTTCTACGTTTACAGGCAAGATGACTTGTGTCTACTAAGCAATGTTGTCTTGTTTGTCTTGTTGTCTTTGCTTCAGTCAAATGGCCTCTTTCACTGACTCTCCCTTCATGTCATCACTGAGTCTTTCTGCCTCAGTTTGCATACCGCTCTGGATATTGTGGCAGGCAGAACACTATAGTAATCATAGAACATGAGGCTGTGAGTTTGAAAGTGGGTAATGGGGTACATGGAAGACTTTAGAGCAAAGAAATGGAATGGAGAAAATGATGTAGTTATATTTTAATTAAAAATAAAAACAACAGCTTCCTTACTGAATATATTCAACGTTTCTCTTTCTTTCTTCCACAGCTTAAACCTACTTGATCACACTGACTTCCTCTTGTATCTTTACATTCATTTCTTCCTTGGTCTTTGTCTTCTCCAGGCTTTAAGTATTTTTCCTCAGCCTGTGGCACAGGCTGCTTAGATCATTCGAAACATGGGCAGCTCTCCTTTGTAACTGTCTAAAAGGAAGAAAGACATGATCGTTCTGTCAGAAGCCCTGAGACTAGCAGACTTTATTCCTTTTTTTTAATATCGGCTTCACTCTCGTGATGTAGAGACATTCTCTTGGCACACTGTCTCAAGGCCTAATGTCTTTGACCTACTGGAACTCAACTTTCTCAGGTGTTTCTGGTGTACTTAAGACTTCTTGACTTTAACTATGGGCCCAGAAATCTGCAAGTAAGAATCTGGGAATTTAAACATGGTTTCCTAAATGAATTCAAACTTTCTTTTCAAAGAGTTGAGACACCTAGAGAACAAATTGAGAACAAAATTCTGACAATTTAAGTTAATCTTTCTTGTTTCCTTAGACTACGTTTGGGGAATTTTGAACATTTAATCTTAAACTAGATAAATCCTTGAATCTTTGAGTTAATCATGCAGTGATGTTAGATTCTGCTGACAAGCATATAGTCATTAAAAAATACATTTTTAAAGACTATAAAGTAATTGGAGTTATGTCAGGTCTTTAATGCCAACTGAAGCTACAAGAATTGACTGAAATGCTTGTAGAAGTGGGAGAGAATTCACAGCGGGTAGTGTAAGGCTCTGAGAATGGCTGAAGGAAGACCCCAGACTGAAATCGCATGTGAAAGCAAAGAGCGTTTATTCTGCAGTGACAACCAGCATGCAGAGGTCAGTCATCCACACAAAATGGTGAGCTCTAGGGGAGCCCACAGGCTCCTTTTAAAGCCAGGGATTAAAGCTAGGGATTTCCAGTTGCAGTTAGCATAATCCTTACCAGGATTAGTTGGGTTCATGGTAAGGGATACTTGTATGTTCCTGATTGGTTATGACCTTAGGGAAGAAATAATCACCTAATATAGCTCCAGTCCAGATGTCCAGGCAGTTGTTGATTTGCTGCCCATCTCCTGTGGTTTTTGTTTGTTTGTTTGTTTGTTTGTTTGTTTTTTCCAAGAACTCATCAAGCATGAAAGGGGAAAGGGTGTCTAGAGTTTGGGCTCCTCTTTGGGCCCAGTCTTAAAATGGAGTTAGTCAGGTACTCTCAGGACTACAGGATAATTGTTATGAATTCCACCTAAGGCCACAGGACCAATTATAGAAACTAGATTGTATTTGACATAAATGTTATTTTTCCTGTCTGCTAATAAAATGAGTATGCATACATTAAAGAGAAAAAGGAATATAAATGATCAGAAAGATTTTAAATGAAACCAAAGATATTTTTTAAAATTGAAGGCAATTCATCAAAACTATTTTAAACAACTAACCATTACCTTCTAGTAATGTCTTTCGGTGGTTTTCCCTTCTTAGTGTGTGTGTGCCTACGTGTGTGCATGCATGTGTGTGTGTGAGTGTGCATGTGGGTGTGAGTGCATATATGCATTAGTGTGTATGCATGTGCAGGAGTGTGAGAGTGTGTGTGTGTTAGTGTTTGTGGGTTGTGTGTGTGTGTGTAACCCTTACTGGATTGAAAATCTTGATCCTCTTGCCTCAGAGCCCAAGCCTTTAAAACACAAATAAATAGCCAACTGTGTTTTCTTTTCTATTCCCACATTTCTCTAGTTTAAAGGAGGAGGAAAGATTAGTTTTAACTTTTTAACTTGTTATTGTATGTGTATGATGTATGTGAGAGTGTCTGTGTGGGTGTGTGCATATCATAGCATATGGGTGTGGAAGTCAGAGGACAATATTATGGAGTTAGCGCAGTCCTTCCACTTTTTCTTGGGTTCCCAGGATCAAGCTAAGGTCATCAGAGTTCGGCAGCAGGCATCTTTACCCCTAGAGCCATCTCACTAACTGAGGTTGGTTTTAAAACCAAACCCAAAGCTCAAAATGAATTTATAGTAATGGGCTTACCTGCAGAGGGGAAGTTCTGCCACCCTTTCTCCATAGTAAATGATTTTTAGTATGTGTCACTCATTTCATTCTACAAGGTAAGCTGAAAGAAGATTCTGGACACACATCATGGCTATTTATCCTCAGACCGTTTTTTTCTTTAGGAATCAAAATGCAAAAGAAATTGTGTTTTAGCTCAGAAAGACTAAGTTTATGCACTTCCATGTCATGTGATGCAAGTTTATGAATAAGTAGCCAAGTTGTTTTTGTGTTTAAATTTAAACAATAACAGAACCAAAACAACATACGATAAAGTACAATTCAATCAAATCACTTTGCCTTCTCTACGGCGACAATGGCATGTGGATGTGGCCACTATTGAAAGAGCAGAGTTTAAATCTGAGCACCCTAACAACATAATCCCTACACAGTGAGAAGAGGTTGCAGGCACTGCTGACAAAGGAGATCCATCATCTAAAGAAACAACCCACCATCACCACTGAAATAACATGATAAATACGTGCTAAATAGCAATGACAGATGCAGGCACATTTTAAAATAATACAAAATGAGGGTCTGGGCTGCGTAATTTAATTTGCATCCCTGGGGTACATTTTCATCTTCTTGTCAAAGAATTTACATTCATAACTTGCCACACACAAATTACAACATAAAGAGAGCTGGGATGTTTTTGTTTGTATTTATTTTCTTCCTTTCTTTTTTCTCCCTAACTAAGAAGCATAGAACAATAACTTCAGAACACTAACCATAGTAAGCAAATCACTTGGAATGTTTGTCTTGTTAAGCTAGCACAGTAATTAGTTCAATTTGCAAGTTCCAGGGATTCTGGCATTATAGTGGCTGTAATGTTTTAGGCTGTAGGTCCCTGCTGGCTCATACCTTTTCAAGTCAGCATTTTGGTAGTTACTGCCCTTGTCCATATAAATCCTTGAACACAGTGAATCCATGAGCTTCTGGCACAGTCCTTGTTCTTCTACTCTGCTCTTTTGTTCTACTTCTGTTCTTCAGTTAAGTAACAGAAAGAAGGAGGATTTTGTTTCAGCTTTAGATTGTTGTTATTTTACCCCTGTGGATTCTTGGCTCTTTCACCTTTGAAATTATTTTTTTTTTCTTTTGACTTCATATTGATACAGCTTTCAAAAATTTTACGTATTCCTTTGAAATGGTCTTTTCAGTTTATTGTGGCATTGTGTTCTGATTTCAGTTCTCAAAATTACATGCAGTCTAAGCATGATCCACAAATTTTCTTCAAGAATAGTAGGTTACAGTCTTATCCAAAGTTGATCCTTTCTCATTTATTACAGCAGATTTCTTCAGTTAATCCTTCCTGAGTGGTTGACATTTCTCAAAATCTTCTGATGTAATGTGCAGTGTGGTATATATTTCAGGTATATATTCTCGTTATATGCAACTACTTCCGTCAGCAATAGCAGAGACCACAAAGAATATTATAATCATTGTACAGGATGTTAGACAGTTGGGCTTACATGAAGTTTTATTGTCTGAGACAGTAGAACTCTAATGCGGTCATCCTGAAGTGTAAAATGTGGAAGACATGCTAGAGTTAATAAATATTGTATTCTCTGAAAGTAGTGAGTGCAAAATAAACCAGACAAAACAAGCAAATTAGTGTGAACTAGATAGTAAACTAAACTAACACGTTAGTATTTGTACACCCTTAGGTCACCTTACACACAAATCAAAGCATTTCTTCATTCTGGATCCTGCACCAGAGTAAAAGTCTACTTGACTGCTGTAAACAATCCATAGTAGTGTGGGGATGAATTCAGTCCCAAGTTTGTTTTATATTAACTGTATGCAAATTGATGAGCTGCATGCTCTGTTGTAGGAGAAAAGACCGAGTAAGGCATTTCTCTCTTGATAGGGATATAGTGGTGTAGTTCGGTGAGTGCACTATGAGCAAATGCCTTTCCAGGCTTTGTGGGTTATTAAAAGTATATACTTTCAAAACTACCTTTGAAAGCTGCAAAACAGTCCTGAGAAAACACCAGTAAGTTGCTTCTTTCTATTTTAGGAAGAACTTTGTGGGGTCAAATGGCCCCGGAGTCTGAACTTTGGAAGTTCACTAGAAAGTCATCTGAGTAAGAATAGATGATAACAAGGTGTTCTGTGGAAACGACAGGAAAAAAATTAGACAAATTGGGAGACTAGACAGGACATAATCATAAGTAGATGAGAGTTGAAGGAAATATCTCATATTATCAAGTATCCTGTATTATTAAATAGTGCTTATGGGCTGGAAAGACCACTCCCTGGTTAAGAGAAATGGCTGCTCTTACAGAGACCCCTGGTTCTGTTCTTAGCATTCAAATGCTAGCTCTCCATTGTTCTTAACGCCAGCGTCAGGAGATCCAATGTCTTTTTCTGGTTCCATAAACATCAGGCACATACATGGTTTACAAATATACATAATAGCAAAACACTCATACAGGTAATATAAACAAACAAACAAACAAATAAATAAAATAGTACTTACTCTCAGTACAAGGAATATGAATCAGGATTGTTCATATATTTGACCTGTTTCTTGCAATGTTGCAATTATATACAGTAAAAGTGTGCAGGTGTCTAATTTGTGTTTAACAATAACATCTGTCAGTGTTTATACATGAACACACATACATACTCATGCATACTAACTGAAAGAAAAAGCAGAAGGGGCAATAAGGAAAATGATAACAGGGCTTGCACCAAAATATTCTCCATGAGAAAAATAGAAGGCTGCCTTTGTTACCTCAGCTTCAATCTGACAAAAATGTGCCATAAATTACATATCTTAAAAACAGAAAATTGCCTATTAATGTCTGAAGACTCGATTTCCTAGAAGAAAGGGACAGCATGCTGAGGTTCTAATAAAGTTTCACTTCTTGGATTTCTGAGAATTTGTTTTCTTGCTGGATTTTCACACACTGAGAGTTAGAAGCAAACTCTCCCTTCTGTCCCAAGGGTCAGAACTTTTTCTGCCCAACTTTGAGCACAAATCTTCATGGCCTCATCTCAAGCCATCACTTCTCATGGCTCCAGCTGCTTGCTTGATCACAATGGGAATAGGGTTCTCAGCATGGACATTTGGGAAGGGAAATGCAAAAATACAGCCATAACAGACAATGCCAGTCTTCTGGAATGAAGTAATAATTGCAAGGGCATTGAAGCAAAGGGCCAACAGAAAGTCGTCTCTGTCAGAAGACAAGAGATTTTCCTGCCTCACTGGTTCAGTATCATGAAATGTTCTACAGGACATGAAGTAAGTAGATCAGGGACAAAATGGTAAAAGTGGGAAAGATGTAATTATTACAAGAAAGTGGCCATATGTTTTTTAACCCTTTACCCTGATAATCAGCATTTGAAACAATAAGTTTACTGTAGTCTATAATTATACAATAAAATGTTTTCAGTTTATAAAACATTAATGGATTTGATTATCATTAAAGAACACGATGTGCTAGTTGAAAACAAAGCTAAGTCTGCCTTCTGTCAATTCTGCTCAGAAATGGAATCATGGCTTTTTCACTGAAGGGCTCCTATAATGTTTATCTGGAACCCCAGTAATGTGCTTAGCCTGATGCTCAGAGCTCCCTTGCTCCCACTACAAATTCTGTCTCATCTGAAAAATTATTATTGTTATGGTTTTACTGAAAGCTTTTATAGTCAAGAAGTGCCACAGTTCAGGGATCACAATATTTCACTAGAAACTTTACAATGTGTGAGTTGTCTCTTACAACTCCTGAGTGTCAGTCATACCTTGTTTTTCTCTGAACAAAATAAGTAGAACACAGCTCAGTTTTACTCTTCAGCCCTGGTTTGAATTTCTCTTCTAAAATGGATATTTAAATTAGTTCCCAAATTTATGTTATCTTGAACATATGATATAAAAGAATAGCACATGATGGCTAGATAGATAGAGGTAAATGTATGTTAGAGAAATAGAAAGGTAGAAGACAAATGGATAGATAAATGAGAGAGAGAGATAGGTAGATATTTGGAAGTAGGAATTCTGAAAGGCCGTTGACATTAAAGTCATCAAGACTTGCTCTCAAAGAAAAGAAGGAATAATATAGTGAAAGAAAGCAAGTAATAAATGAGAAAAAAGGAAAATTTTCCTGTTAGCTTAATAACTGTAAGCTGTAGAAACAGCTATTATTTATAAATTTTCCAACCTTATATATTGTGTTATAAAAACTGGAAACAGATTGAGGTATCTTCTCTCCCTTCTTTTTCCATATATGCTGTCTTTTTCTTTAGTCTGAAATGTAGGTCACAGAGTATCCAACTGTACCTTAGAGAAGTCTTACTAACAGTTTCTTAAACATAAATCACTAAGATCTTCTCTTATATACAAAGTGGTTTAATTAAAAGCTCCATATGTAAAATACAACTCTGACATTTCAGGAAAAAGACTAATAGTTAATAGTAAATAAATACCATGTTACAGAAACTGCTCTGAGAATACTGTATATTATAGAGATCAAGACAGTTCAGTGAAAGATGCAAGAAGATGGTAAAACTGAAATTCTGATGAGAGTTTAGGATCTGAAACACAGTAATTAGCTTCTATGGAATCTCAGTCAATAATTTGACCCTCTGCTGCGTTCTAACTTAGTAGGTGATACTTGCAGGAGACCATATAGATTCACTCAGCAAATATTTAATATGTATTACATCTGTGTAAGTTGATCTGAACCCTCTACAGAGTGATTGTTTAAACAGGAAAGAAGAACCAGAAAATGTAGCATTTCCTACTGTCTGAAATAATTGTCTTTCAAAAAAAGAAATAATTATTTTCAATTCCCTTATATGATTTAACTAACTAATGATGGGTTTCATTTATAGCAAGAATGGCGTTTTTAAATTACCTTCCATTTTCCAAAATTTCTTAACCTTATTGATCAAAGTAAACACCATATTTAAAGTATATGGTTCACAGATAAGGTGCATACTTAAAATATCAGGATAATCAAAGGAAGGATAAGATAAATGTGGAGTTACGAAAAAAGGAAAGAAAACAATGGCATGTATAGTCAGTTTATTTGACTATGTAGCTTAGATTACACACCTCAAAAATCTGTATGTTGTAGCCTTGACTAGAAAAAAATAAGCTTTATCAGGGTTTATGTTTATCTATTTTCTGTTTTTAAATTTTACATTTTTGTATAATTTCTTCTGAAATAATGCTGTCTAACTAGGGTTTCTTTGATGATATAGATTGAGATGAAATTCATATTAAACAATATTAGTATTTAGGCAAAAATGATAAGAGTTTTGCTGAGGATAAAGGATGGCAATATAAAATCAAAATGACCCTGAGATTTCACCTTACACCCATCAGAATGTCTAAGATGAATAACTCAAGTGACAACACATGCTGGAGAGGTTGTGGAGAAAGGGGAACCCTCCTCCACTGCTGGTGGGAAGGTACACTGGTACAACCACTTTGGAAATCTATCTTCTCTTTCTCAGACAATTAAGAATAGCGTTTCCTCAAGATCCAGTTATACCACTCCTATGCATATACCCAAAATTTGCTCAAGTACACAACAAGGACATTTGCTCAACCATGTTTATAGCAGCTTTATTTGTAATAGCCAGAACCTGGAAACAACCCAGATGTCCCTCAATGGAAGAATGGATACAGAAATTGTGGTATTTTTACACAATGGAATACTGCTCAGCAATCAAAAACGAGGAAATCACGAAGTTTGCAAGCAAATGGTGGGATCTAGAAAACATCATTCTGAGTGAGGTATCCCAGAAGGAGAAAGACACACATGGTATATACTCACTCATATAGTCTTATATGATAAACATAATGAAATCTATACACGTAAAGAAGATAAACCAGAAAGAAGACCCAGGGTAAAATGATCAATCCTCACTTAGAAAGACAAATGGGAGGTGCATTGGATATAGAAGAAAACAAGTAACAGGACAGGAGCCTACCGTAGAGGGCCCCTGAAAGACTCTACCTAGCAGTATATCAAAGCAGATACTAAGACTCATAACCAAACCTTTGGCAGAGTGCAGGGAATCATAATTAAGAAGGGGGAGTTAGTATGACGTGGAAAGGATAGGAGCTCCACAAGGACTAAATATATCTGGGCACAGGGGTCTTTTCTGAGACTGACACTCCACCAAGGACCATGTACGGATATAACCTAGAACCTTTACTCGAATGAAGCCCGTGGTAGCTCAGTATAACCAATTGGTTTCCCATAGTAAGGGGAACAGGGACTATTTCTGACAGAAACTCATGGCAGGCTCTTTGACCTCCCCACCCCCTCAAGGGAGGAACAGTCCTGCTAGGCCACAGAGGAGGACTTTGCAGCCAATCCTGAAGATATCTGATAAAACAGGGTCAGAAGAAAGGGGAGGAGGTCCTCGCCAATCAGTGGACTTGGAAAGGGGCATGAGAGGAGATGAGGGAGGGAGGGTGGGATTGGGAGGAAATGAGGGAGCAGGATGCAGCTGGGATACAGAGTTATTAAAATGTAACTAATAATAAAGAAATAAAAAAGGATGGCAAAATATATAATACCAGATTGGGGGATGTTCCTGCATATTGTAATTAAACAAAATTTGCTATAACTAGGATATATGATCAACCGCGATTCATAAGAAAACGAAAATACCATATATTTCCACACTTGTTGGGGTATACTTGTGAGTGTGTGTATTAACAACTGAATGATTGTTAATTCTGTACTGGCAGAGAGCTATGGCCCATCACCAACCTCATATTTTATAAACATACATCTTTCCGCACCTGCCTAAAGCAATCTAGAATTTTGTTTAGCTCTAATAAAAATCTGACAACCAAAGGCTGCACAGAAGGGGAAGGTGGAACTTCCATGCAGAGACCGGCTCTGTGGAAGAATTCAGACACAGGGGAATTGCCAAGGTTTCACAAGAAGAAACAAATGTGCCTGGGCTTAAAGAGAGATAAAGACCTAACCACATGGCAGGTTGTGGGCTAGATGGTCAAGATAAGATAGCTGAGATTCTGCCTAGCTAAAGACTAAGATTTTAAATATTAATAAGTATCAGTGTCTTTATCTAAGTGCTTACAGGTCCAAGAATGTCTCACTATACCCACTATTAACACAAACATCAAATGTAGTTACTTCACACATTGATCAGATAGACTTTTTGTGGATTTTCAAACCAAGTGTGTGGGGGGGGGGGCATCACTGCAAAGGAGGACTCAGAAATAAAGAACAAATAAACACAAAATCGCAAAATGCCACACCTAATGTCAAGAGTAGCATAAACTTGTTGTCTAGGTAAGGGGGGTAGACTGAGGAGATGTCATTGATCATTGGATAATTAAAGGAAAGAAAATTGCAAGCTGGGACAAAGCTCTGTGGATTCATGTATTTATGAAGACATGTAATTGAGGTGATATTGTATATCATTGTGACTGACTTACAAAATCATATGGAAATAATGATCATTTCTTATCGGAAAAAAATAAGCTTAAATACTTATGTCAGATAAAATGGAGTTCACAATTCATAAAAAAAGAGGGAATAATTTACAAAATAGATCTAAAAATGTTTTTTTTTCTCACTTGCAGGCAAAGAATAATAAAAACGAAATCAAATCTATAAAAATCTGATTGGCAAATAATGAGAAGCTTGGTAAGGCAAGGATATAGAGAAAATGGAATTTTAAAAATGTGGATTGAATCATAAATTAATCCAGTCAATATGGAGAGTAATTAGGGGTGATTTTAAATTAGAAATGCATGAGCTGGGAGTCAGCGATTCCATTTCCAACATACTGACATGGGATGATTCCACAAACAAGTAGAGAGGATGGTGAGCCTTCAGAACATTGCTCCTGTTATCAGTAATAAGGAGAGCATATTGAGTGGTTGTCCTTTTTATTTGGAAGTCATGTATACATTTCCTCCCCTGTGGAAACATAATCATAAAGTATTTCTGTACTATAAGAAAGACTCCTTATATTCCAAGATTCTGTAGATTTCACCAGTAAGCCCAGCTATCCCTGAAATTGCCATCCTCAGGTAGGTATAATGGGTACATGCCTTTAATCTTTGTACTTGAGGGTTGAAAGCAGGAGTATCAAGAGTTCCATGAAAGCTTTGAATATAGAGTGGGGTCAAGACCAGCCTGAGCTATATGACGTCTTATATCACACACAAAATAAGGGCTACAGATATAACCCCAAGGGAAACACGTACACTATACAAGCATAAGCATAATGACCTGAAAGTTCTGAGTGTGGCAGGAGTCCAGTTCTTTCCAAGGGTACCAATGGGCGGATCTGAGGTTCGCTGACTAGCCAACCGGTCTAGTCAAAGCGGTAAGCTTCCAGTTCCGTGAGAGACCGTCTCAGAAAGAAGACGGATGGACCAGAAAAATAACTCAAGGAGGTAAGAGTACACCTGACCAGCTGACCTCAACCCTGGAATCTACGTGCTGGGAGAAAAAAACAAATTCTTGTAATATGTCCTCTGGCCTCCACATCAATAAACACACACACACACACATACACACTCACGCACGCACGTGTGCACACACTAGCTAGTGGGTTTCCATAAAGCAATCTTATGCATCCTTAGTTTACTTAACCCACACACTATCCCTTTCTTTTACCCATCCTGCCACCTTCTTCTCCACTAGCTAGTAAGCTAATTTTAAAGTTCTGTCTCCATCTCCGTCTGTCTCTGTCTCTCTCTCTCTCCACCCCTTCCTTCTCTCTCTCTTTCCACTTAATTCATTGACTTGATATTCTTTTATACCACACATTTTCTTGTATAATTTCAGCTATATTTTAATTAGTTTATGAGATAGTAGGCTTCCACAAGACAGGTCTTGCACCCTTCCTTCAGGCTGGCATCCCCCATTTCCTCCACACTTCTGGGACCCTCCCTGCTTTAGCCTTTCCACTTCTAGTATTATAACTCTAATTTCAGCTTATGTATCAATTTTCCCTCCTTTAATGTGACACCACCAAAAGCCCATGTTTGGGTTGCCTGATTTCTACTCCTGTACCAAGTTAAACACACACGTGATCCACATATGATAGAGAATATTTGTTTGTCTTTCTTTACCTGAGTTACCTCACAGAGTATATTTTTTTCTGGTTCTTTCTATTAACCTGCAAATTTCAAGATTTCATTTCTCATTATGACTGAGTCAAACTTATCCATTCATCTGTTGATAAACTTCTATGCTGATTCAATTTCCATGTCATCATAAATATAAAAATGGATGTACACGTGCCTCTGGGTTAAGATATAACACCCTTTGAGTGTTAGAACAGTTCTGTTGTAGGTTCATTTCCAGCTTGATGAGAAACCTCCAGACTGTTTTACAACATGGCTGCACTAATTTCCACTCCCACTCACAAGATACAAGTGTCTCCCTTTCACTATATCTGAGCCAATATTTCCTGCCATTTGTATTCCTAATGATGTCTGTTCTGATTGTAGTGAGGGAGAATCTTAAAGTAGTCTGAACATTTTTCTCACATTTAATAATAGATTTTAAACCTATAATAATGAAGAAGAAGAAAAAGATGTTTCATGACTGTTTGAACACATTAAAATCATCTGTCAAGTTTTAAAATGTTTTAATGCATAAAGTGTTTTTCATTAGCACATATAGCTAGAATGGTTCATGTTAGATCTACAAAGTAGCGGATTCTGTGGTGACGAGAGTAGAAATAACACTGGGCATAAGAGACAAGGAGGCCATAATGCTACACTAAGGAAGACCTTTAATGAAATGCGTATATGTGTTGGTATACTCTAACTCACTTATGAGAAGCAAGACTAAGTTTATTGCTTGCAAAAGAAAACAAAAAACAGCAGAAACCAAAAGCAAACTTATAGTATAACAAAATGAACTGTCTCAGATTTTTCTCTGATTAATCAATGTATCCCCTAACTCTTACAGTTATTAAACAACTTTGCATCAGTTATTAAATATAAAAAGTAGGTTTCAACTCCAGTGTATAAAAAGCTCATGACCCCTGGGCTAGCTAAGCCAGAGTTCTCACCACCATCAGCAAAGGGCAGCTGTAAGGCTGGCAATCACTCATTGTTTGAGCTTCAGAAAGAAAACCTTTATGTCAGAAAAGAAATCATCCTTACATATATCAACCCTCTTAGTAGTATAATAATCATTTCAAGCATTATTATTACTACTATTCTCTATAATTGTATAATAATCATAGATCTTCATTTCTGACTCTCTAGAGAGAAGAGGAAAAATCCACTGGGAAGATGATGAGATAAATTAGACCAAATGGTCTTGATAAATTTTCTATTGTAATTTTAAACAAAGCCCTAGATACCATCTGACTAATTGCAGATATTTCTGGAAAGCTTGAAGGACTCCAAATAATTAGGTTGGAAAGAGGGAGAAAATCGGTTAGGAACCTGATATCTCCCTGGACACTTACGGCTGGCAACTGGCCTACAGAGCATGGTGGTGCTGACAGTGTGAGCACCAGGCAGCCCATCTTGGAAGCTAATTTGGTCTCAGAAGCAATGGTGTGTCTATCCAATTTAGAGAAGCATTTTGGCCGTGAGAAGCATTCAGAAGCAGAGGTTCATACAGAGAGAAGAGGGGAAACTTGAAATTAAATTTAAAACGTATTTGTTATGAGCTGAATAAACAACAATTTTATAGGCACAAGCTAAAATGCTATGTCATTCTTCATCAGCACCCGTTACATTCAAATTCCTTTACTAAGGAATAAAAAAGTATCCAGGGGACCAATAAATCTTTATGCGCCTCATTAACTCTACACAAAACAAAGCAGAAGCAAAGTTGATAGAGGCATCCTATGAAGAACTGGTTATCATTATTATTTCCATCCAGCAAAACAAATCAGACACACTGAAAGGAACATTAATAGAAACACTTTAAATTTTAAGATGATAATGATGAAGTTGTGAATATCTCTGTTGGCCGGCACAAGATGTCCACTCTTTATGACAACTAATGAGGAGGACTTTCTCCCTCACAGTCGTCATTCTGTTACTTGAATTTCTGAATTTCTTACACAGAGCTCCTCCTTTGTTGCTGGGGAGTTTTATCTGATGAACTCTACAGTTTATAAAGACTGTCACTCTTTGTAGAAAGCCATGCACAGTGATATTAAAAGAAAAAGCTTAGCTATATACCCCAGAAGTTTCCAATACATACTATAACCAATACTCCAGAACTTTTGAATATTTTGAGGCAAGCTTATTAGCTTTCTAAGGCTTCAGTATCAAACTGCTGCAAAGTTGCTGTCTCAAAACACCCGGAAGTTGTTGGTTCACAGTCAAAATGTCAGAAATTAATATATAGGACTTGCCTGCACTGAGGACCCCACAGACACATCTTTCCTTACATTTGCATTGCACCTTAAAATCACTATGTAAATCTTGGTATTTCCTGACTAATAGCTACATCAATCCAATAACTGCCTCCATTGTAATAAACCTGGTTCCCTATGTGTCTCTCTCTTCTGGTATGCAGATTGCATACTAGATTTATGGTGATCTAGTATGATTTAGGATAATCTAGTATGGACTGATCTCTATTCAATTGTATCCACCAAGATTTTATTTTCAAATAAGAATACATACAGAAGCACCCAGGGTTATGACTTACAGATGTCTTTTTAGATGAGAAAATTTCCTTCATTAAATAGGTGAAAGGTGTGGTGGGGGCAGAGGAAGCCCTGAGTAAGTGTGTGAGGAACAGATGAAATACTGAGTAAATTTGTGTAGTTGACACAGACACAGCACCTCAAAGACCATCATGTTTAAGACCCTGAGAATGGCAAAGCCTTCCTGGGTCAGGATCAGCGAATTGGCAAAGCCGTCCTCAGGTCAAAGTTCAAGTGTTTAAAACAATCAACCTGTGTCTGCAGAAACTCTCAACCACTATCTATTCCTCTAGAATGATCGTGGCTGGAGATTCCCCACTATGGAGACTTCCTTCAGAGATCAGCTAAGCCTGCTTCCTTACTTGGCTAAATACAATAAACGCATTTTCTTGATTCAAATTTATAAAATAAACATGCTGCATTTCTAGGTTACTGTTGACACTGAAGCATCTCCATCAAAGGGCACATAAATGACCCAACCCCAGTATTTTTGATACATGTATCTGTGTGTCTGCCTTTTATGCTTTTCCTCATCACTCCAATCAGCTCAACTCTAAAGCTCTGCAGAGAGTGACAAAGAAGTATCTGTTTCTCTATAGCTGCAAAGCAAAGAGAGAAAAGGCATAATTGCTAACTTCTCGACTGAGAAATCTAATCATGAAGTTATAAGGAAGAAAATCCTTCCACATAGTTAAACAGGCTAATAACAAGCATGGGAATCCAAGCATTCCTGACCTCCTATGTGTATGGAAACTGAAGATGAATATATACACCAGCTCAAAGAGAAGAGCCCTACCACATCATCAAATGTTTTACCCATGCTTGGGAAATAAAGTAGAAGGTGGCAATGAGGAATAGTGAGCAGAACCCAAGCTTCTCCCCCAGCTTTATCTTGCTTAGTACCTTTCCAAAGAGATTGTATCACTGAATTCTCCTCCTCTCCTTGGAAACTTTTCTCCATCTGTCACCGTGGTAGTCCTACTTTTAGAAATCTACCTGTATGCATAGTTGATGCTGTAGGAAAACGCATCGTTATTCCCCCTTTCAGAGGAAACAACTTTGCTATTCACTTTTACCCACTTATACCAAAGCCCACACATTACAAGTTCATTATAATGTAGAAAGAACCACTACAGCCTGCTTGGAAGTAGGCAAAGAAGATGTCTGTTTCATGATTTACAGATTAATTCATCTTTCCCTTGTACTGTGTTTGTTTGTTTCTGCTTCAATAGTTATTTGATAAACAAAGGGATGCCAGAGGCTGTTTTGCCTTCCTCTAATGTTCTAAGCACTTACTCCAACGATAGTCTGCAAAGAACAGTGATAATGCCACTAGTCACCAGTCCATAGAGCTTATGTGGTGCATGCAATCCTTAGTAGGTACTCTTCCAAGTGTATTAAAATATGGACAGGCATTTACTCTGAGTCTGTTAACAAATGTTAAACAGACATTTCACAGAAAAATTAACTAAAAACAGAAAAATTGCAGAAATTCCCAAAGCCAAGCAGCTCAGAAGAGTCAGGATTGGGCTTTTTTTTTTTTTTTTTTGACAGTGTCTCTCTACATAGCCCTGGTCCTGGTTATCATGGAACTCACTGTGTTGACTGGGCTGGCCTTCATCTCACAGAGATCCACCTGCCTCTGCCTCTATAGTGCTTAGATTAAATTCACATGATACCACACACAGGAAGGGATTCAAATACTTTGAGCCTGGCTCCAGAGTTTTTTCCTTTTAAACAGCATTTATAAAAGAAATGGTTGAAATGAAATTTTTAGTTATACATGGCAATACATTATTCTTTGTAGACTAATTAAATACAAGTGTAAATGTATACAACATTACCTATTATCTCATTCAGTGGGAAATCTCCTTTTAGGACGTATGGCAGCCAAAGCACAGTAGGCCTATTTCTGGATATTTTGAATCTCTTTGAAATGAGAAGTCTCTTCAAAGCATATTGTGAGTAGCTAGTCAAGGCTCTGCTCCAAACAAACTAGTTCATTCCCTTTCCCCATAAATCTCCATGGTCTACAGAGTCCTCAAGCTCTCCACTTCTTTTAAAAAATATGTCATCTTTTTCTTCTTTCCTTCCCAGAGCCACTGAGGAACACCTCATAACTCTAAGCTGTATCTGAAGTATTATTCTAGCTCATCTATTGTTTTAGCCCCTAGTATAACTCCCCTTTCCTGGAACTATGTTTTGAACCCAGAGTGGTGTATATATTCTTAACTTCCAAACATTAGTTCAAACTATTTTTTTTTCTTCAGAACCAGATCTCAAGGTTTCTTAAATGACCAACATGACCCACAACTATAAGCACTTAGAGAAAGCTGATCTGCTTCCTGCTTGAGAGATGCACTTGACTTCTGGAGGGATCTTTCTAGCTCTACCCTAGCATTTAACAGTTTAAAAGAGAGTCAGCTATTAGGAAAATGCTTAGTTCTCCTGATAAGTGCTTCAGAAAATAATAGCCCGTCTGGACCTTTGGAGATTGAAAGTGAACTCCAGAACTAACATACCCATTCTCTTATGAAACTGAAGCTAAAGCAGAGCCATAGAAGGCACCCAAAACTGGATAAACTGGGTACATACTTTATTATGTGGCAAGAAAAGTTAGAGCACACCTGTACTCTCAGCAATCAGGAAGCTGAGGCAGGAAAATTAAGTATGCAAGGCTAACCTGAACCTATCTCATAAAACCATGTCCAAAATAAATAAATAAATAAATAAGACAAACAAAAAAGGTTTAATCAACACTGAAGTATCCAGCTTTCAGTTTCTTGCTATAAATACCAATCTATATTTTTTTATTAAGCCACTCTAATCTCATTTTTATAATTTTCCATCTACAAATATCTTAATGACATTCTTACCCAAACATATGCTGCAAATATCTTCTAAAACATCTTTCAAATTGTTCATCTGTCATGTGCTCTTAGGGGTCAGAAATTGTGTCTTTGTTTTATTCTTTTTCCCAGAATCTAACTCAACTTTAGGCCTACGAAAAGCAAATGCTAATTTTTACAACAGTACCAATTTTTAAAAGAATGAATGGATATATAAATTAAATTACCACTAACTATTCATAAAGAGCAATAATTAAGATATATTACTCAAGCGAATCATAGTTATCATCTGGGGAATTGGCTCAGTAGATTAAGTGATTACTATTCAAGTGTAAGTTCAGAGCCTCAGAATCACATAAATGCTGGGCAGTCAAGGTGACTCACCTGTAAGCCCAGTGCATGGGAGGCAGAGACAAGAATCTTGGGAGATAAGCTGAACAGCTAGGGTAGCTGAATCATCAACTCTGGGTTCAAGTGACAGACCCTGAATCATATATATTAGGTGAACAGAATGTTACAGTAAGATTCTATTGCTGAAAATATGACATAATTTAGGCATAGGCCAGAAAGAAATCAAGCTGGAGCTGAGCTAGCAGCTTCCTCCCTCCTGACTAACCTTCACAGTAACAGAAAGCACCTTGCAGGCTGCTGGAGAAGAAAAGTCATCAACAGTCGTACCCAACTGTGAATCCAGCAAGCTGCAATAATGACCAGTCAGATAAAATGTTCTCTCTATTACAATAATGACATGAGTGCTATGGAGGAAACCAAACACTTTATGCACAGGAGGAAAATCTGATGCCTATTTCTGTAAGCCTGATTAAGAGCTTGGGACTGAGGAGCTTATAGAACATAGGGGGACTTCCTGTTATAGTTTTGCTACGTAGTCATGTTGTAAATTGTCTTCTAAGTACTCCTGTTTATACTCACAGATTTGCGCTGTGTTTAGCCTTCATCATAGAAGTTTACAGCTGCAGTGGGCTGTAGTGAGTGGAGAAACCAATAACTGGTCAATGTGTTTGCAGTGAATAAAGCTTGAAGCTCTGCCCTAAATAGAACACCAATATCATCTCCTGCAAGGTTCAGGAATCACTGTGGAAATGGAGACAAAAAGAAGGTGAGACTCAGCGAATAGGAAGATGTATAGAATAATAAAATGGCTTCTGGTCATGGTGTAGGTATTGTGTCCATGAAATCATTACAATGATAGCTATCTGCGTAAGACTGGAACTGTCAATATTTCATTAGGATAAGCCCATTGGGCTTCACCTGTCCCTGGGAAACTACTGGCAGCTAAAGAGTCTTGTGGGCGATTTGTCATTCTCTTCAGGAGTATTGCCAATGAAGAGTTGCCTTTTATCCATTAAATAACTTCCCATCAGTGCTCACAGAAGAACCTGTAATGAAACTCAGTGGGTTACACATGAAAAGAAGAAATGAAAATTAGAGGACAAATTATTTTCTTAGAAGAATAAGGCTCCAGTTTGGAGAAAGAGGGAGATTAGAGAGGAAAATGAAGGTTGAAAATGATTTAAATTCGTTGCATAAATGTATGAAACTGTCAAATAACAAAACATTTCAGTAAACGGAGTGTGTGTGTGTGTGTGTGTGTGTGTGTGTGTGTGTGTGTGTGTGTTGGTAATCTTTGAAGATACCTGACATCAAACACTAGCCTCCACATGCACATACCCAGGCACCCAGGTTCATGAACATCTGCACACAAACATGCTTTCATGCATGTGAACAGACATACACCTACACCACAGACACTCGTGTAACATTATGGTTACATGATGCTTTGTATTTGGTTGTTAATTATTTTGCCCCAGACATCTGCTTGCTGTCTTTTACAAGTAGACATCCATGTTTTCCCAAATGACGTTTGTAACAGTGCTAAGAAATTAGCCCTGCTTGGCTGCATAAAAGTCTATACTTGGGAAGGGCAAAAGTGAGGGGCGGAGCTACGGTTCTTGGGGTTGGGGGTCAGAAATGTCATAGGAAGGAGACAGGTACCAGAAATAAACAGAAGCAGTGTCATTGCAGGGGTAGATAAAGAACTGTGTGTGCCTGAAGGAATGAAATTCTGAGAATGGTGTGGAGGGAAGCAGCCCAGACTAGGAGCATGTGCTAGTATTTATGGAAATATTGGATAAGAAGTAGGAAGGAATGGTTAAAGCAAATGGCATGTAATGTAGGGCTGAGAGGTAACAAGTTAAATTAGGCGATAATATCCGCCCAGGCCCAGACAACATAAGTCTTAATACAACATAAGTCTTAAATACAACAGGTGTCTAAGTCTTTTATTTGATATAGTCGCAGTTTATTGGTAATAGCTATAGGATCTTTTTTTAAAGGTTATAAAAATTGGTTTATTGTAAAAGATATTCAGAAGTAACCAGTTAAATTCTTGTCTGCATGCTACCCACTACAGCCTTTTTTAGGTCTGGTACCTACAACAAACCACAGGGCTAGGACCAGATTGGAGGCAGCAGAAGAGATTCTACCTCCTACACACAATGGCACACTGCAAAACGGTCATCTTGTAGACACAAGAAGGCTTCTGAGTTATTCTCTCAGTTTGAACCATGGCAGCTACCATACTTGATTTTAGTTTATCCTTTCGGAGCATCTCTACTTGTCTCTTAATCACTTCTACTTTTACATATCTTTCAGTGTGACCAGAAGGACTGAGACAAGTTCAACGGTAAAGAACAGATGCCTACCAGGGTGGTCTAAAATGCTGGAAGTCCATTGGAATGTTCAGGTCAAGAGGCAAGCTGGTCAATATCGAATTTCTCAAACCTTGCAAGGTACTGTTCGATTTCGGGAAAATTGTTCCCTCTGGCAGATTCAGTTCTCAACATGATGTCGGATGGCAATCTGCCCCCTGTCAGCAAATCTCTAAGGCTCAAAAGGAAATTTTCCTCTTATTTCAACCATTCTTCATCCTTTTTAACTTATTTTATACTGTCAGATACCCAAGTGAGGGGATGGACATGAAGCCAGACTCCTCCTCCACCATTTCCTTGTGAAATGACCGAGCAACAACAGTGAGCCAGGAAGAGAAAGCAATCATAAGTCAAAGGACATCTGAGTTTTTATTTTGATTATTACACTAAATAATTCCTTTAAGTAGATGAGTGGAAATTTTTGGTGGTTTGAAGGTGATCAGAAAAGTTATGGGCTTTCCTTAAAATTACATTCTGGATAAAAGAAAACTGTAGTTCCATTGAATAAACTGGATGACTGGACTCTATGATTACATTCCACAAGCTGTGCTTGTCAGGCATTTTGGTTATGTGTTTTTGCGATGAGAGACACACTTGCAAAATGACTGGCTTATTTTTTAAGTACATGAAAGAATGAAGTAGCATTTATTAAATGTGTAGAAGCAGGCAGGTTCAGAATATGAGTTATTTCATGATATCCTTTTTAAGTGTTGTAACCTAAGTTCAATCATTGCCCAGGTTATGTATGTGGAAATTGAAGCATAAGAAAAGAAAAAAAATAATGACTTGCAATAGCTAACAAGTTAGCTTGGCTTGAAACAGTGTTCTTGCTGACTCTAGACTCCATTCTTGTCTATTATAAGGAGGGCCTTCCAGACAGAAGCAGAATCAGATATAAATCCTCCACTCAATTAGTTTATAATCTTGCAATACCATAAGACCCCAGAGACTGTCTGTAAATCACTACAAGATACTAAACGCTTTAATAGAGGCACTGGGAAGTGAGAGGAGCAAGGAATTGCTTCCAGCTGAGGGATCAAGGAAAATTTCCCAAAGGAACTGGAATTTTATTTTCGCATCAAAGCTGAACTTCTGGTTAGTGTTTCTTGCCTCTTTTTAATGCTAAGAGTTTTGCAAGTTACACACTTATTCCAATGTTTAAATAATAAAAATCTAATCTGGTACCTCTCTCTAAATTTATCTTTATTTCTTTTTTATATATTTCTTATTAATTAAAACAATTTTAATTTTAGCTTTTTTAAATTATATTCGTCTCCTCCTCCATGTCCTTTCAGATCCTGACTCCCCTCTCTACCCACCCACTCTAAGTTCTTTCTCAAAAATAAAAAATGAAAAAAAAATCCACTACAACCTCAAAAATAAAATAAATAAAATAAAATACCACACCCCACAAGAAAAAACAAAAACAAATCAAATTCAAAATGATTTTGAATTTTGGAGACTGATGTGTACTTATTTTTCATATAGTTAAGAAATACAAATGATAATAACAATTTTAGTCAAATGCTATAGTATCATAAATTAAGATGCAAGACTAAGACCTCTTAGAGACTCTACTGATTGAGGTTTTGGGAAAAGGATGAGACTCACAGCCAAACTTGGCAGAGTGCAGATAATCTTATGCAAAGAAGAGGCAGATAGAAAGACCTGGAGGGGATAAGAGCTCCAAAAGAAGAACAACAGAGCCAAAAAAAAAATATGCCTGAGCCCTAGGGGCCCTGAAGAGAATGGTATCCCAATGAAGGACAATGCATGGGGATAACCTAAAACGCCAGCTCAGATGTAGCCCATAGATTCAGTCTCCAGGTGGGTTCCCTAATAAGGGGAGCACAGACTTTCTCTGGTATGAACTCAGTAGCAGGGTCTCTGATCACCTCCCCCTGGGGGGTGCAGTATTGCCAGGTCACACAGGAAGACAATGCAACCAGTCCTGATGAGACCTTATAGGCTAGAAATAGAGGGAGGAAGACCTCATATATCAGTGGACTAGTGGGGAGGCATAGAGGGAAAAGAGGAAGGGAGAGTAGGATTGGGGGGAGATGAGGGAGGGGGACACAGCCAAGATACAAATTGAATAAATTGTAATAAATAATAATAATAATAAATTTTTAAAATTCAAGACTAAGAGAGCACATAGTGTCATGTCAAAAATAACTATATAACTTGCATAGCTTAATCAAGAATTAATTATTCATTAATCAAGAATTTCAGAGCCCACCATGGAGTACTAGACCAAGTCTGTCTCTGTGAAATGATCACACACAGAATCCAAAATTCTGTTTACCCAACCTAATTCTCCTCCAAAGACTAATGCAACTTGGTTTTAAATTGAGCCCAACTGAGCAATGAGAATCAGATTGTGCCAAAACTTTAGCCTTGCCCAATTTGGATACAGTCACATAAATGGGATTTATAAAAAACATAAATTTACCTCCTCAATTGGGTTAATAGTTAAATAAAAAATATAGAAAACACTTGCCTGACAATTAGTATATACCAGATCCATTTAATACATAATTACATGAAATATTGGATAATGGGGCTGAATTTTGAGTTTACATGGGCCATCCTAGAGAGGAGCATTTAGCCACTATCCAACAGTCTGCTACTAGATGGCTGCAAAGATTTTGTGGCTAATAGTTCTCTGATATTACAAGAGTTGGGGTTATTTTTTTTCTTATGTTATGCTTTAAATATTAATAGTGTTCCCTAAATGTCCATGTAAAGGTCTGATTTCCAGGAGAGCATTATTGGGAGATAAATGTGTCCAATTATTAGGACCCTGTCACCATACCCTTGAAAAAGACAATGTGTTTCTTTTCTGTCTCTCTGTCCCTTCCTCACCCAGCCTTTCTCCTCCGCCTCCCTTCTTTATCCACTCTAGTCCCCCACCACTCTAGTTGAGTTATGTTTGCTGCCCACCATTGCAGTTCCTGCTATAGGCAATGCGGTCAAAGAACTACTTTCACCAAGCCTGTTCTGTTTTTGTATTTGAGCCTCTGAAACTGTGTGTTACATAAAACTTCTTGGCTCAGTAAGTTAAGCACATCAGGCATTTCACTGCAGTAAAGCCTAGCTAATACACATGTGTAACATAGCTTGAAAATAGATGAAAAATGATTGATGAACTCGGAACAAGTTTGATGCCTCATACAGTATCACCTTAGTTTTCAAGTCCAATTCATATTCAATAGCTCTTCCAACAGTTTAACAAGTTGCCTTGACTTTTTTAATGATAAAACCAACTATTTTAACTCTTTCATTCCCTTCACTCGTCATTTTGTCAATCCATAATTATCAAAGGTAGGCCCCTGTGTCTGGGCCTTCGCCCTCTACTAATAAGTAGCCTTTTCGGGCTTCACGTGGGCCTACTTAGGGAGTGAGGGCTATCTCTGACATGAACTGTGTTGCCTACATTTTGATCACTTCCTCCTGATCCGGCCACAGGGGAGGAAGATGAACTCAGTCTTCATGTGAATAGATGAGCTGGGGTGTCTGCTTGGGGAGGGGCATCCATATTCTGAGGAATAGGGAAGCAAGGGTGCAGGAGGGAGGGTGGGATTGGAAGGAGAGGAGGGAGGGGACTATGGCCTAAATGTAAATTGAATTACTTTAAAAAAAATGAAAAAAAAATCTAAAAAGAAATATCTCCAGCTTCAGACAGATGATTCCAATTTAAGCAAGGAACAGCTTCTAAATCTTGTCAGTTTTCCATTCATGGCCCATAGATGTTTCATTCTCCACCTCTGAGAACACTTACAGTTTAGGCTTCACCTAGCAAAACATTCACAAAGAGTCCATGCCTGGGGTTGTACATGTCACAATGAAGCACAAGAATGACACATCCTCTGTCAGTGCTGCTACAGGACCTTCGGCTGAAATAGCTATTGCTGTCATTCTATTACCTTAACCCATCTATTCACCTCACAATGAACATCGTTAACAGACTTCAAAATGAGTGAGCATCTTCTCACATATCCTAATATCATCCTTTGCTACAGTTCTTCCATAAAGCAAGCCTTAATGCACTTACACACCTAATTTCACTAGTACCTTTCAGAATGCTTCTTCTGCATGAAGGTTCTTTTTATTTTTTGGTTGTTGCTCCTAATTTAAGATCTATGTTTATGGCTTTTCCCCCTTATTTTTCCTTAATGTTTTTTTTTTAAATAACAATATGTGTACCTTGTAAGTTTTTGTCTTTTTTTCTCTCCAACTTTCAACACAATGTTGTTAATATTCAGAATTTGAATACTTTTTAAATGATCATAATTTGCCCTGAGTTTTGAGGCCAGAAATACCTCATGTGTCACTTTGTACGTCAATTTATTTTTGAAAGATATTTCAACTTTTTCAACTTTGGTCTTTGTGCAACATTCTAATATTTACCTTACAAAACCTGGTTGGATTGAATACTCTTGGTTTTCATCTGTGATTAGTGTTATGAAGCTTCAATTTGATCTAAATGCTTTTCCTTAAGAAGTGGCATATTAGCCTCTCAAAAAGAATTTCCATTTTTATGTTATGCTCTAGAATCTAAATTGTTATCCAATGAGGTAACAATAGAAGATGGTAGTGATGGTACAGGCTGAAGGCTTCACAAATAAGAGATAGGTTTTTAAATTAATCATGGGAATTAACAGATTTTCTTACCTGGTGTCATTTTTGCCCCTACCCCAACATTTAAATGTCCACAGTTTCTCCCAAGATGTGTATCAACTAAATGTAAGCAGTTATATTTCTACTTGGCAAAATTCTCAGTTTATTGGTAAGTTTCTAACATCTGTCCCATTCAGATAGTATCCAATATGATATTCTAGGAAACTCATAAACTAAGTCCTTTGGAGTTCAGTT
The DNA here is from genome assembly GCF_030254825.1 of Meriones unguiculatus. Classification (NCBI taxonomy): domain Eukaryota; kingdom Metazoa; phylum Chordata; class Mammalia; order Rodentia; family Muridae; genus Meriones; species Meriones unguiculatus. The sequence continues at coordinate 57,276,054 of NC_083364.1, forward strand.
CCACCCATTTGCAACTTACCTCTAAGAATTTTAATTCCCATTCAATTCCTATCTAGTAGTCATTGTTTCATGACTTCTTTTCTATTTCAACTAACCGTATTTTAAAATATTAGTCTACATATTCTAAGAATTCTATTCCTATGACATAATATTTAGTCACCGTTTTCTTTTAAAGGTTGTTCTACTATTGACATTTCTTCTCACCTGTAAAATCATGACGATGTCTGATTCTATGAATTAAAGGACGGTGGTTGTATTCTGACTGACTAGTCTACATAGGGAGACAGTGGTGTTCCTTCTGGCACCAAATAACATCCCCTCATCACTTCTGTACTCTTTCATTCTAATAGTCAATTTGAACAAGCTTTGACAGTGACAAAACTCTCCTTAACAAAAAATGCATGGACTAGCCAATATCTTTTCATTTGCAACAGACTTCCCAAATCTTTGCCATTGCTAAAGTGTCTTCACATTTCAGTGAGAGAAATGAATTAAGAACAGAACCAGGAGAGACAGGAATGTTCAGACCAACAAGAAACAAGAAAACTATAACACTTCTCCCACAATATCTCCTGAGTAACCCCTGGGCAGGCTTCCCTGGGTTTCTAAAGTCACTTCTGGCAGATTCCTGGAGAGAAGCAGCAGCTTGTACTGTGTCTGCCACTTGCTAGGAACCCTGTGCCTCTCTCCTGATTTCTCTGAAGGAAGAAAGGAGAGCAGTGTTGGTGACCGGAGACTCCTATGGCCCACCCTTAAGCTGCCTAATTGGCCAGATAACCTCTTCAGATCCTAAAGATCATATTTCAGTGACCTTTGACAACCTCTCCTTTCTTAAACATTTATGGAACTTTGGATGCTAATTAATATTTTTAAAAATCCTTAAACTCTTTTAGATTGCTATCAAAATTAGCAACTTAAATCCTGAACTTCTCATTTTGGGAGGTTATTAGAGGTGTGATTTCAATCTAACATAACTAAACTTGTTTTTATTTCTTTTTCTTCAAAACTTTTCTGGAAAATAGAGTCTTCTCTCACATCATATATCCTTAACACAATTTCCCTTCCCTCTGTTCCTTCCAGTTTCTCCTCACCTCCCATCCAGACCTACTCCCTTTCTGTCTCTCATTGGAGAAGAACAGGCTCCAAAGAGATGATATTAAAATACACAACAATAAAATGTAATAACATAAAACAAAAACTAACACATACAATTTTGATAGATCAAACGAACATAAGTAAAATATCCCAAAAGAAAGCACAAGTTTCAGGGGTTTACTTTTCATACACTCAGGAGACCCTTAAAAACACGAAGCTGGGAACCATAATATATACGCAATGGACTTGATACAGACCCGTGCAGGCCCTGTGCTTACTGGCTAGGTCTCTGTTACTTCAAGTGAGCTTTGTTGAACCTGCTTTTCAATAACAAAACTCCATAACTTACACAATACAACAAACAGTATCCATTTATCTAAACATTAAAGTAAAAATACAAATAACGTGCCTCACAATATCTCCCATACTCCTAAGACTGTTTTTTGATAGTGAGAACAGAAAATTCACACAATCCAAGTTTTTAAGGAAAGCTGCAAATGTCTTCCTATAACTTTTGTTGTTGCAAGTTGAAGTTCAGCATAATCTGAATTCAGCAGCTCTTCCTTCAGAACATTCTTGCCGGTGATGAATTGCACAGGTAACATACCTTCTGTGCCTTTTCATTCAGAAGAAAAAAAGCACTCTTTTATTCATTTGGAGCAGAGTCTGTGATTACAAAGCAGTTAATTAAGGTGTCTGATGTGGAAGGAATGATGGTATTTTCACTTCTTGCTCTCTGTCTTCCATATGGAAAGGGTTGCCACTTATAAATGCTGCAATTGCTGTTGTGTAAAAGCTTGTTCTCAGAATTTGCTTTGAGCTCATTTCTACAACTACCACTAAGCTCCCTTAGCAACAGGGGAATATTTTAAAAGCCAGCTAAACTGAGTTATGAAATTGAATTTCCACATACTCTTATTAATAAAAGGCAGATTTCCTTTAGCATTTTCTGAGAGTCCTTTCAGCTTTTAATATTTTGACCAAATACCACTGTTAGTTATTAAAGCAAATATGGCACGGGAAGAAGACACTACCTATTATTTACTCTCAGAACTGTGTACGGTGAGATTAAGTCATCCAAAGATCTTCGGGTACGGATTTGGTTCATTTTGTCATTTTTACTACATGGCTGATGGCTCTCTCAGTAAATGACAGCCCTTTTATCGATTGATTAAATGTTATACTTAGTGAAAACATAGAACTAAATGAAATGAACACTACTTAGTGACAGTTCATAGCAAAAACTTAGCAATAAGATTTGAACCTTTTGAAAAGAGAGGGGAAAAAAAGACGGAAAAGAAATACAACAGCATACTTCCATTGATCTAGGAGAAACTTGTTCAAGTCAGAAATAGATAGACACATATACTTCATCTGCAAAAATAAATGGCAATTGCATTAATATTGATAAAAAATTACTTTCCAAGCAGGGAAGCATTGACTGTAAAATGGCACCAGTGATATATGACATATGAACTCAAATTTTAGACCTACTGTAGAAGATATATCTGCTGATTTATAAAATGCCTTTGCTACCTAGAGATCAAGTGCCAGTAAATATTTAAGATCATCAATACCACCATCATTAATATGTGCTTCTGAGAGCACTAACTGGCATGTGTAGTATTTCATCTATGACCACTTTGAATGTGATTGCTTTATAGTGTTCTTAAGCTCTAAGAAAGGAGGAAGCTTGGGGAGATGGTTTAATATGAACAGGAAATAGTCAGTTTTTGACACTATATGTCCTCCCTATGACCTTAAAGAACTGTCAAGAAGTCTTAAGGTCTGACACAGACCTCAGTGATAATGAATAATAATGATAATCAAGAACCGTGTCCCTCCAGAGATTAAGAACAGGTGTAGAACTTTATCCACACCATCTCTGGTCTCTTTTCTGTATCTAGATATAAAAATCAATTCTCAAGTATTTTTTTAAATCAATGTATCTCAAACCCTGCTCTTTGCCACTATCTAGACACTGGTAACATTTTTTCTCTTTCTAAAGTCAGGTTCATCAAGATCACAGACAGCCGTGATCATCTTCGCTTACTTGTGGAGCTCTCCACAGTACTTCATAGCAATACAGAAATATAAAGTAATAGACCTGTTTTCCAAAAAGCGAGTCCATAGGATGTCTTCTGGACCCACAGATCTTTGTTATAACTCTTTACACCCTCTCTAGATGCCATGAGTTTGATTTCTATAGATTTTCTATAGATTTCACCCAGCTGCTTAGTTTGTACAGGAAGAGGCCATAGAAATCAAAGAGTGGAAGAAGAGAAAGACCAGGACTGGCATCATAGGATAAGAGCGCTGCTCAATGGAAAACCAGAAATTCTATTTGGCATTTGCAGTTGTAGCATCATCTTCAGTTCTTTGGGGTCTTTATCTGTGAATTCCCTTCAGACATGGTAGGGATATTTGGATAGCATCAGCTCTTGTTATCCCAGAGGTAACAACATCATCTCTTCTTGGTTTTCCTCCACATTTCCCACAACTTTTTAATTAGTACCTTTTAAAAATTATCTTTAATTACCCCATGTTTGCCATCTGTTTCCTGCCAGAAACTCAACTAATAAATGAAAATAATGCTTATAAAAATAAAGTAACTGTTGATGAACACCATTTATATCTTCCTCATCAGATGATAAATAATCAGCATCTTGAGAAGTCACTGTGCTCTGTCACTATTCAGAACACTCAATGCTATTTAAAAATGAATATAATGTATCACCTAAGACTACTGAATAGATCTGCACCTTTGGGGAAAAAAAGAGTACTGAATAGGAAATACACTAATTAGAAATATATATAGAGAGATATGAATAAATATATATGTATAATATATATTAAATATATTATATATGTACATATATATATGTATATATCCTGAGCATAACAGTTAATATACACTCTACTTTTTTTTTAAATCTTTGTATGCCTCAGTTACCTCATCTGTAAAAGAGAAATGATGATGTCAATTTCATAGACTTGTTACCAAGCATTTGGTCTGATATAAAATCTTAATCAGTTCCTGGAACCATGTTTTTTCTCCCTATGGAGTTATCACCACAAAACAAGCAAGCAAGCAAACAAACAATCAAACAAAAAGCACCTTGACACATCTCAAGAGAGCAAGCAATAAAACAGTGTGCTCTATTCTACTCTCAACTGCATCCGACGTTCCACCTCTAGAGTTGTTTGTCACTTAGACTGTAAATGCTGCTGAGATGTCCTGATAAATGCTTAGGCATTCTACTATGTGTTTTCTTCCAGCCACCCTAAAAACAATGAATTTATGTCTTCTTTCCCTCCAACATGCAACATGTTTCAAAGTCCAGTATGTACAAGAGTAGAAAATAAGAAACAGCTTAGCAGGAATAATGAATGACATTGCTGTGGATAAAGAAAAGCTAACAAAATGAATCTTAATTAGCTATAAATTTTACAAAATTGACAACAAAGTTGTCATTAGACCATGTCATCTAATAGGTGCTTAGGAGGGCAATGTGCATTCAGCTGTCTCTAAGAATCAGGCCTCTCAACTAGTTATATACTGGTTCTTACTCTAAAGATCTCTGTCTTCTTGAGAACATCACATAAATACTATTGTAAATGTATTACATATATTATTTTATATTTTCTGTCCACATTTTCCTGTTATCATCTAGAAAATTTATTAAAAGAATAATATTTCTTGTTATGGTAACTATAACTTCTGAGAATGTGGCTTATCATTTCCTGTGGCCTTTCTGCAGTGTGTGGGATCTAGAAGGACTTTCTTTATTGTGTTGGTGTTGTAGTCATGCATTTCTTTAGTATGTGTGGATAACTGAAAATTTTCTTTTCTTGTTTAACTAGAAAGGATAGCTTTTGCAGCAATCTTGGTTGAGAATATCTTTCAGAGGTTGAAATATAGCATTCCATGTCCTCCTGGGTTTTAGCATTTGTGTTGAGCAAGTTGCTGTTAATTGATGGGTTTGTCTTTAACTGTAACTTGGTACTTTTCTTGTGCAGATTTCATATTGTTTCTTTGTTATCTACACCTAGTTTTTAACTATAACATAGCATGCAAATGTTCGTTTCTGGTCTTGTCTGCTTGACTTTCTAAATGCCTCTTATACCTTTGCTATCTTTTTCTCTTACTGGAGAAATGTTTTCAATGTGATATTATTTAATATATTTGAATGTCTTTTCTAGGCTTTTCTTAAGTTTGTAATTTCCTCCTTTTTTGCCCATGATTTGCAAACTTGATCTTTAAATGATGCCCCATAGTATCTCAGGCTCTGTTCATATTTTCTTTTTTCTTTCTTTCTTTTTTTTTTTTTTCATCTCTGTGATTGTCTCAGTGTTCTAATCCATCAACAAATCTTGAAGCAATGACACTCTGTCTTCCACTTGATCCAGTCAATGGCTGAGGCATTCTTCTCAGGGTTTTTTTTTTTTTTAATATTTATTGAGCATTTTCTCTCAAGATTTCAATTTGAATTCCCCCTTGATTTTTCTTTGAATCCATTCAGTAGTTTATCCATGTCCTCTTCATATTTATATGACTATATAATAAGTTATATAGTCATTCTTATTTTTTTTACTATTAAGTAAATACTGGGCATGTTATCTTTTCACTTGACAATTAGATTGATTAACAGCAGCTATTATCTAATGAAAACATTCCTCTTATCATATTTTCCATTCTTGGGTTATTTAATTTTACTCATTTTCCTTATACTTAAATAAAATTGTTATATGAGTGAGCGGGATACAGCTAGGATAAAAAAATTAATAAACTGTAACTAATATTAAAAAATAAAAATTTAAAAAAGACAAAATGGTTGACTTGGTAAGAATAATGCCTTAAGTTTCTTCCTGTATTTGTTTTATAACACATCCCTAGAAACTATATTTTAGTAAATACAACTGAATCATCACTTGTGCCTTTCTCCTTGGTGTCACTTGCTCATAAACAAGTGCCTAAGCACTACAGAAGTCATTTGTGAAGAAGAGTACTAAATGCTTCTGCTTGACATTTTGTTGTTGTAGGAGACTAATTCTTTGTAAACAACATTAAGACAAATAAAGCCATTCAGCTTTTAATCACATATGATATAAATCATTATGTCACTGAGCTTGAGGGTCCATAAATCTCTAAAAATGTAAATTTATGACATAGGGATGCAATTTACCATTATTGGTTTCTTCAATTTGATTACAATGATGAGCTATGATGGAACAGACTTCTGCAATACTGCTAGCAGCCATATCAGAAGTGAAGGCTCTGGCCCAGGGTCTGTTGACATAATTAAGTATCAGCCTCGCATTTTCCCTGTTTGGACTAATTGCTTCTTTAATCTGTGATTGCTGACACACGTGCAGTTGCGCAAGTTAATAAGAAGGAAGATTGTTTTGATTCTCTTCAGTTTCATTATACTCCATTTTTAATTGTCTTCCCTGCTAAGGCACTATTATTGCGTTTGATAGTTTAATAAGCAAGAATTGCAACAATGAAATTTAAGCACAAGATAGTTATGGATAAACACCCAAAGCTTAGAAAGTGCCAACAGGCACAAGAGCAAATGATATGGGCGTCATTGTAGGGAGACTCACTGCACTGGGACATGCATGCTATACTTTGCAGCACCTGCCAGAACAGCCATCACTGTTAACTCTCAAGATCTGTGCTCTACAGTTCTGACACACTTTCCCTAACATCATTGCAGGCTTGCATGCTGAGTCAAGTGTTCTGGTGAATTTTTAGAATGGGAGGGAGTGAGGCTCAACCACGGTGGTGGCTAAAATAAGAAACTGACTTAACTTCATTGTTAAGACAGCCACACGGATCATCTTCCGAATAATTCCAAATGTTTGGCTGCAATAAGGAAAACATATATTTGTTCTTTTATCAGCACACATATTTTTGATATGCATCATAGTCTTTCCCTCCTTCTCACAGAAGACTGCCTTGGTCCCTAACTCTGGAGGTTTCAGGCCTATTATTATATCCACAGTCTCACATGATACCTCTGTTGAATGTAGTTCAGCATTTCTATTTTGAAATCCATAAGCCGCCAGTACAGACTTACTGTAAGAATCTAGGAGATGGGAAAAATAACTCTTTTTTTTTTCAATGCAGTTTATTCAGGAACCTTGAACAATCATCTGACCCTGGGGAAAGCCAGCCCATAGCTTAAATAGCCTCTGGGTAGCCAACCCCAGCGTGCCACGTGGGCAATGCAGATAGGTCCACATACATGGAAGCAAGCCAGATCCTCAGCCTTAGCCAAATGTGGAGTTGCTTGTGACAGAGAGCACTCACCATCGGGAAGGTGGAAGGTGGAAACCAGCTCCATTTTTAAGGCGCGGCATTACGCAGCTCTCTACAGTTCCCCCTTTTTGTTTTAGACACATCAGGCAAGAGTAGAGGTCTGATCTCTGATATTAGAAAAAATAACTCTTACTTGAAAGTAAATATAGAGTACATTAATTTTCAGTCCAGAAGTCGCTCTTCTTTAATATATTATAAGGTAAATTTGCATATTGTTAATTTTGCTTTTTTGATTGCACTTTTCAATATAACAACATGAGTAATAAAATAGGTAAGCAAAGGGCCACCCAGTCTCCATTTGGCCATATCTTACAAGAAGATTTTCCATTTCCATTTTCAGCCAGAGGTGAAATTTTCAGGTCTTGATCACAGTATATGAGGGTCACATTCATATAGTCATGTTCTGTTAATGCTGACACAGCCAGATGATAGAAAAGTGGAAATCAGTAGTCCAGACACAAGGAATTTTATCTTCCTATACTCGGTATTCAATAATTAATATACATCCACCAAAAACCCTGGAAACTACCTAAACATTATTTCAGAATAAAATACATAGTAAGACAATTCAAAAACTTTTTACATTTGGATTCTATCTTTCAATCATATAGGATATTTCCTTACATTATTTTTACTGTTCAATATTGGAAAAGAAAAGAAAAACTAAACTTTCAGAGTGGGAATTTTAAGTGCCAAATACTAGCACCAATTTACACCATTAGAAATATGGAACAAGCAGTTACATGAACAGCATTTTTTTTTGTTTATTTGTATTGTTTTCTGTTTTTTGAGACAATTTCTCTGTGAATCCCTGCTTGTCCTAGAAGGCATTCTGTAGACAAGGCTGTCCTCAAAACTCATGAAGATCTCTCTGTGTCTGCCTCCCAAGTCCTGGGATTAAGGGCATAAGCCACCATTGCCTGGTGGATGAACAGCACTTGTAATATACGTTCAACCTGAGAAAAACCATTATACGGATAAGAAAAACATTTGTATTTTCACAATGTCTTTGTAATTAACAGATTATCAATAGTGTCAGCGATTATTTAATTTCTGCTCTTGTGACTTGGTATGAGGAGGAAATAAATCATATGTGGCAGATAGATACCGTTGAGAGGACACATGCCAGGAAGAAGGGGTCCAGGTGGGAAAACTCTGAACTCACTTGATCTCTGATGCCAGGTCTAAATTGCTGTGTTTGGCATCCACCTTCTTCTGGCACCACCCTGACAGCATCCCTATTTCTATGACCTTTTGCTGAGAGAGAGTTTGTATAAAGTCCTTCTAAGCAGGCGCTTCCTGATCTAGGAGCCCCCTTCGCTATGCATGTGCTCTGATACCAATTTGTCCCTAGGCAAAGGAATTTGCATCTGCCAACACCCCTTCCTTTGTTCATAATGCTCTGGATGGACAAAGGCCTTGTTCTGTCTGTGCCCACATTGATGCAGACCCAGCGTGTTCAAGAGAAACTAATTCTGAGCTTTCCACCTGGACAGACACATTCGCTCAAACTTGTAAGAACTAGTAGTAACTGTGGGTGGCAAAAGCACCTTGCAGCAAAGGAAACAGAAAAACACGGGCTTGTCATTTTAGATGCAAAAGATGTACGCCCACATCAATCACTCTCTGCACACTCCTAGAGATTTCAGCTCCTCCAAAAGCTTCCTGAGAACCTGTCTTAAGCCTAGCAGTGTGCCAGGAAAGGAAGAGGATGTGTCATATGAGAAAAAAGCTGAAAATCTTTTAGATTAAAGCAATTGTCGACAGCTTCATTTGTAAACTAAAGAATGCTGTAAGTCTTGATATTTGAAAACTTGATATTTTCAGAACAAGTTCATAAAAAGTCTAGTGCTGTATTACTTGGTAGATATGAATGGCCAGCTAGTAAAATAAATATCAACATATTTTAATTCTGAAGACAACTACCAATCCTACAGGGTTGACATTTCCTATAGAGCATGATATAATGTTTTCACATAAAGAATATGTAGTTGGAAACCTAAAATCCTTATAGTGCTCTGCTTCCATGAACTCACTGTCAACCTTCTGAGAAAAAATTGCTAATCCTCACGAAGATGAAATCATTTCCTCTTTGTATAGACGTGTGAGTTCTGAAAGGAACACACTCAAAATGCCTATCACTCTCTTTCTCTACCTACTTGCAAGTAGGGAACAGAAGGCTCCCCCACTGCATTTATATTTGCATTGTGGTGATGAACATAACAAGCAAATAGGACTGTGCTTCTCTTGCTGTTTGCTAAGAGGAAAGGAAAAAACATGCTTAAATGTCACATCTAAAACACCAAAATGTTATGTTGTCGGTCTTGAAAATGAAAGCGGACTCTATATTCAAATTCAAGCTCATCCTACGCTCAGAAAACTCAGAGCTCATTAGACATCACAGGCACCATCATAATTTTGTATTTGCATTCATTTTTATTTTGTTCAATTCCAGAAAGAAACCCTTTGTGCTTGTGAGCTGTAGACTTCAGTATATGAAGTTCCCTGAAAACACAAGTCAGGGTCTTTTTATACTTCTCACAACTTCAAAATAGCATCAGATCCAACCTCTAATAACTTACCTTCAGATTTCAAGCCAGAACAAAGCAGACACAGTGGGGGAATGGCTGGCTGATTGCACCTGTGAAATGATCACCCTGCACTCCAATTTAGCTCTCAGTCCCTTCTCCTCAGGCTTTACCAATCATTTGGTCCTTAATGGGTCTCTTCTGCTGTTTATCACTCTCTATCTCCATCAATTTTCATTGCTCTCTACAGCTTCTTTATCACTTTTTGTTGTCAAGAACATAACTACTTTTGGATCAGATGTTTGCCATAAATCCCTGAAATAGACATCTAGCCCATAAAGAATAGAAATGAATAGGCTAGTTTTAAATGTCACCGGCAGATAGTTCATCTCAGTAGGCGTGATTGTTAATACTCTCACATCTCTAGTTCAAAATTGAAATTTTTCCAGTGCCCCAGGCATAATTATTTTCCTTCAAATGACTTGGAACCCCGCATTACAGCATCCACCTACACATTACATTTGACCAAAAACACTGACATAAAACAGAGGCACAAAGATCTCTTTACATATGCTCCTTGGTGTCAGCAGCCTTGATTTCTTAGGAAATAATATCTTATTCAGATGGAATAAGATTTGATAGCACCAGCAATTACTGACTTACTGACTTCTGCATTATATTAATGTCCACATGTGAAAAAATGAGGTTTTGTGATTGCAAATGTTGGAAAAAATGACAATGACACTGAAACTTTATATACCATATTTCAGCTGACAGCACAATTTAGGGTTGAGTTACATACCCTTAAAATGAAAGCTTCCCATGGAAATGCTGACAGGCCCTTTACTTATATGGAAGTATTTGCCTCTAGAATAATAGCAATATATTATATTTAAATGGCTCCTTTTATAAAGCACTTTAAAAACTGTCAACCTGTATCCCTTCCTCCTATACAAGCAGCTCTTATGAAAGTCAATAGCAAAGCTATATATCTATTATTTATTTAGCTACTTATTACATATTTATTATATTTATGAGATTCACTCATTGTTTATTAGCCTCTAGGCACCTTTGGCAAGTTTCAGAATCAAAAAAAAAAAAAAGGAAGTAGACAGTCTGTGTCATTATGATTGGCAAGTTATTTTAAGCATCAGGAAAGATAGAAATTACTTCCAGCCATATTATCTTAGACGTTCAACACACCTTCACAATATTCATTTCTTTAAAAAAAAAAAAAAGACTTAAACCAATGTAACTCAGACCTACTACATAGTTTAGAAGACAGAAACAATAATAACAAGTCAAAGGCTCATGTTTTCCTCCATTCTTTGTTTTCCCTTGTATTGTCAAGCATCATGTGGTAGTGAAATAAGTGAGGTTGGTATATGTGTAAGATTATGAAGAAGTTTGTTGTGCTCATTTTTAAACTCTATTTTATTTGGGTGTTTATGCCTCTACCTCCCTTCCATCAACCCTTTAACCCTAGGTAAGAGATAAAAGGTTAGTGGAGAGAGGGGGCACAGACCCCTTTACTTCTCCTGGGTGTTTAGGGTCGATGGTGTTTGGTGGGGGGCGGGGGGGAGGGAAGGTCTCCTCTCTTTATCTGCTCCAAGCTGTTGCACCACAAAGCATCTCTCTTGGTTCTCTCTGGTCTCTCCAAACGGCCACCATTTTTTTTTTTTTTTTTTTGGTCTGGGCTCTGGTATTTATACTCTTCAGAGTCCTAGACCACTCCCCTCTTTGTGCTGCACTAAGCAGGCCATTACCAGCTGGCAAAGACCACACCCAGCAGGGGGGCAGTTATCAGCTAAAGCCCAAACTAAAATCCCACACTTGGGATTAAAACAAAACATAGTTGCATAACATAACTGAGTTTCTAAAGAAGCCAAAACTCCTATTTCAGAAGTTTGCACATAAAATTTATTAAATTTCCTCAACCAATCCTATAGCACTTTAGTATTATGTGTTTAGAATTATGCACATGTGCAAAACGTTAATCCTCTAGGAGGTCTGGTAACCAGAAAGAGCCCTGCAATTTTTAAAATTTTATGATGTACTGCATCATCTATGGTCATTGTTTCTCCTTATGAACTACATTGACAATAATATGTTCATCTGGAGAAGATTTCAAATCTGAGTTTCCTCTCTGGTATCTACTACTTGGTTTCTCAAGTAGATGTGTGTGTGTGTGTGTGTGTGTGTGTGTGTGTGTGTGTGTGTGTACATATATGTGCCTGGTCTCACTTCTAACTCTTTTTATACCAGTGGCACTATTAGTTAGTTATACGCTCAGAGAGTCAATATCTTAATGTCTTTACAGAGAAGTAACCTCCTTCAAACAGGTTATATCAACTGAAATTACTTTGAGCCACGTCTATAAAACCAATGTCCCACAAATACAAATGTCCCTTTATCTTTACAGGCAGGGTTGATTTCCCATGACACATTGTACATTACCTTTGCTTTTCTATTGCTATCCATGAACTCTTTGAAGAAATCTTGACAATATCTCTAATTGCCAAGTGATTAAACCAACCAGTATGTGCCAAACTAGGTGTGGCAAAATTTGATTGGCTAAGTAAACCCCCAGCCATCAGGAAATTTAAAATTTAATTGTGGTAGAAAATGTCAGAAAATCAAAGCAGTGATCCAAGGTTCTTTGGAATGTTATTATCAACCCCATAGTTCAATTCATTCAGTTTCAAGAAAAAGTAATGTAGGTTTACTAAGCGTGCTTACAGCTTAACATTGCCCAGAATATTTGCAGAAAATTAGGATACATTGGATTTGCCCATGGCATATACCATAAGAACAGATAAGTGGGTAGTTATATAAAATAAAGAAAAAATTACCTTATGTGAAATACTCATTTTTCATATAATTTTCCCCATAAGTTTAAGTCCCTAGTTAGGTATAAATGTCAACCTTTTCATATTTTGTATCTAAAACTGATTGTATTTGCATGAGGTAGTTCAATGATTGCTAGTCATGTATCAAGATGAAGAAGAACCTGTGGCCTTCCTCTGAAGAAGGCCATAGGTTACGGGACTAAGTATTTGGTCTCTCTCCAATACAATTCTATAATTGCACATATAATTTATTAAATTTCCTCAGTTTATTAAATTGCCTCTACCTCCCCTCCACCAACCCTCTAATGTCTCTTTAATGTTTCTCTTTTGAGTCATTTCCTTCTGCAGTTATCTAAGATCCCAGTAATGATAGGTGTGGTGATCAATCACTATCTTTATAAAAGAAGACTGAAACTTCTTCCAAGCAACAGTGAACCTGACAGAAGAGTTTACTCTATGATGACATCATCCCCTAAACAAGGGTGGTTAGCTGTGACAGTGTGATCGCACCCTGGAACAAGCTTAACCATCTCATGGCAGCTTCACTGATCCTCAGGTTGCAGAGATAGCAACCTCTCTTTGGTTCCTTTTGCACCAGATGAGATAAAGGTGAAGCCAACCACCAGCCTGTCCAGAGTTGCCTAATCTGTCAACTATGAAAACTCCAACACTCTCTGCTACCACCTTTTTATATAAAATCACAATGTTTCTTGCAGCCTCTTGGAGACATATTTGAAGTCACCTATTCTTCCCAACGAAGCCACATTGAATACATCTTTCTCTACCCTTCAACAATGCTCTCCACCTTGATTGATAGACTAAGGGAGGAAGGCAAACCTCACAGTTTGGAACTGATACAACTGGTTTTAGGACATCACAAGGGTCATATAATCCTGTGCTAGTTGTCTTGCTAGCAAGTGTGTCCTGCTAGCATTCACTTGGATGCAAATGGCAGCTATCCCATATTACACAAACAGGGATAGCCTAGTGTATCTATATGTGCCCTGCTTCAAAGATAACATAGCACAGGGATCTGACCTCCTTTGCTGTTTGTGAGAAGCTCCCAGGATCCTGAGCAGAAATAGCTTAAAACACACAGTACAGTTTTTGTGCCCCCAAAATCACATCAGTTGGACAAACGTCAGGTCCCAAGGAAACTCTATTTCCCAATTGCAATTGTGAAATGCAGAAGGGACAGATGGCTACTGCTGATTGGTACCTAATGGTGTATCAAAATGAACGCTGGCCTCCAGGTTCCAACAGTATCACAAGTACCTGTTTCACATTTCAAAGTCCGTGTAAGACTCTGAGCCTTTCTCACCCAACCTAAACTCCTTCCAGCTCATGGGCTTCTCTCCACCCAGCTACTCATTCTCCTTATAACCCTGCTATTTTAAATATGCACTCTGTCTATCTGTCTTTTTGTTTCTCTATTTCTCTGCATCTCTCTGTCTCTGTCTGTCTGTGTGTCTCTCTCTGTTTGACTCTGTCTGTCTCTGTCTCTCTGTCTGTCTGTCTCTCTCTGTCTGTCTCTGTCTGTCTCTCCCTCTCTCTCTCTCTCCCTTCTCTCCTTTATGCCCTCCTTCTCTCTATGTTCCTCTCTGTTTTGGCTCTGCTCCTGCTTCTCTTATAGCCAGATCCAGTCTGTTGGCCATGTTCAGTCTATTTCTTTCTCTCTCTGCTCTGGACTCTTCCAGATGCCTGTGGCTTTCCTCTCATACCCATCTTTTAGAACAAGTCTAGCAATAGTAAGATTGAATGTTTTAAGAGTGCACCCATACACACACACACACACACACACATCAAATATACCACACCATTGAGTGGTCATGTGGTCAATTTATGCAACACCTAATAGAAGCTCCAACAGAAGCTTTGAGTAAGGAAACTCAAGTGAAGAGAGATAAGGCAGGAGATCCCTTCTCCATTTGCCTACACACCTCTGCAAGTTGTGTCTTTCATTTTTTTTCTATAAAAGCTCTCTTATCCATTCCTGGTCTCTTATTTTTCTCTGTATGGAGAAGACATGCTATCTTACTGGCTTCATTAAACCACATAGATTGTTCCATTTCTCTAGCAGCAGCAGCTCGAGCTCACACCTTTAGCATCTTTGAGAACCATGTAAAATTCAAACCATAACATCTAGTTGATGTTTATTCCTGAAATTCTATTACTTTTAGAACAAGTGTAGCAATAGTAACATTGGGCACTTTAAGAGTGCACTCTCCACACCAAATATATTAAAATACAAATAAATAGGTATGATCTCAGCCTAATTCCCATATCTTCCCAGACTTCAAACTGGCTTAAGGCTAACTCAAAATTTAATCCCTTTACTGGTATTTCTTTTCACTTAGCATGTATCTCCCTCCAGTCCTTGTTGCAGAGTCTGATGTAAGAGGTCTGCAAGCCTAGTGCAAAGCAGCCATGTTAGAAGAGAGATTTACATTTCTTCTCTTCGTTTCCTAAAGCACTATTTCACTGTCTCAGTGTCAGTCATTCAGGGAACTCGCTGACAAGGGATTTTAAGGTTAACAGTACCAGATTACAAGCTGTTGCATAAAAAAATAAAAAACCTGAAGTTTTATTAATACTTCCTATGATTGCAGATGTTCATTTAAAAATAGAAACACATTAATAATTAGAGGACTTATTTAAGTCATTTGCATTTTATTTGTGAAGAAAAATAAATAAAGCAAACAAGCAAGAGAAGAAGGGAGAATATCAAAGCTGGTAAAGGAGGAGGGCCAAGTCTCTGTGGGGTTTTCTCCTTTAGGGGGCTTCATTTAGCACAACAGGTGGCCAAGGGGAATTTCATCCCATTATCTTACAAGTGCAGGAAGCCTTGCATTTCAGCCCCCTAGGGTGCTCTCCATGGGCCTCCTGCTATTCCCCTGTTATTTTTGCAAGCATTTCAGCCAAGAATGCTATTATTCTGGTTTACACAGTAGTTCACTGCTGTGAATTCTAAGCTATAGACATTTTGTTTTTACAAATTGGCAAGTGGGGGAGAGGGGAGAAGCCTTTACATCTTCTTGCTCTTGTGCAAGTTTTGCCACTTGCAGGACTTTATAAGGCCAGTAAATCTCTAAAGGAGTGGTTCTCCACCTGTGGGTCACGACCCCTTTGGGGTCACATATCAGATATCCTACACATCAGACATTTACATTACAATTCATAACAGTAACAAAATTACAACTATGGAGAAGCAATGAAACAACTTGATGGTTGGGGTCACCATAACACGAGGAACTGTGTTAAAGGGCCACACATTAGGAAGGTTGAGAACCACTGCTCTAAGTTTCCTGTATAGGGTAACTCATTGCTGGTTTCCTCCTCCTCAGGTAGAAACATCTAAGCCTGTTTCTTCTTCTTTAGTATTGGGAATGCTAACTGTTCTCATGGATGCTGCCTCAACTTTTGAGACTGAGCAACAACCTAACTCATGACTACTTAATAATTGTACAAGTTAGGCACTTTTGAGCATAAACCGTGTTTGAGCAACACCAGCCTTTTACTCTGAGAGGAGCAGAGACATCTCTTACTTCCCTCACGTGTGAATGTTGTCACATTTCTCATGACAAAGCAGCCCTGGGATATCATGTCACTCACTTGAAAAATACTCATTATTTTATAGCGTTACAGTGGCACATATTACCTCCTTGTCTTTGCTGAAAGGCTCTGAGATCAAGACAAGAAGGGAGTTTATCAGTCTCATGCATCAATCTGTTACCATTGCCTAACAGAGAGCCGGACACAAAGTTCGATTAATTTCTGTTGTGTAGATAAAAAATGGAGTTTTTGTTAACACAATTGTCTTTATTATGTACCTTTGTAGCAGTGCAATTGAGTTTACCAGAAAAACTAGTTTTCCTCCATGTATAACTAACTAGAGGTTGAAAGAGTAGATTTAACTAGGCCTTCATGGAGCTGAAATTCCACCTGGAGAGTGAAAAATCTCCTTCCTTCACTGGCAAATACAATTGCAGGGCTAACTGAGTTTGAGAAAGATTGTATTAGTCATGACATTCTGTTAGAGCAAGCCTTTGTGGAAATCTAAGCAAATAAATTATAGGCATAGCTAAAAAGGTAAGGAAGCTGCAAGTGCCAAAATCTATTGACATAAAAACCACAGCTCTCATCTTAAAGAATAAGAGATTTTATTTGGAGCCATCTTGAGTGACCATGGTCCAGGTGAAATGATGATTCATACAAAAGTTATATGAAAAAGGTTTATTGGATGGAGATGGAAAGAGAGTGAGATGATGGGGGAAAGGAGGGAGCACCCTGACAGAGAAAGAGGAGAGAGTAGGAGAGAGGGAGAGAGCAAGAGCAAAAATGAGGAAGAGCAAGAGAGGTAGGAGGCATATTTTCATTTACAGTTCCTGCGTAGCTGAACCATGCCTGCTAGGTGCATCCACCTGGCAGAGGGGAACACATGATATCATAGGTTACTAGGCAAACCAGAAGCAGGCTGCATAAATACTAACACAAGGGTAACATATTTAGGTTCCCCAAATCCTATGTTCCAGAAGCAGTTTCATGAAGGCTTTCTAGTTTTGCAGAACAAATTCAACTGCCTGTTTTGATCACTTGACTCTGATGATGAGGCCTTGCAGGGCCACAGAGAAAGAGGATCCAAGCAGTCCTGATGAGACTTAATAAGCTATGGGCAGATGGCGGAGGAGGAGAACTTCACCTTTCAGTGGACTAGAGGAAAGGGATAGGAGGGAAGAAGGAGGGAGGGTGAGACTGGGAGGAGTTGAGGGAGAAGGCTACAATTGGGATATAATGAATAAATTGTGAAAAAATAAAAAAGGAAAAAGAGTCATAATTTAAAGCAAGCTTAAAACAAATTGGTGAGTACACTAGAGAGACAGAGATGAGGAATGTTTTTCTACAGGCCTAAAATGCTGTCTGCTGGCATTCTTGGCTCTTGAATTGGCAGTAGCTAGTATTCTGCTAATTTAATAGCTTCTAAGGGGTTTTTATTTTTTATCACAACATATTATTTTAGTTACAGACTCAGGCAAGGAGTGGCTAACACCAGCCCAAAATAAAGAAAATAGCCTCTGAACCTGAAAAATTCCAATCTACCCACAGTACTGAAATTCTAATCTCTTCACACACATACTCCTTCCAGTAGTCTTTTGTTCAGAGCCAGACAGGAACATCTTTTCAGCATTTTTTTTTCACAGTACTTTTAATCTCTGAGTCAGTCTTAACCATCTTGCAGAATTACTTTATAAATGAGTAGTCCCCTATTTCTACTTATCCTCTTTCCCCTTTGGGAATACAGACTGAATTCATGCTTGTCTTTCTTGACAACCCCCATCCCCAATAGTTCTCACCTGTTTTATAGAACAGTGCATGTAAAGGGACTAAAGGGCAGAAACCCAGTCACCAGCAGACAGAAATAGTGCCACATACCGTTCTACAGCAAGGTCAAAAGACAAAGGTCAGTTCTTTTATGTTCTCTTAAGCATTTTTTAACTTATCTCTCCAATGAAGATCATTTTCAGCTGATTCTCCACCGTCCCAAAGGAGCAAAACCTTATAGGCCTGATTTCCAAAGTACATGGAGGAGCAGGCACTGAGCGATGGAAAGGGTGGGAACAAAGACAAAAATTCCCAGGAGCTGTAAAGACAAGGTGAGTGTCCCCCTCCCTTGGTGAGGCTCCCAAAGCAGCAACAGGGATCTCACCAGGGAACTCAGTGGAAACGTAGATACTTGGGCTCACTCCAAGTCTATCTGCATCAGAAATACTAGGGGTGGAACTCAGCAATCTTGAGTTCAACAAACCATTTGGGCAATTCCAATGCATGCACAGAGCAGCTTAAGAATATTTCATATGAAGTAATAAGGGCAGCCATTTATTAAATCTATATAGGAAACACCAATTAATGTAGCTGTATGATTATGAAAATGCTATTAAAATCAGGAGTTAGTGGAAGTGCAGATGCAATAATGAACCTGATATAAGAAAGCATTATAGGAAAATGTGGTTCTTTTTTTCCTCACCCACTTTAAGGGTGAGGAGCTGAAAAGTGTATGACACACGTTAGAAAAAGGGAAAGTAGAGAAAGGCTAACAATTAATTGACTACCCCACAGAACCCTAGCTACCACAGCTGTAATCAGTAAGCACACACAGACACAGACAGCAGAATGTCCAAGGAATTTCTCTCAGTGCCCAGTTGTTTAAATCAGGTCACAGATGTCTCATAGCACTGCACTTTAAATTCTTATGTGAAAATGATTTGGTACAGGAATAGTCAAACTGCTGTAAGAAAAATGCAATGTCTGTGAGTCAACTCCACCTTCAGAAACTTTTCATTGTCAAGTATGAGGTCATGGAAGTCACTGGACAGGAGAAAGGATGATTTGACAGCTGGAACCTAAAGACATGCTTTCATCATAGCAATGCATTGAAACTGAAAGCCTATCTATCCCACACCAGAATGGAAATCAATGATGGGTAGATGGGTGCTTTATGAGATGAAAAAGAAAACCTTAATAATTGTCAGATTGATATCTGAATTTGCTGTAAGGGGCGGGGGGAGGAAATAACCTTTAAATTTTTCTCAACTACCTTCCTTGAAATATGACAGATTAACAATAAAACACAGACAAAAGCATATTATTATGTATATCTGAATGTAATTATAGAAAAACTCAGAGAAAGTTTAAATTCAAAAATTAGCTTTAAATTCATCCTTGAGTACTATTGCTACATATTGAATACTATTACTACTACTAAGGAAAAACATCTTTCCTGCCCAGCCCTAAACTGAAAGACAAATAGCAAGTGAAAAGTACATAAATTTATTTGTGGGACAAATGAACCTTCAAAAGTGAAGATCAAAAGGAGAGATAAATCTGTATGTCTGGATGCTTACATTTAATGGACCATGAGCATTGATGGAGAAATATTATTGAAGAAAAAATAATATGATCAAGTGGAAATAACTGGGGACACAATGAGGACTATCTTTCAGATTCATCTTGATGTCTTTGTGTCTTTGGCCCTCTGCCTGTTGGGAGGGACTTCTCCAGTGAGCATCCTATCACTTGCTTCAGGGCAAATGGTGAGGAGGAAAGAGACAGTGAAGTCCTGCTAATCCTGATTCTTCAAATGTCAAGATGAAAGCCTTGTCATGTTCCTAACAGGAGAAGAGTGCAGTCCAGTTAAGAGAGTAAGTTATGCTTTATGAAGGTAAGTGCGTCCTTTAAGAGTGGGTGAGCCCTGTGATAGTTAATAGCATCAGAAACAGATCAACTGTTTCTGATGCTAAATTCAGAGCTCCTCTCCTGTGGTAAGGCAGGATTTCCAGATGAGGAAACTCAAGGAGAAGATTCATGACTACTGGGGACTTTTTTTTTAATGGTTCTATCTTTGGAAGGAAAGGGGAGTCAGAGAAAGCCTTTTCTTATAATTGCTACTTTTAAATACTTTTAATTCAAAACAATCAGTATGCCAAAGTAGCATATTTTGCATTCCTATTTATTGATATTCTTCAGAGGCAAGAAAATTTTATGAAAAAATATCATTAATGACAAAAATTGAAAATAATGTGGATTTTAATCTGTTTATATAAATATTTATACAAACAAAAATGGTGCCAACAAATCTTTATTGAAAAGTGAAACTCAATAAAAACTAGGGACATTCTCTTGGCCAATGAATTTATGAGTAGATAACATATGACTTATAATTGATTAAGATGTTATAAATCAATTCTTCAGCAACATTATTTGACCCCATTTTTTAAATTAGAAAGTTTTGATAATACTGACTGCTTAAGAAACAGGTTATAAAGACTTCTATAGTTGCTGCTGCTATAAATGTGATGACTATGATGTTTAGAAAATAAATTTACGTATGAATGTTATGGAAAAATGACAAAATATTCATGGGAACAATTGTTGTAATTACTCAACCCTGGAAACTATCTAAATTCCCGTCCACAGGAAAATGCACTGTTGTAGTACAGCAGTTCAAAAAAACTAAACGCTACAATATAATATAACATGCAATTATTTTCTTAAAAACATTTTCATTCACTTTGTTTATGAGTATGGGTACTTCTGTGCACATATGTTTGAGTACCAGTGTGTGTGTGTGTGTGTGTGTGTAGATATATAATATATATGTGTATATATTATATATGTGTATATATATGTATAGCTAGATAGAGATAGACATAGATATATATATAGAGAGAGAGATAATTAGATACAGATACAGATACAGATATAGATATAGATACAGATACAGATACAGATACAGATACAGATACAGATACAGATACAGATACAGATACAGATACAGATACAGATATAGATATAGATATAGATATAGATGACTGTTGCTAATTCCCAGGGAGACCAGAGGAGGATATCAGATTCCTAAAGACTGGAGTTACAGACTGTTGTGAGCCACAATATGGACACTGAGAACTGAAGCTGTGGCCCACTGGAGAGCAGCAGTGTTCTTAACTACTGAGCCATTTTTTAGCCAAGAATGGAATTATTTTAGTAATAAAGTCACATGAAGAAAGAAATCTCAGAAGACTATGAAGTTTTTAATGTGACTCCAAAGCAACTGAGATTAAAAAGCCATTTTTTAGACATATAAAAATACTAAAGGGAATGAATTTCAAAATTTAACCTACTGGTGACTTTTGGAGGATAAGAGGAAAGGTAAGATAAATGACAATAAGTGGCACTGCATTGATCTACATTTTTTCTTTGATTTAGCTATTCAGTTGAATGGAGTTTTTTGCCATTTTTAATTATTTATTTCTTTTTTATTAGTTATAGTTTATTCACTTTATATCTCAGCTGTAGGCCCCTCCTTCATCCCCTCCCAAACCTACCCTTACTCCTTCATCTCCTTCCATGCCCCTCCCCAAGTCCACTGATAAGGGAGCTCCTCCTTCCCTTCCATCTGACCCTAACCTATCAGGTCTCATCAGGAGTAGCTACATTATCTTCCTCTGTGGCCTGCTAAGGCAGCTCCTCCATCAGGGAAAGGTGATCAAATATCTAGCCACTGAGTTCATGTCAGAGACATTCCCTGTTCCCTTTACTAGGGAATTCCACTTGGACACTGAGCTGCCATGGGCTACCTCTGTGCAAGTTTCTAGGTTGTCTCCATGTATGGTCCTTGGTTTGAGTATCACTCTCAGAAAATACCCCTGGGCCCAGATTTTTTTGGTTCTGTTGTTCTCCTTGTGGAGCTGCTGTCCCCTCCAGGTCTTTCTGTCTTCAACTTCTTTCATAAGATTCCGTATACTCTCCCCAAAATATGGCTATGATTCTCAGCATCTGCTTGATGCCTTGCTGGGTAGAGTCTTTCAGAGGCCCTCTGTGGTAGGCTCCTGTCCTGTTCCCTATTTTCTCCCTTTTCCAATGTCAGCCTCTTTGTGAGAACTGATCATCTTACCTTGGGTCCTCCTTCTTGCTTAGCTTCCTTAGCTGTACAGATTTTAGTGTGTTTATCCTGTATTATATGTCTAATATCCACTTATAAGTGAGTATATACCATGTGTGTCTTTCTGCTTCTGGGATACCTCACTCAGGATGATCTTTTCTAGATCCCACCATTTGCCTGCAAATTTCATGATTTCCTTGTTTTTAATTGCTGAGTAGTATTCCATTGTGTAAATATACCACAAATTTTGTATCCATTCCTCAGTTGAGGGACATCTGGGTTGTTTCCAGGTTCTGGCAATTACAAATAAAGCTGCTATGAACATGGTTGAACAAATGTCCTCGTTGTGTACTTGAGCCTCTTTTGGATATATGCCTAGGAGTGGTATAGCTGGATCTTGAAGTACTATTCCTAATTGTCTGAGAAAGCGCCAGATTGATTTCCATAGTAGTTGTACAAGTTTACATTCCCACCAGCAATGGAGGAGGGTTCCCCTTTCTCCACATCCTCTACAGCATGTGTTGCCACTTGAGTTTTTTATCTTAACCTTTCTGATGGGTATAAGGTAAAACCTTAGGGTTGTTTTGATTTGAATCTCCCTGCTGACTAAGGATGGTTAGTATTTTTTAAAGTGTTTCTCTGCCATTTGATATATCTCTATTGAGAATTCCCTGTTTTGCTCTGTACCCCATTTTTTGAATTGGATTACTTGATTTTTTTGGTGTTTATGTTCTTATATTCTGGATAGTAGACCTCTGTCAGACATAGCGTTGGTGAAGATCCTTTCCCAGTCTGTACGCTGTCATTTTGTTCTGATGACAGTGTCCTTTGCTTTACAGAAGCTTTTCAGTTTCATGGGGTCCTATTTATTAATTGTTGATCTTAGAACCTGTGCTGTTGGTGTTCTCTTCAGGAAGTTGTCTCTTGTGCCAATGAGTTCAAGGCTTTTCCTCACTTTTTCTTCTAACCAATTTAGTGTGTCTGGTTTTATGTTGAGGTCTTTGATCTACTTAGATTTTAGTTTTGTGCAGGGTGATAAATATGGGACCTAGGGTATTTTTTGTACATGTAGACATTCAGTTGGACCAGCACCATTTGTTGAAGATGCTGTCTTTTTTCCATTGTATGGCTTTGGCTTCTTTGTAAAAAATCAAGTATCCATAAGTGTGTGGATTTATTTCTGGGTCTTCTATTTAATTCCATTGTTCTACCATTCTGTTTCTATGCCAGTACCATGCAGTTTGTATTACTATTGCTCTGTAGTATAGTTTGAGATCAGGGTTGGAGATACCTCTAGATGATCTGTTGTTTTACAGGATTGTTTTAGCAGTTCTGTGTTTTAATTAGGTTGAATGTTAATTATGTTATATGAAGTTGATATAAATAAGCCAAACATGGTGGCCCATGTCTGTAATCCCAGCACTCTGGGAGGCAGAGCCTGGCAGACCTTTGTGAGTTCAAGGCCAGCCTTGTCTATAAATCGCGTCATGGACAGCCAAGGCTACACAAGGAAACTCTGTTTTGGCAAATTAAAACCAAAACCAAACAAACAACAAACAAAAGAAAAACAACAACACAGTGTTAGGAGTTAAGGAAGCCAGCCATGCTGGGGGGCCGTGTTGGTGTCTGTCTGTGGCTTGGGTCACCACCAAAGGTCACGTGGATATACGTATACTAACCCCTGCTGATGTCTGTGGGCCTTGCTGCTGCCAGAGTCCATGCTGATTTGAGTGTCTTGTGCTGTAACTTGAGGCCATGTCAATGTCCATGGTCCAGGCTGCCTGTTAGGACCTTGTCTGGGTTCTTGGTCCTAAATAGCGAGGGGCTCTGTTCATGGTCTATGTTATTACCAAACACCTTAGAAAGGACCATGATCCATGATTCATACACCTGCTTACTGGGAAAAGCAAGCAGGCTACTTTTGCTATAATATTGAGAGGCACAGTTGAGAAGGAAAGTAATGGAAGGCTTCATGACAACCTCTATGCTCTCCAGCCCCTCTTCCCCAACATAAAATAACAGCATAGACAGGAAGCCACTAAAGAGAACTCTTACAAAGTGTCATGGGGATGTTGAAGAACATCTCTCTACAACTGATGGCTTCTGGCAGCAGTGTCAAAGGGGAAGGACTTAGTTCTATTTTAGGGACAGGTCCTTGAAAGTTTGTCCATGGTCCAATGAGTACATAGATAACAAAAATTGGACTTGTTTTGCTTATTTGTTTGTTTGTTTGTTTCTAATTATTTTCTATTTTTTCCTGTTTTTAGTGTTATTTTTTGGTGAGGAGAGGTCACAGTGGTGGAGGGTCAGAAATGAAAGCACTGGAAAATGAGAGTCATTAGGGTACACGATGAAAAATTCCCAGAGAATCAATAAAAATGTTATTTAAAAAAAAACATAATAATGTATCTGGATATTGACATCTGGCCTCTTCACATATGCACATGTTCACATAAACATTTCCATATACTACACAGATTCACACAGACACAGAAACAGAAAAAGAGAGAGAGCTACTGTATAATGAACTAAAGATAATTGTTAAGTACATTGTATAGTCCTAAAATCTTTGCAATTAAAATATAGTAAGAAAGAAAAGAAAGAAGATTGGGAAGATAGAAGTGGGAGAGGAGAAAGGTGGGAAAGAAGGAGAAAGGGAAGAAGTATCAGTTTTCCAATCTCTGCAACAAATGCCTGGGACAATCAACAAAGAAAAAGTTCATTTGTTGTTGTTACTAATTTGCATACATATGTAAGGGGTGAGGGAACTTCCAAGCCATGGTTCACTTGTGGAAGTCAGAGGACAACTTGTATGTGGGAGCTGATTTTTCTCCTTGCCCCACAGGGGTCTGGGAATTAAAATCATGCCCTCGGGTTTGGTGGCAAGTGCCTTTACTCCCCAAACCATTTCACCAGCTTTGTCCTCATTGTTCTGAGGTTTCCAACCAGCACCATTTAGCATCATAGAAAGGACCATAAAGGGGGTGGGGAAGACTGGTCATTTGCTGGTGAGAATGTGAAAGAGAGCAAAAGAAAGAGGTCAGGGCCCACCCACTCCCTTAGGTCCATTCTCCCATCCTAAAACCTCAAGAAGGACCACTCCTGAACATTCCTACCAGATCCCCAAGGAGCTGCATTTGTACCAGTTTTCCATATGTAGTGTTCTAGATTCAATAAAAGCAGAGGAGAAAGTAAATAAAAGTAAAATAAAAATACACTCATATTAAATAGTGCTTTTAAAATTTATTAAACACATAATGTTAAGAATTTTCTGATTCCTAGCAAGGAGATAGGAATTGATTCCAACTTCCATTAAATACAATTTGTCATCTTACAATGCTAAGTCAATGCTGCTTCCATTCAGAGTGTTCATGAAGATGTTATTAGATCCATTCTTGACTGGATTGACCTTTCAGTTTAATTAATGAGAGGAAGAGCACCCAGGAAGGTCACCTCCCAAAAGTCAGGGCTCAAGGTCTAAAGCATAGTAACAAATGAAAATATGTGGATTCCAATGAAAGATTCACATAAAACTTACAAATTCTCAGACTCCTCACTTATATTATATCATATAATGGGATTTTGTTGCAATCTTTGAAAACTAACATATTTTAGCCATCCTTAGCTCATTGACCCAATGTAATGTGAATTTCCCTCCATACAGTGCACTGAAAGCAAGTGATACATATGAGAGAAAACACATTTGAGAGGTATTATCTCAGAAGCCAACTGAAAACTCTTCCAGTATTAGAGATGCAACTATTAGCAAATGATTTCTATTTCCTCAATGTCTACTTGAAAAGAAAGCCCCATTCTGTTAGGGCTTTATTTAATAATGCATAACATGTAGAGACAATGTACAGCATGTACTTCTGGGAGTCCCCTAAACAGAAAGCATAGAATCCATGTGTTTGAGGTCACAGACATGGCAACATAAACTACAAGCCCATCTATATCTGATTTCACATGCCTATGAATCCCTAAAACCAGTATTAGAAAGTTAATACATGATAGAATCATGAAAGGAGAATTATTAAAGTATTTGTCATAAAAATGTATTAAAATGATTTTCTTATATAGTACCAAAAACACTCAACCAAAATGCAAACTTAGAAAATTATAAAGCTGCATGAAATAATTAATACACATTTTCTGTATCTTTGTTTTATAATGCTTATGGCATACCACAGCTTTTAAAATCCATAATTCCGTGTGTCTGTTTTTCTCATGTTGAGTAAATGTTTACTTCTCATCCGCTTTTGTGAACAAACATGGATATTTACCCTTTAAAGAGGCCTCCAAAATGTATGAGCATTAAGCATATCAAAATTGGGCAAAATTCTTGTCTGTTACCTTAAAACATCTGTAAAGCAGTCTTTTCTACCATCACAATCAGAACCCCATACCTCCCCCTGCTCTTCTTACCCCTTGTTCTGAATGTATTGGAAGCAAGACAAAAGCCCAGGCACTTGCAAAAATCCCCAGGGAAGAATTATAAGAAACAATTAGACTGGAGAGTAAAGTTCAATAGACTCAAAATATATTACTGAGTATAGTGTACTTCATTTTTGCTTGAAAGATAGAATGCCACCATAACATTTTTCTTTAACACAAAAATTAATTTTTCATTAAAGGAAAGTAGAATGCAGGAAGCAGAATAAAACTCTCCCTGGTTCTTCATCCCTACCCTCCTCATACCTATAGTATGAACTGTCTGTTTCTGAAGACAACACAGAATCATATCAGCTCAGAGACTGCACGACAGAAATATTCAAAGAAGACTGGCTCCTTTCCACATCCCAGAAAATTCTAAACTGACATCATTCATCCTGTAATTTTTCTATGAATTCATCATTCTTTAGTGAAAATTATGTATAAGGAGAGTTTTAAGCCACTATGTAGAGTTATTTCCTTAGTGGTTTCTCTCTTGTGATGTGCATTACATACATTTAAAATGTGTTTGGTGTTCCACTATTGTTCTTGTTTGCTTGGCTTTTGTTGTTGTTGTTGAGGGTTGTTTTTTTTTTATTTTTTTATTTTTTATTTTTTGAGATAGAATGCTGTGTAGCTCAGGCTGGGCTAAATGATTCTTCATTTCCTCCTTCTATATGTTTGCACCCGCTACTCCCAACTATGTGTTTCTTTTTTTTTTTTTTTAATTTTATTTTTCTACTTAGTTACATTTTGTTAACTCTTGTCCCAGCTGTATCCAGCTCCCTTATTCCCTCCCAACCCCACACTCCCTCCCTGGTCTCCTCCCTGCCCCTTTCCAAGACCACTGATAGGGGAGGACCTCCTCCCCTTTCATTTGACCCTGTTTTATCAGGTATCTTCAGGGCTGGCTGCAAAGTCCTCCTCTGTGGCCTAACAGGACTGCTCCTCGGGAGTCAAAGAGCCTGCCCTTGAGATCCTGTTAGAGATCCTTGTTCCCCTTACTTTGGAAAACTACTTGGTTACTGAGCTACCACGGGCCACATCTGAGCAGAAGTTCTAGGTTATATCCATAGATGGACCTTGGTTGAGTGTCAGTCTCATAAAAGACCCTGTGCCCGGATATATTTGGTCCTTGTAGAGCTCCTATCCTTTCCATATCATACTAACTCCCCTTCTTTCATATGATTCCCTGCACTCTGCCGAGGGTTTGGTTATGAGTCTTAGTGTCTGCTTTGAAACACTGCTAGGTAGACTCTTTCAGATGCCTTTTGCAGTAGACTCCTGTCGTATGTTCAATGCACATCCCATTTGTCTTTCTAAATGAGGATTGATCATCTTCGCCCGTGTCCACTTTCTTGATTATCTTCTTTAGGTGTGTAGATTGTATTAACCTGTGTTTTACTACTATGGTCTGTTTTATCCAAGAACTCAAAAAAGCTGAAGAGAGTTGTTGGCATACTTTTTAAAAAACTCTTTTATTTACATTTCTTATATCTCTTTCTCCCTACTCCACCCCAATCCCTTCTAAGACCCCAACACCAGGTAGGAGAGAGAAAGGGTTAGTGGAAGAGGAGGCACAGTTCTCTGAGCTGCTTCCTGCTGCTAGGAGTCACCGGGTTCCTTGGAGTCAGTCTAATCTTCCTTTCAGAAGATCTCCAACTTCTCCTCATTCAACTGTATCAACAGCAACCGGGAACCATAGTGGGAAGCACCAGCAACCTTGTTCTTTCTTGGAGCTCCTCAATGCTCTCTCAGCTCTGGTATTTATTCTCTCTCCAGAGTCCTCAAATTCAAACTATCTGTAGCTGGCAAGGAGCTCCTCTCAGAGCCCACACAGGGCACATAATTTGCTTCAGTGGACTATCTGAATCAGTCAAATATCCCACTCCTGGGATTAAAACAAAAACATATTTATATCCACAATAGATAGTTTTATTTTTTCTTTCTTAAAACACATGTTGTTCATATGATATTTTGTGATGAAAATCTGAATATATTTTCCCACTGGACTGCAAATTCATGTGTGGGGGGGGTGTATTGTGTTTATGTGTGTGTGTTTGTATATTTGTATACATTGAATATATATCCAATTGAAATTATATATATATATAATTTCAATATATATACATATATATATATTGATCTTCAATATATTGATCTTCAGAGCTACATTCTTACCCAGGAACTCAACCATTATATGTAACAGAACTTTTATAAAGGAACTATTTCTGAGATACATGAAACAACCTTTTAAAAGGAAACATTTTCTCTAGTTAGGAGCTAGATTTTCTATTGTGATTCTCATGTCCTTGTAATTCCGTTTTCTGACTAGGAATACAGAACGACTAATCCAACATGTATAACAGGAAGAAGTTTAGAGACCATTGCTAATTAAGACCTAAAAGTATAAGAGATAGTTACAGTTTGTCCCTATGTGCTCAAGGTTACAGGAAGTACTCATGAATATAATTTAGCTACGAGAAATTTTCATGGAAACACATCCTGAGAACCTAGTTCTATTCTAAAAACAATATAAAAAGATCTGTGACCATTAAAACTGTCTTTTAATGCCTGCGTTAGTTACTTGTCTTGTTGCTGAGACAAAATAACTGGCAAAGGCAACTCAAGGAAAGAATTATAGCTCAAGGGTACAATCCAGGATGGTGAGGAAACACCCACGTCAGGAGCCCAAGCCAGCTGGTCACACTATCTTTACAGTCAAGAGGCAGATACCAGTGAATGTCCGTTATCCTCTCTCTTTCTCTCTCTCATGGTGAGTTAGGCTTTTGAGTATTAGCCCTTTACTGCCCACAGTTGTATGTCGCTTCCTGATTCACCATAATCTACAATATCTCTCAAAGACATACCCAGAGGCCACTTTCCATCCAGATTCTAAATCCTACCATGTAGATAATTAATATTAATCATCACATCTGATATAGTGGCACATGCCTTTAGTTATCACAACTCAGGAGGCAGAGACAGGTATATCTCTTTTCATTCAAAGCCAGCCAGGTCTAGCTAGCAAGTTCAAGGAAATACAGGGCTTCATAGGCAAACCTTCTCTCAAAAAAGGGAAAAAAAAGAAAAAGATGTAAACAAGAAAAAAGTAACTATCACGATTCTACCCCCTTGTCAGTATGACACCCAAACACATCACTTAAAAACAACAAAACAAAACAAAAAACAAAACAAAATTAAAAAAAAAACATCTTTTTTTCTCACAGGCTCAGAGTCATCTCATACTATAAAATTCATTCAATCTGCCTTTAAAAGTTCCTATAGTTTTTAAGGATTTCAACACTATTTAAAGTTCTAAAATTTCTTCTGACATTCAAAACAATCTTTTAAGTGTGAGTATCTGTGAAATAACAATACTTTGCATACTCATAGAACACAACATGCCAATTCAAAAATGAAGAGATGGGGACAAAGAACGATTAGATCAAAGCAAATCCCAAATCCTGCAAGGAAAACACCAAATTCTGAACTTCATGTTGAACACCTGAGGCTCCTTGGCCTTCGGTAGCCGCCCTCCTCCAGCCCTGCTCCCCGAAGCACCCACAGCCTTTCTGTTGGAATGGAATATTTTTGCTTTTACCTTTCCTCAGTGGACACCCTATCATTTTGACATCTATGACACTGGACTCTCAACATAGACAATCATTTTCACAACTTCACACAATGGCCTCTGTGAAAGAACTCAAGCCTGCCACACATTGTCTGGCCTCAGCAACACTCTGGAGTCACAGTGCAGGATTCCATAAAATCCTTCAACCTGACTCTTTCATGACAACCAAACTAGTATTGTATAGACAATACTAGCAAGATCTGTTGCCTGCTTATCATGAAAGCCAGCTTTTTTTAGACCAGGAGTGAATTAGATTCTTTGTGCTGACTCTGGAGGAACATTCTCTAAAAAACACTTGCTTTCAACTAACAGGAAACCCCTTCTCCTTAAATGAATTTGTGTTTTCATAAGATGGAGCTTTTGGTGAATCAGGCTTTGCCCTCAGAACACATTTCCTCTGCCCCAGTTTCCTGTTGCAACCAACTTCCTCTTTAAAGACGCTTTCAAACCCAGCTTGTCTGAAAAGTTAAACTGGATATCATTCTTTGCCTCCCCAAATTGCATATTCAAATAATATCTTTCCGCTTCAGTTTTTTTCTCTCACTGTAGATGTAGATGAAAGCAGCTAGAAGCAACATGACACAGCCCAAAGGAAGTTCTCTCTTGAAAGGGTGAATGCCAAATAATTAGTAAATTAATTATGTATTCAGCATCATTCAGATTCTCAAGACTTAGGCAGAATACTGGGTCTTTGCTAAGTTATGGCAAGAGTGACATGTCTCTCAGTTGCTAATAAAGTCCTCCTTAACCTCTGAAACCTCATAAGCTATGTATCTATAGTTTGTGTATCTATCAACACTCTTTCCTTGTATGCTTCCATCAGAATGGCCCACTTAGCTCTACATATAGTATTCAATGTTTTTTAGCTGAAGTTCCAAATTCTTCTACAATCCTCTAGCAAACCATTCCCAAAGGACCAGAGATAGATTTATCACAGTAACAGTCCCACTCCTGGTATCAATTTTCTGTATCAGATGCTCATCTTTTTTCTGTGACAAATTGCCTAACAAAAGTTACTTTAGAAAAAAGAACAAAGTCTCATGGATAGAAGAAACATTCTGTCATAATGGGAAAATCATTATGGGTTGGATGGCCCACTAGTATGGCTGAATGACTGACTTCCAGGAGCAACTTCACTGAGACAACTCAACTTTATTCTGTGTGACCAAGGGTTACACAGTTCTTGGTGGCATGTGAAAGGTTCCTAGGGTAGATGTATACTATTGGCTGAGGCTTAAGGTACCTGCATTTTGGCCATGGGTTACATGACCTTACTCATGGGTAAGGTTCATGCTTACAGACACTGAACATTGTTTCCATAACTGTTTGTTTTGAGTAAGTGTTTAAAGGGAGTTTACAATTAAAAGATCTATTGATATTTTCCTTCACTATAAAATTTTAAATAATTGTTTGAAAGAGGTAAACATATTTATATCTATGATTTCCTGATCTGAGATATTATACTAAAGTAAAAAACAAACAAACAAACAAAAAACATGTCTGTTTAACAGGTGATATTTTTTTTCCATACCAAAAGTTTGTTGAGAAGTCAGAGCTAAGAGAAATGTTACTTACTCTCATTTTCCTTTGAGGGTTTTTCCAAAAACACCCAAGCTATCTAACAGGTGATATTTATTGATACTAGCTTCTTGGTTTGTTTCTAACATTTCACATGGCATCTTACTTTATAATCACTTCTTGATCTATAACCATCTATAAATGCCCTTACTGTGAACCATCACATGTACAATAAATCCCATAAAGTTCAGGGCCACGCTCTTAGGGTCTATTTGTTTTCTTTTGTCTCTGTAGCTTTTAACTGGATAGATGCACATAGAAGATAAATATTTATCAAATAAATGTCTAATTAAAATTAATTACAAATGCAAAGTGGAATGAATATTTTAAATTATTCATCACAAAATGTAAGAAGTTATAAGGCAAATTGTCCATTTAAAATAATTTTTTTGTTTAACATTAAATCTCCTTTAAGGATAACCATTTATTTACAATTCAAAGAAAATAATTTACAGATAATTACCAAGCAGAATTATACATACAGGATTCCTTCTGGATGTGGGAGAGGTAGTTATATTTTGCTGTTTGTTCCGAAGAAAGAATTGACTTCTTGACATAGTCGGGAGGTAGGCACAGTATGGGAGATTCTGATGGTAGCATGGCTGCTTTCAGCCCTCTCTACTCCAGGAAAAACTGAAAACAGTTTGAAAGTGAGCAAATGGCCACCCAGTTTGAGGTCCACAACCAAGACCAATGGAGTGCGTAGAATCCACAGTATTTACTGTGTGCGTTGGAAAACCCAGCTGAGACAGGTTGCATGTCTGGAAATACCTCCGGTGTGGGATTTGAGGAAAGGAAAGCAGTCTGCATTAACAGCACCGTGACATCTGGGCAGCACACAAAACTAGAAGGGATATATGGAGGAGGAGTTGAGTCTGTTCACACAAGCAAGATAGGTAAGCATGAGACAGGACCTCAACTCATTTCACTCATATTCTTCACAATTTCCTCCGTGTTTCTCTTCCTCTGGAATAAAAAATTTACCGCCACCTGTCTTTAACCAAGTATGTATGTTTCAACGAAAGGTGCGAGATTAATTTTTCCTTATTGACATTAAAACTTTAAAGAATTTGACTACAAAGTCAAGATCTGAGCTGGGAGTGGTGGCTGACAGTGAGGAGACAGATGTGAGTTCGAGGCCATCATGTGCTATATTGTGAGTTCTAGGACAGTCTGTGATACAGTTAAACTCATAGGAGTTTCGGAGAATATGAGCTACAGATTTCGGTTCAATTCCCGGCACGTCACTAGGTATAGTTTAATGTATTTTGTTTCGATGGGTAAAAATAAGAGTCATATCCTGACAGAGAACACACCACAGCCCTTGAAAACACAAAATGCCGATCTACATCTGTGGGGGAACTCGCCTGAAATGTGTGCTCATCTCTTGACACCTCTCTGCAGCTGCATCTTCATCTCGGGTGAACCACACTTGGGCCAAGCCGGGTCAAACCTCACAACACCCAATCAAGCATATTGCCCTTGGTGTCTGGTAGCCGGATACCGCAGCCAAGACAACCAACTAGCTCCGTTTCTCAGTTGCAGCCGTCCTGTGAACACTGCCTGACATTCTCAACCAGCTGGTTGTCCTCTCATTTGAATAAAAGTAAAAATAGCAAACAAAGAGGGGAAGGAAAAGTGACAAGCAAAACCTGTAAAGAGAAAAAGGACAGACAAGGTACATAAAATTGGCTGCTGAAATGTGAAGGGGGTGGGGAATGATGTGCTCACACTGCCATCTAGTGGCCGCATATGCGTGGGCCCGCAAGAAGTCGCCAAGAGACGATTTTTTTTTTTTAATAAAGAAAATGAAATTTATGTTATCCCAAGAGAGGGGTGTACTGAGCGCTAATGACTTCCGTTATACTGTGTGAGAAACAGTGAAAACCTCACCTCACCTGCTTGAGACTTTGGTGGACACCGCCCTCTTTTCAATTTTTGACCTCCCCCCTCATCCCAGAGATTCTGTATATATGTCAAAATAAAAATAAAGTTAGGGTTCTCCAGTTAGGTTTTAGGCGCCAGATAAACAACTAATGATTATTTCACTGCAAGCGACCCTAGTGTCTTACATAGAACATGCCTATATGTAAACAAAAAATAATTGTTGATTGGAGGTTTCAGTTTGTGGTCAAGTGTGTTATACTTGCTAATCCTATCTTCCTCCAAACAAATACAATACCTAGTCAAGAAAATTTATGATGGATTTTCTACAGCTGACAGAAGTGGTGAGAAAAATATTTATGTTATTGTTTTTTTTTTTTGATTGTGATATTTCAGGTATTGATGTAAACATGAGAAAAAGAATGATTAATAAAAAAGTAATATCTTAGATGTGAAATTAAATTCTCAATTGCTCTTTCCTACTGAATTCAGATTTGCTCTGGGATGCCAGTCTCTGAGCTAAAAGCCGCCAGTAGGTAGATGAAATTTGAAAACCTAGACACTCAAATATTCTCCCAACTAATAATCACCTATTGATTAGAAACCCATATAAATATATACCACTACCTGACTGTTATTAGCGCTGATATCTGTAGGTTAACGATGACATAAAAACTGTACTTGAGAAGAAAGTCTGCCTCATATGGACAGGCCCTACTTGCTGGGAAAGCCAAAGTTTAAAAGACCTAATTATCACGTTGAACACAACAACAACTCCTGTATTTGGGAGTTTGGCTTTTGGTAAAAACATTCTCCTAACCTCACATCATTGAAGAATGCTAACTTGTTCAGCTGACACAAAGATGTGGTGGCAATGTGGTAATCTGTATTTAGGACAACCTATTCATCAGATGGATAGAGCAAAATCTTCCAGAAGTCACTACAAATATTTATTGGATGTTGTACAACTGTAGCCATTTTTCAACTTGTGTCAGTCATCAATAAAATTAAAAAAAAAATAGAAGGGCTTCTTGAAATGTGAGACAGTCTCATTTAGGGCTACAATCACCCCATAGCAAAGAGGAAGTTAGTAATAGACTGTACTCACTGCCCTTTATATGTTTCACACTCACTTCCCAGAGTCCTGTTTTTTTAGGTTCATTATTTCATATAGTAACAATGATAAAACCATGAGCCATCTCAGCCCCAATCATCATATCACTCTGAATAGCTAGAACATATTAATGCCTCTTCTTTGCTAATTAACACCGGGAAGGAAGTTTTCTATGGCTTAATTTTATTCATCAAAGTGGGCTAACATCTAATCAGTTTTAAAAAGAAACTAGAAGCACTTAGTGATAGTAAAGCGAATTACTGCGAAATTCCTGGTGAATTTGGTGAATGTTAAGTTTATTCAGTTTTTAAAAAAAGCATTATTTGCTGAGATGGCTCAATCTGTAAAGACTTTGCTATGCATGCATGGGACTTCAGTTCAGATTTCTAGCACCCATGCAATAGGTAGAGACCTGGAGATATGGCTCAGGGGTTAGGAGCACCTGGCTGCTCTTGCAGAGGACTCAGGTTCATTTTCAAGCACCCGTATGACAGCGCACAACCACCTGTAACTCCAGTTACAGGGCCTCGGGCAACCTCTTACGGCATGCACATAGACAAAATACCCATAAATATAAGCAATATAAATATAAATTTTTAAAAACAAACAAACAGGTAAGTGGAGTATGATGGCATAGAAATGTAATCCTAGCCAAAGGGAGGCGGAAACAGGAGAATCCCTGGAGTTTGCTAACCAGCTATTGCTGCTGAGTTAGTAAGTCCGGGTTGACTGAGAGACTGTTTCTCTAAAAATAAGGCAGAGGCAGAGGCAAGATAGCTTGGTGTTCACACGTGCTTGCCAACAAGGCTGACACTCTGAGTTCAATGCCCTCCCTCGGCCTACATGCTTTACGAAGAGAAATGTCTCCCACAAGGTGTCTTCTGACTTCCACACAGGTGTTGTAGCTTGTGGACCCATAGACATACACCATCAATAAATAAAATGTAATACATTCTAAATAAACATATAAATAAGGAAAGAACTGATAGAAGAAAACACCTGACTTCCATCTGAAGTGGGCACACACATGCCCACATATTTCTACCACATTAACACATGTGTACAACTCACTTCCCTCCTTCCTCTCTCTGTCTCTCTCTCCCCTTTTCTTCTCTCTCACACACAGATGCATACACACACATACCCACACTATCACTTTCTCTTTGACACACACAGACATCCAGAACACACAGACAAACAGACACAGACGCATACACACACATACCCACACTATATGATATTATAGTACAAATTTACATTGTTTATCATAGTTGGTATAGTCCTATGTATTTGTATGAGTTGGGTATCAGTTTAGATCATCCCTTCATATTAAATAAGAACACAGTAAGAAAGGGTATTATCTTCATGTACAGGTTTCCTTCAGTGGCCAAAGACTGACAGCACATACCTTATATTTCATTGCTTCTAATCAAGTAACTTCATATAAACAAAGAATATAAAAAATACAAGTAAATTATTTTTAATTTTAATTCTTCCTTTTATAATAATGAATTCCATCAAACTTCAATTTTTGTATTTGGTATTGACTTTGAACACCTAAATATCTCACTAACTAAATTCCCGGTTTAGGAAGCTCCACTAATCTTACTGCATCAACACACTTTGCAAGTAGCAAAATCTATACATTGAGATACACATAAGAGCTACCATATTAATCTTCTACAACTTTTTTAGGAGACAGCTGAATAAGATAGATCACAGAAAATGATACTGTTGGGAGACACTTATTCATGAGCCTCTTGTTTATATTCTGTCTCATCCTTCTTCAGAACTACTAATATATTTTTAACCCAAATTTTCTTTTCAGAACTTTTCTTTCAAAATATTCTGCATCACAAAAGTCTGAGAAGACATGAATCAGTGGTTCTCAAGCCATGGGGTACAAGCCCTTTGTGGGAGGGTGGACAAATGACCCTTTCACAGGGGCCACCTAAGACCATCAGAAAATCATAGATGTTTACATTAAAATCTATAAATATAGCAAAACCGCAGTTATGAAGTAACAGTGAAGGAGAGCACTACAACATGAGGAACTGTATTGACGGGTCATAGCATTAGAACAGTTGAGAACTACTGCTACAAATGGTTTTGCTTTCTACATAGCTGGCAGATGTTCTTAGTGTTAAATATGATAAAGCTAAGAAGAAAGATCTCCTCTGGGCAAGGCTGTTCTGGCTGGCTCACATTAGTATATACACCTTCAAAAGTGGTGTTCACCTGGAGCCATATCCTACTTGTCAGGGAGCAGAAGGAAGGAGGATATCTTTCAAGGAAGGGGCTCAAGAAGAAAGTGATATGAAGGAATAGAGGACCATCAAGAGGGTTAGGTACAGGCAAGGAATAGGAAGCCAGAGTAGAGGAAGGAACACATGGAAGAGTAACTAACACTAAAGTAGGTTTGAAAAGCCATTTAATATACATATACATACACAAAAAATTTTAAGTAGTCGTCATGTAATGTAGGAGATGGTATTTCACTAGGAAACATAGGCTACTAAATAAATCCCCCAGTACAAATAATAGGTTTGGTTTTTGAGCTGTAGTGGTTCCATAGGTCTCCACAAACACCAGAAGCTAGTGACAGTTCTGTTGGATACCTTCCACAACTTGATAGTAGACCCTATTGCTGAAGACAATTCTCAGTTTTGACATAGAACATGAAGAAACTTAGTTGATATTCAATTGGAAATTTCATCTCTACTAGGGAGTGTTCATAGCGCTGGAAGGTGTTGACATTTAGCTTATGTTGTCTTTTCTGCTGAAATCTAAAAGTTATATTTCTAAGGAACTTCAGATTACTCAAAACATCCCCCATAAAAGCATCAGTTTCATTGGATATGTATTCTGAGTCACTACTGTGATGTTACCAGAGTTTTGTACCATAATATTTTTTCTATAAAATTTTTAATACAGAAAATTGGTTTTCATGTTTGGTGGTTATTTTCATTGAAAACTAAGAATCATTAATGCATAGATTAGAGCAAAATTAAATAAATAAATGAATGACTAAGAAATTATTTCTTTGCCCTTCAATAGACATGGGTGAGAATATTATCAATGTTGGTGATGTGTTCTCAAAATAAGTACAGAATAAAACTGAAAACAATATTAAAAATTCTAAAACAGTGATCAGTCATAATGCAGTTTATAGACACCATCCATAATAAGAAGTATGATGAGAGCTCAACCACCATAAACAAAAACATAGTTGAATGTATTTATGCTACCCCTATAATTTTTCCCTCATTCAAGGTCAATTCACTTTCCCTGTACAGGAACTATTGAATTGTATTAGTATGTACTAATTACTATCTTCCTATGGATGGCTAAAATGAGGAACAGAGTCAGGGACACATTTTGCAACCCACAAAAAGCCCAGCCCATTTTGATGAATGATAAAAACTCACAGTCAATATTTCCCTAGGATATTGCTAATGCAGTAATCACAAAAAAATTAAATATATTTTATTTCAAAGTCTTCCCTTATACATTCTTTTTGCTCCTTGCACCCTACACCTCATGCCTACCTACCATTTTCCCCAAAGATTTACATGGACCTATTGGTATTGCTATACATTCATCCAGGCAACATCAGAAAGGTGGAGCCTGAGAGGCCATTCCTGGAATTTACAGTAAGCAAAGAAGTTAAAACTCAAGGACTAGTATCTGCAGAGTCAAAGGATATCTTTTCCAGTTTCAGTGGCTCACCAGGCTGAAAGAAGATGAGTAAGAATCTTTCTGTTGTCTTCTACATCTTGCTCGTTTGCAGAATCCACAGAAGCTTTGAATTTAGAGATTAGTTATTTGTCCAAACATGTCACCTGGCTTTTCTCTATCTGCCAGAGGCAATTCACAATCCAGATAGTTATACCAAGAGTTTAGGAAATGCTCTTTTAGTTTCTCCCAAACCATTTAAACATGAAGGGAAGAGACTCACAGTAAGTGTGCATGGAAAAGTACACCTGGAATCAGGGGTCTCTGGCATTGTGGGTGTTCTACACACAGACACTTGTGCCCACAGCAGAAAAAGTGCTTTGTGTATTTGGCCTAAGGACACATTAATATATACTGCCTTTCTAACAGCCAACAATGCAGCTGGGAGAAAAACAAATCACCTATTCCTACAAAAAAAAAAAAAAATGTTATCACCAAATAAAGCATTTGAAAGCTTACCCTTAAAATGTCCTCTCAGAGAAGAACCTAGAAAAGTGGAGCCTGTTCAACTGTTAAGGCAGGAAGCTGAGGAAGGAAGAGGTTAAGTGAGCTGTCCAAGGTCACCCAGGAAGTCGTGCGTTAACCAGAAATAGTACCCAGGACTCCTGCCTCCCTGGCCACAGTTCCAACCACTGGACCAAGCTTCCTGATGGCAGCAGAGCGTCAGACCACAGGAGTTCACCAGGAACATCAAAGAGCATTTGGCCAGGGTAATTTACTTCTCTTCGAATTAAATAATAAAACCATTTTACCTTAATCTATCACCTTTTGTCCCAGAGGGGCCTAAAGTGCTAAGTACTTTAGTTATGAGTTTTAGAAGCTTACACATAAATCACTTCACACACCATTAAAACGCAGCTGTCCTTGGAGTCAGTGTTGCAGCTGTTAAACATAAGTATCCTGACTGCTAAACATTTATTGAGCACCAACAATGTGCTCAGTGCTTAAAAGAAGCAGGCTGGTGGGTCTGGAGTGTTTACAGGGATTAAGAGAAACAGAGCCACTGTTTACAATGGTGATGACAAATAGAAGTCAAACTCTTGGATGAAACACAATTCTTCTAGTGGACATAACAAGGCTATGAAAACCAGCTTTGGTGATAACAACAGCCCTTTCACAAGAACTCTAAATACTTCAAAGCAGTAGTTCAGGCCATAGGCAAAGCTGTTCTAGACTCATTCCATTTGTCTGTGCCCAATCACTCATGTTTATTTCTCCTTCTATGTGTTTAGCCACTTCTACTGCCAAATTTTAAACAGCCAGCTCTGATAAGTTTACATTTAACCTCACCTGTGCTTTCTTCATAAATATAGTAGACAACTTAGAGTCGCTTCGTCCTCGGTAATGAAACAAGGATCCAGAGAGAAACAATCATACAATAAACAATGGCTTGGTAAATGAAAAGGCATTTGTAGGAATAAAAATCACAGTAGAGCTGTAAGCTACATTTCTTACACTTAAAATTATGACTGGACACAATAAACTCTTTGTAATAGCCAGTGCACTTCGACATTGTAAATGAAATTTGTTAAAATTACATTTGTTTTTTGTTTTTCTAAGACAGGGTCTCGTGGAGCTTAGGCTATTCTTGCACCTAATATATAGGTAAATATGGACCAGGTCTCCTGACCTTCCTACATCTGCCTTGCAAAAGCTGAGGTTACAGGCATGCACCACCATGTCAAGCTCAAGAGTACTTTTATGTGCTTCTATTTACAAACTGTTTGAAAAAGCAAGAGATAAAACTGTCCCAGGAGGCGTAGGTTTCTGCTCTATTTGCCTGGTATTCAGTGCCTGAGAACCTGCTTTCATTGTTCAGAGGGTTGTTAGGTATGACTTAACACCAAATGACTGCTTTCAAAAACGAACAAGTTGTGGCGGTCTTTGGGGAAGAGGAGACACAGAGATACAGCAAAAGAAGCTGTTTGAAGAGTTGTAGACAGAAATCAACAAAGGGATCCAGTCTTTCGAAACACGTAGTTTGGGAATAAGAACGAGAAGCTCTTTCTTCTCCCACAGTCCCCTCTGCTATCAACCCAAAACAAAAGCTGAAGAAGAGGTACTTAACTTTGTTCATTTGTTGTTTCCTAGATATGCACTGGGGACATTTTAGGCAGTTGTGGATAGGCAGCCAACTAAAACAAGGTGTGCTCTATGCTAACAAATAGCTTAGAAATAGAAATACAGCTTGTTGGTAGAGTACTTGAAGAGCGCGTGAGGCTCTGGGTTCACCACTCAGCACTAAGTAAGCCAACAACTAAAAATCAGGTTAAAATAGGTTACAAATATGTTCACTAAAATGTATTTTAATACAGGTATATCA
The DNA here is from genome assembly GCF_030254825.1 of Meriones unguiculatus. Taxonomy (NCBI): domain Eukaryota; kingdom Metazoa; phylum Chordata; class Mammalia; order Rodentia; family Muridae; genus Meriones; species Meriones unguiculatus. The sequence goes on from NC_083364.1 coordinate 57,316,986, forward strand.
TTAAAAATACACAGAAGTGTAAGTGCGTTAATTAGGGTTCTTTAGAGTAACAACTTATAGAATGACTCTTGGGAGAGATAGAAAGAAAGAGAGAAAGAACGGCTTAGAAGCTGTGGTCCAGCTATTACAACTATGGCTGCCTATGAGAGGTCCAGGTAGTTGTTTAGTCCACAAGGCTGTGTCTCACCTGCCCTTCAGTATATGCCCAAATCCCAAAGAAATAGGGAAGTAAAAGAATGAACTAACTGATGAGGTTAGAACAAACAGGCAAAGAGCAAAAGCTTCCTTCTTCCGTGTCTTTACATAGGCTTCCATATAGCCCCAGAGTAAGGTGCGTCCTCCCACCTCCAAAGATCTGGATTAAAGGTGTCCTTCTAGAAGGACTAATTTGCCTATTTCAAATTAGGCAAAAATTCCATACAGGTGTGCCCCTTCATTTTTGTATTTTAGTTACTTCCAGATGTAGTCAAGTTGTAGCCAGAAATAAAGCCACCTCCGCAAGCATAATGGCGCAGGCCTGGTTTAGATGAACAAAAGTAAAAGAGACCCAGAAATTTAGAGTGACCAGTTGTGAAGCACAGTATAGCCATATGCTATGACACTAAGAAAGCTGATGGGAATCCTTGGATACGGTCAATGGCCTATTCAGTTAACAAAGCTTATCAAATCTCTAGCACGTGCTAACCATGCAGGGAGATGGAGACTAATGGTACATTATCTCTATTTCAAGATCTTAGCACTTAGAAATTCACCATTGTATAAGCTACTGGCTGAAAAAGCAGTGTGTATAATCAAGTGACACTTTGGGCCACAGAAACGGAAAGAGAGCAATGCAAAGCAAGATGTCTGAATTCCAAAGAAAGAGAAGGACTCTGCAAGGGAAACAAGCTCCAGGGCAGCAAGGGTGGATTTTAAAATGATGTATCCTGAAATATCCACTCTACTTGGTGTAGGTGATGCACCATCTGGCAAGTGAATTGTATCCACACAGTCCCCGTACTGACAGTATCTGAATCACTCTCATTAAGGTATATCTGAAATCAATGTGAACCCTGAGTCTTCAAGAAATAGAAAAACATCTCTGCTATCCTTGGATATTTCAAGATTCTCACATAAAAGATTTTTCAGGACAGAACAGCTTGTCCAGTTTAGCTTCAAAGAACAGAATAAGGAGGCATGTTGGGTAAAAATTACAGAGCAGATTTTTAGCTTGACACTTGGACAGATTTCTAACTAAAGCTGTATCCGGAAACAATGAGTTGTTGCCATGACTGGAGCTGCTGAGAGTGAATAACTTGCCAACCTGATGCACCAGAGGAAATTTAACCATGTGAGTGAATTAACGGACACTGATGGTTCTGGTCTCTGTGAGTTTTTAAGTTTAATACAAATTAGCTCACCGGGAAGCAGGCTTGGGGTGATTAACTAATTCACTGTGGATACTACAATAGATTTCTGCTTTTCTGATGCTGGGCAAAGCTGAGGCAGATGAAGGACACAGGTGCATCCAACCCAGTATCTCTGAGAGATCTTAGAAGAACTCAGCAAAAATTTCTTCTGTAACCTCTGGACCATGGTCTGCCTCTTCCTTTTACATCAGAAAGGAAATTCAGATACTATTTATCACAGAGGGAAGGACAGTTGAAGTTAATTAGTAAAATAACTATGGCTTTCCTCCTCCTTTGATAGCAGGGAGAGAGGAGCATCTTCTCCAGAACCCCAAGCTTCAGCTTTTACCCTACTGAATTCTTATTTAATCACTTCTCCCACCTTACGATGATGAGTTGGATGCCATCACACAACAAGGTTTTATGCAGTTCTTCAGGAAATGTGACCTAAGTCCTTTGGAACGGGGGTGAACACGACTGTTGTCTGAAAACAGGAAAGAATGAATATCAAAGTTTTTAATTTGCAAAAATAGCACGTTTCCCTAAAACCCAAGAAAATAGTGCCTGAGAAAAGGGGGCTAGAGCTTTTCTGTAATGATGTTCCCTTTGAGGATTTCTGGATAACTAGAGGATCCCAGAGAACCCTGAGGAGGAACGTAAGAAGAACTATAATTTTCAGGGCAGAAGTCTTTGAAGGGATGCAAGAGACAGAATTTAGGGAGGGAATAAAAGCTGCAGCCTTTGACTGGACTCAAAAGTTATTCTTCATAAGAGAGTACTGTCTAACAGAGGCCAGCGAGGTTTCTATTTTTCTTCGGATTGCCCTTCTTCTTATCCAGAGGTCTGAGGCAAAGTGCAAGGAGGGATAAAACAAAGAAGAGAAAACTAAAGGAGAGGACATCATTCTTCTCCACTACTGATGTAGGAGGTCCTGGGTCGGCCCTGATCTGATTGATGTAGAACTTGAAACTGAAAGAAACGAAGAATTTTGTTTTGCTTATTTTGGAGACTTGGAGTGTTTATGCCTAAACAGTGTAGTGTCCTCATACCACAAATGTTATGGCACTTGCTCAAGATACCTTAGTAGATTTGGAAGGGAGATACAATGTAATTTGTTAAAGGCTCCAGTGAAGCAAAATAAGTTCCCCGATCATATTCATTAATACAAGACATTAAAGTAAATACTCAGAAACACACCCCAGGAAAATACGCATGCTTTCAAAACATCCCTTGCTTATTTATTCAAAATATCCGTGACACTCTCGGCACTGTCTGCAAGCACTTACAGAAAGTTTTAGGTCAATTTTAAATTCAGTTTATAATGTATTAAAGTAATGCATTAATACTTATGTCTTGGGCTTCCTTTTAAATAGAGACACCATGTGTACAGCCCTTGATGGAAATCAGCTTCGGCAGAGGGGAATGAGAAAGGACAAATCGAAGCTGCCAATTAAGTTTTGATGTGCTCTAACTTTGCTGTGCTTGGCCGTCAAACACAGTAGGATAAGCTTGATTCCTGGAAACACTGTCTACTAGTATTCGTTACTATGGGTACATTCCCTCTGCACACTGTGAAGGCTGCCTTGCCTAACCAGTAGGAGCCAATGCATGTTTATGCCATGTTTCATGATGACCTGGTAATATGCAATCCATTCAGGACTACTTCCTTGAAGCTTTTATTGGACAAAACAGAAGCCACACTGTGCATAGAATTTAGAGTCCATCAGAGAAGAGCATATTTTGCTTATGGTTATTGGGAACATTTCAATCCACATCTGCACTATGATATGTTATTAGTCACCTCCTATAGCACTGTGTTGGAGACTGCTCCATAATCTCAACAGGGTGCAACAAGAGTACCAGGAACAATTACCAAATGTCGCTTGAGCAAGTCAAGAGAGATCATAAGGAGGTTATATAGCTGCAAACTCTGACTTTTTTTTCCCTTTCCCCACACACTGACACTGATACTGATGTAAAATCAAGATACTGATCAGTGCTGAAATGGAGAGAAAGTATGGTTTGATAATAGGTAGCTTCACCTCCAAATCTAAATGTCATTCTGCTTTGATTTTCTGAGCAGTTTGTTTGTATGTTAACCCAATGTTGATGGGATCTTTGTAAAAGGTGAAGGATACAGCTTCTACCATTGCAAGTTCCTAGCTGTATAGGACATACAGCACACAAAAGCTACCACTAGCCTCAGCTTTCTTGGGCAGGTGTGTGTGTGTGTGTGTGTGTGTGTGTGTGTGTGTGCATACATTCTGTTCTCACCATTGACAGTAGTTATGTTCTGTAAACTCATTATGAACAATGAATTAGTGATAGTTGAAAACTTGCTTCTGGAAGAAATGCTAGGGAAGGCTCACCTGAGCATCTGTTCACAGGCTTCTCTGTCAACCAACCAGCAAATAACTATGGTTTATGTGTGGCTATGTTTGGTGCATTATATTCCACCAGCATTGACCATTCATTGATGCTGAACTCACAGCCAGGGCTAAATACACAGTCCAAGCCTAAACAGAGCTTGCCTAGCACATCTTAGTGGTCCTAAACAGAACTATAGTCTTCACTGAGCACACAAAGTTCCAGAATACTTTAAACAACACCTCATTCAAGAATAATATTTAAAGCAACAGCGACAACAACAACAAAAAATGCTAAGAGAACCATATAAAGGGGGTTTGCTTACAATATGGAAACTTAAACAGAACATAGAAAATGTCCATTGAGAAAATCGAATCTATGTATATGCACAAATGAGTAAAAATTTGTCAAGTGTTGATTTGGGATTACAAATAAATTTGGAAAATAGGTGAATTCACAAATGTGGAATTTCTGAATAGTGAAGATCAATCATGTTTGTATTTCCCCTCCTACTCTGTGTGTTTGTGTGTGTAGGGAGGAAGAAGGGAGAGAGAGAGAGAGAGAGAGAGAGAGAGAGAGAGAGAGAGAACAGAGAGAGTGTGTGTAAAGCTGTAGCCTTTAACTGGCTTCAAAGTTTATATTCAGTTCAGTCATTGGGGTAGAATAATCACAAACACTATACTTAAAAGACAAACTGGATGTATAAGAGCAAAGTCAATAGGTGAAATTACACGATGAAATTAAAAGATGGATATTTATAATACTTAAGAAAGGTATATTTAAAAGGTAAGAATTTTTTGAGTTTTTGAGATGGGACAGATTTTGTCTTAAAAGGATGTGGCATGTAGGATTTCTAAGTAAAGATGTAGAGTGAGTGATATGGTTTGAGGGTGGGACGAATGTTCTAGGTCCTTGTAGTTTCTAGAACCTTAAATTTATGAAAGCAAAGATGAGGAACAAATAAAAACAGGGGCCTCTGGGCTATGGTAGGATCGAGGTTTTTATTTTCTACTTAAAAATACAACTTGTCTGACCTTCGTGTTACGATTAGAGATCCAGGCTCCAAAAGAATAATAGCTTTGCCTTTTAAGCATGTGTATATTTAGCTAAATTAAGCACGGGTACTCTACACTGATGGGAAGTTGATAAATTTACTTCTTGGTTATTCCGCCATTCCTGCCTCACACAAGAGAAATGAAGGATTGCAGGTTTCCCTGCCCTGCCCCGCCCCCTTCCTGGCAGTCTTGGAGAATGGGGGCAGAGTTTTTTTCATAAAATCACTCTCTCTCTCTCTCTCCTGAGAATAAAGGTAAGAAAATTACTGGAGCCATAGCAAATATTAGCCGAGGTATATTACTGACTTTTCCCAAGAGAGTGAGGACTAAATAAAGTCACCGTGCAGCCTTCAGGGTTGTGGCATAGTCAGGAGCAGTGTGAACTTGCCCTGAGAATACGAGTATGATTAAACTCTGTGCTGTCATCGAAAATTGAGTGCTACAGCCATGTCCACAAAGGGTTTTAATATCTTCTATTAAATGCCCTATTTAAGCATATAAATATTAGCCTGTTGCTTGTATCCAAGTTCTTATTTATCAAAAGATGATAAGCAGGTTGGTGTCACTGGTTGTGATAACAGAACTAAGCAATATCCTTGGGATGTGATCAGCAACAGTTTTGCACAAGTCTGGACAATAAATATTTTTGGCTTGGTGCCATAGTCTTTTCACCAACACTCAAGTCTCCTGTCCCCCCTATCAGTGGACTTGGAAAGGGGCACGGTGGAGATGAGGGAGGGAGGGAGGGACTGGGAGGGAATGAGGGATCGGGACACGGCTGGGATACAGAGTTAATAAAATGTAACTGATAAAAAAATAATAATAAAATAAAAAAACACATCCTAAACCACACAAAATACTGTCAACATGCTAGCACTATTAAATTTTATTTCCCAGAATTAATTGCTGAATTTTTAAATAATTTTACATTATTTACCCTCTTGGTATTCTATCAATTATTTTAAAATGTATCAGCCATCATTACCTTATGAAACTTTGCAAACTACATAGGGTATAGTTTGTATACCACCCCCTCCAAACATACATACATACACACCCATGAAACAAAGATATTAAACACATTTAAGGGGATGAGAGGTGCCCTTGGGTTGGGCTAGGCATGGAATGTCCGCCAGCAAAGAAGACAAGATTCTTGGTTTCCGAAATTCTCAGGTACTGCCCCAAAGAATGTACTCCATAGAAAGTGGCGTCCTAGGCTTTGGCTATTTCTGCACCCTGGAGCTTCACCCCACAATGTGTCCTATCACTCAAAGCTTGAAGCACCAATGTTGCTTTCTAAGCATTACCACTTCCGCTTACATTCTTAATTCTGTTCTGCCTGCACAGCTCTCCCTGTATTTGGTTAAGTTAATTCTCATTGGCATTCAATTTGCTATGTGTCACTAACATTTTCTTGTGTAAAAGATAAGGGCTAAGAAACCTAAGTAGAACAGAGGACACTGAAAACAGCCCAAACTAGCATCTGGGCTCCTGGCCATTTGGTCATCACTCCAGTAATGCTCTAAAGGGTAGGTAGAAATTTTATTATGAAAATTATAGCAATAAAAATAGTTGATACATTAAAAGTGGCATTTGCATATGGGTTTGCATATGGCAAACAATATGGTTTGGTTTTTCAAAGCTAAATTGCTCCTTTCTGAGAACTAATCAATTTTTACTCCATATGCTTCATGGAATTTTTTTCATTAAGCTATGTATTAGAACTGTATTTTGGACATATGAGAACAGCTAATCCCTGATATGTTTTAAGACCCTATTTGTACGAAGAATTCAAAGTGGAGTATTTATTTGATTTATCTATCTCAGGATCCTAGAAACCAATCACTTATCGACATTACATCTATCAAGCTGGCAAGACCCCAAAGTGCTCAGAGTCCCACAAAAGTTAGTAATGGACAAAGCAAGATTCAAACCAATGATTACCTAGATTACTAAACTATGACGGCTTCCTGTTATTTATGACGCGCCATGTTAGTAAATAATTTTCAGAGAGTTTGGAGCCATAGACTTTCCAGAACCCAAATAAAAATTAGAAAGTGAATTAAGGTGTCGATGGTATAGCTCAATGGTAGAGTGCTTGTCTACCATGCACACAGCCTTGAGTTTGATCTCTAAACTACAAAAACACGTCCTTAAAAAAAAAGTCTTTGAGAGAGCCCCAGTCAATGTCAATGTTTAGGGGTGCAACACCATGTTTTGCTAACAGGAAAGCTAACCAGTCATCACTGGAAGTCAATCTACTTTATTGCACACCAATCTAGCCAGTTTGATTATCTGGTTTTCAAGGTCAAAACATCATATGATAGAAAGTCAGGGAGATCTTAGAAAACAGCTAATTTCATAGCTTAACAACTTGAAAAGACAGACAATAATTATTATCTAAGATGCAAAATATATGGCAGTCTGAGGCCATTTAGTGTCACTTTATACTTCCTTTTATATTGTGCTAAAGTAGTTAATTTTCAAAATTAAAATGAGTCATCAAGAAATGCTTAAATGCTGCTTATTCTGCTTTGCTTATAAAAGCAGGAAAGTTTGCACAAAGATGTTGAATTTCTAAAAATTCAAAGCTGGCTTAAAATGTTAAAGTTTATAATCATAAAAAAGTATGTATCAGTTGCAAGCAAATATTATTCTACTGGGTAGCAATATCAAGCATTTTTTCACATACAGAGCAGTTAAAGTCTGGAGAACAGTTGTCTCATTTGGCATCAGGACACTAACAGGGCTGTTATGAAGGACAAGATCTTCACATGCTAAGTGCCAAAGTTGAGCCAACAAACATCTTACTGAAGGTTGAATTCTTGGCACCACCATACTACAGGAAAGATGTGACAAAAAAAAAAAAAAAAAAAAAACAATTTTCAAGAAAATCAACAATCATCTTTAAATTTAGATTTGAGACAGAAGAAAGGGGACGCAAGGCTGTAGTTGGGGAAAATTAAGAAATGTAAGAAAGTAAACAGTGGATTCCACAAAGTATGGAGGTAAAAATTAGAGTGTATCATCCTCTAAGATGATAAGGCCAGAGTTTGCCTTACCCAGGGACTGGACAGCTCAGGCATGGACTCACACCTACAAGGTGCAGTTCTTCCTGTGCCTCCATCTACTCCAATTACTTTGATTCTCCAATTCCTGGCTTCACTCTTTTCTTTTACTTTTTTTTAAACACTGGGAAGCAGGGTTGTGAGTGTTTCCAATTCTTTTACTCTTGATAGACCTCAGCTTTTGATTAAAAAACAAAACAAAACAAAGCAAAAAACAAACAAACAAACAAAAAACAAAAAAAAACCTTCTCACAGGATTTCTCTTTAGTCTAAGCTTTTGATTCAATACACTTTTGTACTTATTTATTCATTTTTCTGATACAGGGACTCCTGTAGCTCAGTCTGGTATCTTTATACGAGCAACTTACCTTGAACATCTCATCCTGTCTCCTCCACCTCTCGTTCTGTGATTACAGGTGTGTGTAATCAAGACAATTTCTGTGGTTTTAGAGATTAAACCCAGAGCTATGTGCCTGCTGGACAAGCACTGTACCAACTGAACTATAGCCCCAGCATTCCTCAAAAAAAAAAAAATCTACAACCAAATTTTAGCTAAACTTAATACTATAAGTCTTGTGAAATGTGAAAACAAGTTTCTTAGGTAAAAATCCTCTGGAGGGAAAAACAGAACAAAAAAAAATTTGCAGCAGTAATACCAAAATTTCAGGTACAAATTGAATGTTGGTGATTGCATATGTCTGATTGTTGTTAAAGTCATTCCCCGATATTTGCAGACTCCACAGAAAAACCTCTAGTTAATTGTGAAACACTATAGATTTCTTAAGCATTTGCTCTCTTATCTTAAACTTGAAGAGCTGTTTCCATTGGCAAAGAAACAGAGTCCCTGAACGACCTCTAGCCTTGTATCCATCTACAAATGAATTTTTCGTAGTGCTTTTGGTTTTGAGCCCTTTTTTCATAAGACCATCTGTAACTGTTTCTCAACACACAAATATTCTTAACATAATAGCCCTGAAGAAATGGTCATGTCCTGTCCTTTTTTAATTTCCCCTGATTGGGGGTAAAACCAGAAGGAATGAGATTTATATCTTTGAAAAGCATTTACACTTGGTACAATTACTCATTTGAAAAAGGAATGTTGGTGAAAATGAGGCAATACAGTGAAATTCACTGTATTGCTTTTTTTTTTTTAACTAAATCATCATTTCACCTTGTTGAACCAGCTAAATGTAAAGGTCACAAAAGTTAGAACTTCTATGTGACTAGTTTGTTGCTATTTCAACATCTTCTATGAAAAAATAAATATCCAACTTAAATATATGTCGTATAAATGAAAGAATCAGTCCAGCAATACAATGCCTTATCATACAACACTCTAATACTCACATAGTAATGATATTTCTGTTACTGACTAAGCTTATGCACAATGATAGTTTCATAAGACTGTTGCCAAGTGATGTCATAGCCATTTTAGGTTGCATAAGAACAAGCTATGTTTGAATGACAAAATTGCCTAATGGTGCTTTTCTCAGAATATATGTTCATCATTAAGCAATGCATGAGTATACACTGAATTAAATATATCCAGATTCATTAAATACACAACAGAAATATAAAACTCTTTTGAATAATCTTTAAAAGAATTCACACACACACACAGAGAGAGAGAGAGAGAGAGATGGATAAATATATATGTTGTATGGGCTGCAAACTGAAATTCTGGAGTACAAACTCTTCCTACTGGTGACCTTGAAAAACCACCCTAAAATATCTTGAATTTAATTCATTTATTTTAAAGTAGAGATGAGTGTAGAATCTACCTCATGAATGTAGGAGGTGACATGACTGTTCTTGCTAATCATCTATTGACTTTCAGCCCAGATCTGCCCTTCAGCGCTGGTCAATGATATTGCAGAATGATTCTATAAATGACATTTTCAGAGCTTTGCCAGTGATAATCACAATAGGATCTTCTAGGAAGAGAAAAAGAAGGCAACTGTAGGGGAGGAGGAGGAAAGAAAGACTTCCTTCTGCTTCTTGCTCTTTTGTAAGTTCTATTTGAATTTCCAGCTTATTTTTAAAACACTGTACCCTTAGAGATATATTCAGCCATCTACTTACTTTCTTAGAAAATGAAGCAATAGCTCTTTTGGACTTTCCATCAAATTTATAGGATATCAGCTGCAGCCCAAATAAAACTTCTATTCAACTATCTGGGCATCCTCCTCTGATCTACCAGACTCTAGACACAAGTCTCTAATGTTCTCTGGTCACAAAGGAAGGTAAAGAATATGCAGCAGCTTTGTGTGGTGACATCTCCAGGTGTTTATTTTTACTTTAGCCTCTTAAATCTATGTAGGCAATTCTCTGCATTAAATTGCCTCTGTGGTTACTGTTTTCTTTATTGGACCCTGATATGTAATAAATGGGCACCTGCAAGTCTTTAAAATAGTGCAGAAAGTACAGTAAATGCTGAATAGCCATGAAAGTTCTTATGAAATTGCTTTTCTGTTGAACATGACAGGAGCATGTGACACATCATTTTCAAGAATAGGATAAAACAAGCAGAAATTAAGTGTTGGGAAAAGTGAACACAAATGAAACACACAACTTTACAACTGGAAAATAATACATAGCAGGAATAAAATAACCACTCACTGAAGGGAACAAATGATGTAATTCTCTGATTCTTTGTTGTGATGAAGCTTACATGAATGGTGGACATGAGCAAATACTGATGTTACACATGTCCTAGCACAGAAATTCAACATTTCAACTGTTTATACTCTATTCAAAAAACCAAATCCACCAGTGTGGGGTTAGTTGCTGGGTTAATGTTTTTGTTCCTCTTTAGCAACTTGTCTGATACTAGGTAATATATTAAGTGATAGAAAATTATCAACATTCAACAGGCTTAAACGTCCATGATTAAAATACATATAGGATTGGTGTAGAAGGGTCCTGTCTTTGCTTCCAGATTATTATCTTGTTGCACCCTCCGATTGATGATACCTTCACCTTGCAGAGGGAACAGAAGGCTAAGAAAGCACTTGTTTTAACTTCACTTTTTATAAGAGCTGTTACTCTCATTCAATAAGGTAGAGTGCTTATAACTTTTTGACCTCTTAAATGCTGTTTCTAAATGCTGTTCTTAAATGTTTCATGGTGGATGAGTTCCAACATGAATTTGGGGTCACCATTATTCAAACCATTGCAGGTATCACAGCAAGTATAATGTTGCCATTTAAAGTTCTTAATCCCTTATTCTCACATCTTTTGCAGGATCCTTTGGAACAGTTGGAAATGGTGCCAAGGATCCTCTCAAGAGACTTACTGTGTAGTGATCCAGAGCTACCTAACAGTAGTTACAAAACTATTGTTGAGTGAGAAACTTGGTTATGTAATGCTAGGACTGTGGTCCCTGTGTGGTTTAATAGATCTTTTCTAACTACGGAGAGACAGGACAAACAGGAAGCACTGGGCACAGTTCCTAGAATGAAGAATTTATGCTACTGTAGAAAACAATGCTCTTAGGGGAGTGAAAAGCTGATTCATTTCACTTTCTTTTCTCCAAAAAGGACCTGCCTGTTAGTCACACCACATATTTTTCTAATCTTCATAACTTTTGACTAAGTCATACATGCTGTCATTATGTGTCCTTTACCTAGTCATCCTTCCAAACCCAAATCTTGCTGTTCTATAAAGCAACCTCTGATCTTTCAATGACCAATTTACACACTATCATTCTATAGGGTTTTGCTACTACTAATATGGTTTGATTCTTATTTCCAGTTTATGATTTATTATCTTACAGATTATATGCCTCTTGGAAAAGAATCTCTTTCAGTTAAGATATCTTTATTTCTAAAAGACTATATATGAGATTCTACATGAAGGTGTTCTAAAATTGGTTTTGGTGCTAAAGGAGAATAGTGAGATGTTCGTATTGAGAAAGGAAGATCCAAAGTGGAAAAAAAAATAAAAAATGAAAAACAAAACCACACACACACACCCAAATTTGAATATGCCAATTTGTCCCCTTAACAAAACTACAGTAAGACCACCAATGCTTTTAAAATATTTGAAAACCCTTGGACAAAAGAGATTTTATAAATGTAGATAAGGTGAAATGTTTCCTAAAAGAAAAAATTATGATGTTAGACATTTTGCTAATAACCTGAAACAGACAATTAAAATTACAGCTGTATTTTTATTGTACAATAAATGAAAGTTTAGCGTATAGTTAGAGACTATACTCAAATGGCTGAATTCAGACTTCATATAATTTTTTTTTATTTTAAACATTTTGAGGATTTCTCTTTTCATCTAAAATTAGTAGATGAGAATGGCAGGTTCCTGTAAAGAATTTGCTCTAAAAGCTGAAGTATAGTCAAGTACCTAAATTATTCAAAGTTCTTCAATCTTCACTAATGATTTTTTTTTTTATGTGAAGGAGCAGAAACAGCATTTTCTTCCAGGGAATCTGGTTAAATTTTTAGCTGAGGCCTTGAAACTAACCAGTTTTAAAATTCTCTGCATATCTTCCTGCTCATCTGAACAGGAGACTTTAAAATATGTCATCTTTATGTTTCTTTACATGAGAAATGAAAGAAGTGCTTTGAAATGGAAATTTCTTTTCTAGCATGAACAGCCTCAATGATTGTGTAACTAACTGTTCCAAGGTGGGGACTTGACATTTCTCCAGTAATTGTTGAACTCAAAGAAACCTTTTGAACTTTCAAAGGCAATTGAATGAGCCAGCTAACAATTACAAAATCAGGGTAGTTTCTAGTGTAGTTGGCTGAATTCTTGTAACCCCCAGTTCTCTTAAAATCCTCTTTCTAACAGGCTACATCACTTAGCAGTCCAACTATCTTATATAGGCTCTTTGTATGCCATATGTGTCTCAAAAATACACTTCGACCTTAACTTCAGTTTGGGAAACATATTTCAAGCCGTGTTCCATTTTCTTACTTTGGAGTCTATGGTAGTGGAAGCTTTTGCATACTTAATTTCCGGCTAGTGCTTCATAAATTACTTAAACTGCTCTTTTACTAGGAACGAAGAGAAAGTTATGAACATTAAAGTTTCTTAAATATTACACCAATAGTCTTAGGTTTTGTTTCCTGGCTGTTCATAGGAGTGTTGGTGCATTATTTGCTAAGAATGTGAAGACAGAATCTTGTCCTTGTGTGATGAATCCTATACAAATCTTACTAAGGATCAGCCTGACAAAACGTGCTCAGTTAAAGTTTTCTCATAGCAATAATACAGGCGAGTAGGGTGAAATATTGATCGAATAATCAAGAGAATTAAAACCAATGCCTACTTTGCCATTGATTTCACACAAGTACATGCTTTTATGTTTGTTTTTGCTTATAATTATGATCAGGAACGAGGCATAGTTGCTATGATCTTTTGTACTTTATGGAACCAAATCATAGTTAGTAAGCGAGCTATTATTACTCCTACCACTGGAGAAGAGTTTGCTCAGGTCCTCTTTGCTGCTTGAGGGATGTTTATGAAAGTCCACCATGAAAGAGCTTACTAAAGTTCTGAGACTATCAGCAAACCTCTGTTCCCAGGATAAAATCACACCATAAACAGTATTGCCAACTATTTAAACTTACTTCTATCTCTTACATAAAAACTTTACAATTATTCATATAAGTGGGATACCATGTGTTTGGATAGCGGTATACATTAAGAATATTCTTTTAAATTAGTTCTTTTATAATTTCTTACAATGTATTTAATCAGACTTAGCCCCCTTCTCCAATTACTCCCAGATCCACTCTTTCTTTTCTACATGCCTAACTTTGTGTCTCCTTTTTCTCCTACACATCATGTCCAACTTCTATTTCCCATACACTTTTATATGTGTAGACATCCACTGGAACAGTCTACCAAAGGCCATACTGTTAAAGAAAACTGATTCTCCCTCTCTCAGCAGATTTCCATGCAAATAGCTCCTCAGCTAGGAGCTTCCTTTTTCAGTAGATAGTGATTAACACAGAGACACACACCTGGTTAGGGAGCAGAGAATAGGAGCCTTTAACGTCTAATGCTCTGCCTGTCTTTACCATACACCCTGCTCCAATGGTTTAGAGATCACTGTGGGAGAGAAGGCAGAAAGGCTGTAGGAGTCAGAGATAGTGAATGAGGACATGGAATACTGTTTTCCAGAAACAAAAGGGCAGTTGTACGTAATACCTTTCAGTGACTTTAAGAAGATCCATAGACCTGTACAACCTCAAGCCAGACAAAAATCCAAGAATGAAGAGGAGAAATGGTCAGGAGGTATATCATGTTTTTGTAGATGATAGAATGAAAGCATTTAAATGTTCAGTTTCTTCATATCATTACCAGGAAAATCAATCTGTAGATAATTTAGCAGGATAGACTTCACCTCTATGTTATATAACTGTAGCAGTTTGCACCGTATTATGTTTTCCGAATCAAGAAAATGCAAAGTACTAAAAGATATCAATGTAAAAAGAGAAAATAACTGCAGTTGCATAGGTATTCATGTAATAGGATGAAGAAAGCACTTTAGTAAGAAGATGGTAAATGTAAACCATAGCAGGTAGGAGAATAAGTGCTTTTCCTTGGTCTTAAAAGCGAGTCTTGAGAGGAGATGGCAGAGCTGACAGAGCACTCAGAGAGGAGGAGAAATTTCCCAAAGAGTCATTTAGGTAGACTGATTGGAAGGTGTTCCAGTTAGAAGGAACAAAATATCTAAAAGTAAAACAGTATGAAGTAGCATAAAACTGAAAGACTAGAAGACTTCAGGGAAAAACTATAGAGCCTACTGCCACTTGGTAACTTCTAAATTTATAATTCTAGGCAAGAAGAATTCTCCAGTGCTCTCTTAAAACCATGGGATAATTATCATATTTGCCTTTTGATGAGATCACCGTGGCTGTGTGAATGATTAAGTCCCTCCATATTATAGCCAAAATGAGCAATCTGGAGACTCCAGTGGTTGCTGAAGCCTTCGTGAAAAGGTTAAGGGAATAAAAGCTAGGAATGAATATGAAAGACTCCAAAAACAACACAGAAATATAACAATGGTATCAAATGAGACTGATTCAATTTTCTATTATGTAATTTGCTTAGACATTTTAATAGTCTCTGGGGATACAACTAAATTGAACAGATATGGAGCTTACCATCTACAGGAGAGGCAAAATAGAAAACAAAGCTTGACAGAAGAATGTTAAGTGCAGTGATGGCGTAATGTCGGTTACTGTGGCAGCAGAATATCAAGTCTAAAAATGCACACAGTAATCAAGTTATATTTTGCAGGAGAAAAGAAGTGAAGAAGGGTGGAGGGGATGTTTTCAAGAAAATAAGAGTTCTTGGAAGGCCTAAGGGTGAGAAATGGCCTTAAGAGAAAGAAGCTAAGCGAAAAAGTATGGAGATATTAAGGAGCAGGAGAGATAAAAAAGAACCCAGGGTAAGGCAGCATTTAGATTTCATCCTTGTTTTAAGTGTAGTACTGAGAATCTGGAGTGCTTTTCAATGTATAATAAGCTGGTTATTTCCATTGTGAGGATATTATTCTAGAAAACAACATAGGTAATTCACATAGGCCAGCGTCCAGCTTCCTGCTTCAATATCCAACACTTTTTTTTTTCAGTTTATTTTCCTCCCACTAAACCAGATGCTTCCTGAAAAACAAGAAAGCATCCTTCTTCTGTATTGTTGTCTTTCCTACAAATAGCTAAAAATTATTGAATAAAAAAATAAATAAATAA
Source organism: Meriones unguiculatus (assembly GCF_030254825.1). Lineage (NCBI taxonomy): Eukaryota > Metazoa > Chordata > Mammalia > Rodentia > Muridae > Meriones > Meriones unguiculatus. The sequence goes on from NC_083364.1 coordinate 57,332,585, forward strand.
ATGAAGAAATTAGGAGGCCATTACAGGATTTCCCAAAGGTAATGTTCAGGCCTTAATAAGCTAAAGTATAGATTATGGACATAAAGTTCTTCAGAAAGATTCAATATATATTTAAAATTAAAATTAACAGATTATCAAAACTGCTCATAATAAAGTCATGAGGCAAGAACAATTTTTTTTCTTATATAAAAATATGGTGTAATAGTGGTGTCTTTCTGAGCTGTCTCGCTTAGTCATCTAATATTCATTTCCCCTAACGCTGCTTTCCTCAGCTTGGTGTTCTTGTTTCTACTCAGACTACGGGTCACATTGTCCTGCAGACTGCAGTGAGCAGCCACCTTCAGATGCTCATATCTCTCCCTTGAGTCCCGTAAAATTAGAGTTAATGTCCATACCCTCCAAAGCTGTAACAAGAAAGGGATAGAAAAGTTTATAAATCAGAATAAGAAAACAAATGTAAAGCTCAAAAAAGGAGGACTTTTTGTTAGCTATCACCATTAAAAAATTACAACTAAGTATCATTTGCAAACATTTTTATGGAGACACGGTAGTACTCTGTAGTATGTCATAGTATGTTTCCAAGATGGCACATTTATGTCTGTAATGCACACACAAGTAAAGAATGCAGCCGGTATATGGTGACTAGTAAATTAGAGGTGCTAAGAGTAAGAGCAGCTGAATCTGTGGCAGAATAGTCCTGTGCAGCAGACAGAGGACAGGGAGAGAGGATGTTTAAAGCTGCGGCTGTCCTTTAGCTCGTCTCGGTAGGACTTTGGATCCCTGCTAATAGCCATGCCAATGCATGTCTAGGTTTTTCATCATAGTAATGTGATGCACACCAATTTCAGTGATTTTTTTTTCTCTACAACCTGCAGTTGGCAATATTCCTGAGCAGACATATCTAATACCCAACAGCTGAATGTATTTGTATTGGTATTCTAAGTGATCTAGGGTGCCAAATATGAAGAGTGCAGAAATATATTCCATTCGTCAAATAAACAGGACAGTTGTTTAACTTTCCCAGTCTTTAGGCTCTGAGCATTTTTATAACTTCTTTGCCAGAGGAAGTAGAGTAAAATTAGAACATGTCATCAGGAACGTTGGAGCTAGACAACCAGCACCAGCATTTCTTTTTCAAACTACCATGCTTACATCAATAGAAATACCAGAACAGCAAACGTCTTTCTTGTTCACTCGTGACATCAAGTGTAGCAGAATCCCACGGTTTTTTGTTTGTTTGTTTGTTTGTTTTTCTCTACAGTCATCTCGTCTGGACAGTTTAAGGTGTTGTAGAGAAGAAATTATAAAAAGTTAAACATATGGAAATATTACCAAAAAAAATTAAATTACAGGTAATAGTAGTCAAAACCTGAGATGTAAAAAGGCAAGAAAAATAAGGTAATTGGGAATAAACCATATACGTCTCTCTTCACTTGAAACCTCTGTGCATGTGTGCATATGCATGCACCTATGCATGCATGCATTGTGTTGTGACTGGTGTTAACGTCAGTAAAGAGAGACAGCAGGCATGTCTCAGTGTCAGATATGCTCTCTGAGTATCAAGTTAAGTACAGAACAAAAAAAGAAATAAAAAGGCAGCAAAAGAAAATCACAGAAAAAAAGGAGAAGCAGGGTGGCAAAAATGACCAACTCATAAGCTAAAGTGAGATGTCAATGGCACCGAAATGACATCAGGAAAACGTGAATTCACACTGGGTGGCAGGGTGATATCCCAACACATAAAATGGCACTACAGAACTAGACAGACAGAAAGGCCCCACTTTCTACCTGTGTTGGTGTCTCTCTTTCATGGCAATTTTATGAAATTAACAAGGAAATGGGACTTTAATTAGACCAGTTTTAATAGAAGGAGGAACCTTTTCAGATATTTTCCCGTAAGATACTGTAGGCCAAACTTTGGTACCATTATTGAAACTTACTGAAGTCAAAGTCACCTAAAAGATGCACCTACGGAGCAGGATGTGGTGAAGAGAGGAGCAGGATGGCTTATTGAAGAAATAGATGGCCCATTAAGTCTGACCAAAGCAAACCTAAGCCAAGACAAATGAGTAAACACATTAACATAAGACTGCTTTTGTACATCTTAGGAAACAAACCACACAAAATCTGTAAGTGCTTCATGTTGTCTAATTTCTGACTGCCCAGATAGGCTGCTTGGCTCCCTTGAAGGCTGTTAGGCAAACAATTAACAGTGAAAAATCTGTCAGCGGAATAGGAGATTTGCACATTAGCATTCTGTTTGGTGATGGATGGAATGAAAAGGTGATAGAGGTGAACAAGCTTGGACTTGAAGCTAGCTGTTCCCTCATTCATTATTTGGGTAGTTACCACTTTTCTGAATCTTAGTTTTCTCTTTTACAAAATAAAGAAAATGATATTAATGAATGTGTGTTGTAATAAGTAAAACGAAATAATTTGCTCATCCCTTACATAAGTTGGACATCGTCTGTAAGGCAATTGTCAATGCTTGTGACAATATTGATAGTCCAGGCAACCAACGGTGTCAGGCCTTGACTTCATGAAGCACTCTAATATTTTTTGTTGTTGTTGAATACATAAAATATGCACTCAGGATACAATTAAACAAAACCCTGTGTGTAAGCTTCAACCACCACAGGTACCAACTACAGCAGGCAAATGATTTGCAGCTAAACGAAAAAAAAGTAAGGATAATTTCCAGTTATCCACGCAAGCTTGAGGGCATAAGAAAGAGAGCTGATGAAAGAGGTATAATGTACCTAGCTTTCTCTTGTATCCACGGCTTGTTTAACAACCCCTGAGCTGGTTCGTTACAAACTCAGCAAGATCTCCTGAATTGAAGAAGCAGATACATGTTGTATTACCGTCCCCCTACTCTACCATGAACCTACTGTGAGTGTCCAGGGAGGTTTCTGTTTGAGGACAGTGATGATGATGATGAAGATGACGAAGATTTTAATAAATTAAACTTGTCTCTGGGATGGAGAGTAAGCAGAAAATTAACTTATTTTAAAAAGGATCTCACAACCTATGCTCATTGCCATGCTAAGCTTAGAGAAATGTTTTCCTCTTGTCACATAGCTATGGGAGCTGCCAAGAGTAAGGACCTTGAAATTGAGGATTCTCTTCCTTCTGTTTTCTGAAGTCCCTGGCATTTAATTCTAGCTCCTTGGGATGCTGTTTTGTCAACAGATAATGCTCCAGACTAATTATTTTCCTCAGAAGAGCCTTTGCAGAAACCCTGTGTAAATGCTGCAAAGCTTTTGATTTCTTTCTTTCCAAGATTCCACTGAGGTTGTTGCTATTACAGTGACAGCTATGTTGAGCTGGTCTCAAGTTCCAGAGGCCATCTCTAAGCTGAGGCATTAGAAGAGCTCCCGAGGAAGCATTGCTCAGTGCTGTAGAAATTAAAAATGTGATTACTCTGGAAATCTCCTGGACAGCAATAGCTCTGTCTCTGTACAAGACAGCTATTGTGAAAGCCTGAGTGGAATTGCACACTGAGAATTCAAGAGCCTGCTAGAATTCCTGGTATTCTGAAGAGCCGTGGCGAGGAAAGCTTGAGGGAATGAAGACAGAATAAAAATTCTGCTTGAAAAATGAGATAAAGAAAGCAAGGAAAATTAATTATGGAGATAGATTTCTACAATAATTGAGACTTTTCTCCAATATTTCAGAAAGAGAAAAGTGATTTCGTGACCAAAGATCAGTTTGTATTCATGTCAACGAGTGATGCAACAACAACAAAAAGCAATCAACTCTGTTTCCTGGAGTCATAGATATTTTAATCTTTATTTTATACTTAATATGTTCTTCTTTTTTGAAACAGGGATACAAAATCAGGAAATAAATAGGCAGATTTTAAAAGAAGATTATTAACTGGCTATTATGGGTTTGCTCTACTGCACAGTTATATATTTGGTCTTTGACTTTGGTCAATCCCTTGTGACAGTCAGACATCCTGCTCAGACCAGGACTTCACTGGGTATCCCATTAAGAGAAACGGAGAGTTTACACATAGAAATTACTAAAGCAGGATAATGAAAGGAGAGGGACTTCTTTAGTAGCAGATAACAGAAATGTCTTAGAACCCAAATTCAAGAAAGACAGTGGGCCTGAAAAAAAGTGGGAACTCGTAACCAGAAGGAACACCTGGCTCAGTCTCTGATTTTATTGGTTTAATCTCTGCCTCTTTCTTTTTCTTCATCATCATCATCATCATCATCATCATCATCATCATTTACAATTTATCCACTTTGTATCCTGGCTCTGGCCCCACTGGCTTGGTTGTCTGTCTCTTTCTATAAATGCTCCACTCAAAGGTCATCCAATGCTTCCCCCCTCATGATGCAATGATTCTAGTTGTTTTCAATTGACTCTAATAGTTGACTCATAGAAGGAGCAGAGGAGTGGTGGAGGGGAGAATGTAAAGAGAGGAGGAGAAGTGGGCATGAGGAGAATTATTTGAATTCTAGTGTTGGTTGTTCGTCTTTGACTTATTTAGACTTTCATTTTCTATGGCAACATATTCACATGTAGAAAATGCATCATGTTCTGCTGCACACAATGCCTCCCCTACAAAATGGTATATTTCCATTCCTAGGTCTCTCTAGATGAGCAAATGCTGGACTTTAGTCATTTCCAATGTTGTGAACATTACAGTGTTGAAGGACTCACTTGCAACCTCCAAAACTGCTGTCTCACAGGGCTCAACTCTCTTTTCCACTTCTTGTGAAATATCCAGCCTTTCTTCATACATTTAAAATATGTGCTGCCATGTGAGAAATAAAAAAGCCTCATGTTACAGGGACACGATTTCCATATATTTCTCCCATGCTAAATCTTTGTGACTAACCAAAACTGATAAGTGCTGTAACTGTAACATGTGTGCATCACATCCAAAGACTTAATATGGTAGTGTAATGAAAAACAACTAAATAATGTTAAAGTATATGTTAAAATAATAATAGTTTGATTATACTCTGTTTGATTGACTTTATTATTGAAATCCATTTCACCTGTTTCCTTGTATGACTTTATATAGCAACTGGAAACTCCCATATTACACATATGTAGCTCATATCTTGTCTGTTGTTCAGTACTGCTCCAGATCATCATTCCTAGGTCTTCACTATTACCAAAATCCCAACATTTCCAGAAGCAGCAACTTTCTTCAGACTGTCAATCATTATAATTAGAATATATATGAGTGTATATGTATATACATTCTAATAGGTATTCATTCCATAAATATACATATGTATATGTATTCATTCTTTTTTTTAATGGGCCCCTTTTTTATTTTTTTAATTTTTATTTTTTTATTTTATTAATTACACTTTATTCATTTTGTATCACCCCACAAGCCCTCAGCATTGCTTCACTCTTGTTTTTCCCTGTTAATCTGCTATTATTTCTATCCAAGTTCAGTTATCCTGCTGCAAGTGAAAACACCCCAATTACCAAATGTTGTTTCTTTCCTACCACCTCTACAACTGTTTCTGTTTCATCCCTTTATTTTATTTCTTTTAAAGATTGGGCCAATGTCTGAAATTTCTCTCCCATTGGAATATGAGCTCTGTGGAGAAAATTTTCTTTTGATTCACTATTGCCTCTTTTATGCCTAGAAGAGTGCCAATAGCTCATTACATGTTCAAGAGAAGATGGATGAATAAAAGAGCTAATGAATAAATGGATGTATGAGACAATGAACAGAGGCAGAGAAGTAATGAGCTCCTCTAGAATATGAGGGCAATGCCACATCCTGTAAGACACATACCAAATGACAATCACTGAAAATGCACTGTTTTAGAAAGCCTTATCAATGTTTCAGCATTAAATGCCTAAAACAGAAAGAGGAAAAGGCTGGCAAAATTAAGATATCCTCTACCACCTCCAATCCACATGTTATTCCTGAAGTCAGAATTTGTATTTTGCTGAATTCTGTAATTTGGTCACAGATGTGTAAGAAGGATGAGACTTTAACAGCTGCAAATTCAACATAAAATTTGGCTGATTTCTTGATCTGAATTTTACTAATTTCAGAATTTAAGGCAGCTAGAGCTCTCACAGGGAATTTTCACATTTGTCAAGCTGCACAATTCTTCTTTGAACTGGCTGATTATATACCTTTAATTTTTTTCTTTATTTTTTCTTTTCTTTCTTTTTTTTCATTAAGACTCACTATTAGCCTGTGCCAAGAAAATGCAAGAATCAGCTTATCATGACCTACCCTAAGTCAACTCATCCTCTGCTTTGAATGGAACAGCTGGTTAGTTTTTATTTTCTTTTTTTAATTTATTAATTTTATTTTTTAATTTTTATTTATTTATTTTATATTAATCACAGTTTATTTATTTTGTATCTCAGCTGTAGCCCCCTCTCTCATTCCCTCCCAATCCTACACTCATCTCCTCCCTGCCCCTCTCTAAGTCTACTGATAAGGGAGGTCCTCCTCCCCTTCCATCTGACTCTAGTTTATCAGGTCTCATCAGGACTGGCTGCAATGTCCTTCTCTGTGGCTTAGCAAGGCTACTCCTTGGTGGTGGTGAGGGGAGGGGCAGATCAAAGAGCTAGCCACTGAGTTCATGTCAGAGACAGTCCCTGTTCCCATTTCTAGGGAAACCCACTTGGATACTGAGCTGCCATGGGCTATGTCTGAGCAAAGGTTCTAGGTTATATCTATGCATGGTTCTTGGTTGAAGATACAGTCTCATAAAAGATCCCTGTGCCCAGTTATATTTGGTCCTTGTGGAGCTTCTGTCCTCTCCAGGTCATACTAACTCCCACTTCTTTCATATGATTCCCTGCACTCTACCGAAGGTTTGGTTATGAGTCTCAGCATCTGCTTTGATACCCTGCTAGGTAGAGTCTTTCAGAGGCCCTCTGTGGTAGGCTCCTGTCCTGTTTCTTGTTTTCTCCTACTTCCAATGTCTATCCCATTTGTCTTGCTAAGTGAGGATTGATCATCTTACCCGGGACCTCCTTCTTGGTTAAATTTTTATTTTCAACTTGATACAACCTGGAGTACTTAGGAAGAGGAACAGTCATTTGAGGAAATGCCCAGATCAGATTGACCTGTGGCCACATTTCTGATAGATTTTCTGATTGATTATTGGTGTGAGAAGGCCCGGCTCATTGTAGGTGGCACTATCGCTGAGCAGCTGTTTTGGATGATGTAAGAAAGTTTGCAGAACAGACCCGGAGAACAACAACAACAAAAAGCCAGTAACAACTTCCCTTCTAGTTTCTGTTCCAGGTTCCTTCCTTGAGTTACTGCCCTGACTTCTCTCACTAGTGGACTGTTGCCTAGAAGAAAAAACGGAAATATGCCCTTCCTCCCAAATTGCTTTGGCTCAAAATATTTTATCACACCTACAGAAAAACGCTAAAGCATTAAAGTTGTGAAAATTTCCCCACTGGTCTTTCACTTCCAGTTCCAATACTGGATGCATTTTACCATTTGGTAGCAAGGCATGCAAACTCACTTAAGAAAACTGCAGTGGTGGTGTTCAAGGTCTGAGTAGGTTCAGGAGACCATTGCCCCCAGGGGCGAGACGTGCTCCATGTAAATTGACTAACTCCATGTTTTCCTCCACTTTTGAAAGTCATTTAAGGTTCTTAAATTATTTTTTCCCTTTTTTTTTTAATTTTTCATCAATTACACTTTATTCATTCTGCATCCCCCCATAAGCCCCTCCCTCCTCCCCTCCCAATCCCACCCTCCCTCCTCCCTCTGCATGCATGCCACTCCCCAATTCCACTGATAGGGGAGGTTCTCCTCTCCTTTCTGTTACGCTCAGGATGCGAGGCTAAGCACTGCACTCAGGGTCAGCCGCTTTGGACCCAGAGAAGAGCATGTCTGATTGCATGCAGATTGATGCCCCAGGTCCCGCCTCTGAGAAAAAGGTATCGGACAGGTCTGATGCTCTTTGGGTGGATGACACCTAAATGAACATCGGTACAAAGTCCCAATTTATTTCTAATATCAGAGCTCAGACCTCTACTCTTGCCTGATGCGTCTAAAACAAAAAAGGGGAACTGTAGAGAGCTGCGGAATGCTATGCCTTAAAGATGGAGCTGGTTTCCACCTTCCACCTTCCTGATGGTGAGTGCTCTCTGTCAGGAACAACTCCACATTTGGCTAAGGCTGAGGATCTGGCTTGCTTCCATGTATGTGGACCTATCTGCATTGCCCACGTGGCATGCTGGGGTTGGCTACCCAGAGGCTATTTAAGCAGTGGGCTGGCTTTCCCCAGGGTCAGATGATTGTTAAAGGTTCCTGAATAAACTGCATTGAAAAAAAAAAAAGAAAGAAAAAGAAAACTGAAGAATGTGTTAGCAGAACACCAAAGATCTATACAAACCTCTCATGGAGTTGAATCAGTTAGGAAGTGAGAGGGCTGTCTCCAAATCTCTACTTCACTCTTCAAGTCTGACTTACGCTTCTCTTACTTTACACAGTGTCTATTTTCTCTATTAAGCCATTGACATCCAAGAGATCATAGATTTCCATATGCCAGAAAAAACAAAAGTCAATTCTGAGTTCAAATCTCAAAGTCTTTCAAAGGGCCTTTCAAAAAGAAGCACAGTATATAGCTTGTGATAAAGAGTGTTCCTATCCAAGTCCACGGAAAGCAGCATAGGAGGAGATGAGGGAGGGAGGGGGGGTTGGGAGGGAATGAGGGAGGGAGCTACATCTGGGATATAAAAAATAAAAATTTAATTAAAAAAGAGTGTGCTTATGATATATGCATACAATGGATGCATTATAGAATAACCTAGTATAATGCCAACTTACCATTGCTCTGAATGAATATAAGCTTCTGGATAAAGCAGTAAATTCAGATTCTTTAATAGAGAGGACCCTGACTAAAATGCTCAATCCCCATCCTGAAAAGCAAAGAGGATGGATATGAGAAGAAGAAGAAAACAGGAAACAAGCTAGAAACCCGCCACAGAGGGCCTCTGAAAGGCTCTGCCTTGCAGACTATCAAAGCAGATGCTGAAACTTATGACCAACTGTGCATGGAATCTTATATAAGAAGTGGAAAATAGTAAGATCTGGAGAGGACAGGAACTCCACAAGGAGAGCAATAGAACCAGAAAATTTGAACACAGGGGTCTTCCCAGAGACTCATACTCCAACCAAGTACCAGGCATGGAGATAACCTAGAACCCCTGCACAGATGTAGCCCATGGCAGTTCAGTGTCCAAGTGGGTTACATAGTAATGGGAAGAGGGACTGCCTCTGACATAATCTGATTGGCCTGCTCTTTGATCACCTCCCCCTGTCGGGGGAGCAGCCTTACCAGGCCACAGAAGATGACAATACAGCCATTCCTGATGTGATCTGATAGACTAAGATCAGAAGGAAGGAGAGGAGGACCCCCCTTATCAGTGGACTTGGGGAGGGGAATGCGTGAAGAAGGGAGTGGAAGTGTGGGATTGGGAGGGAAGGAGGGAGGGGCTTATGGGGGATACAAAGTGAATAAAGTGTAATTAATAAAAAAAATTTAAAAAAAAGAGATAGCATGGATACCCCCTGGCAGATGACCAGAGACAACTTGTTGGTGGTGTTTCACTTACATCAGTCAGGGGAAGAGCAGGTGACACTCCTTTGTTCATCCTAGCTTGATTCCTCGCCTGGTGGCCAAAGCTGTCTCATGTCTAGGACTCATAAAAATCAAATTAAATCAAATCAAATCCAGGCAGCACAATACAGAGAAGGAAAAACAGACAGAGACCTGTGGACCATTATGCCCATCCATAGACCTTCCTTCCAGCACATGGCACAGGAAGGCCAGAGATAACCTGCTAGTCTCCACACCATGCAACATGGATGGAGGATGTTACCTAGGGGCCTGCCAGCACATGGTCATTCTGCAACAGGAGCCACCACAATGTGTGAGTGTGTGGTCGTCAGATGGGAGAAAAAGAGAAGTGGGTTAGCTTAAGCATTATGAAAAGAGCTGGAACTGCGGGCACAAGGGTAAAGAGAAGTTATGCCTGTAATGAATGCCAGCCCCATCACCTGTGGCCATGATTTGGATCCAGCCTGAGCTACCTCTGGGTGAGGGTCTGAATTTGTGGCTACACAGCAGCAGGGGTCAGCATCAATATCCATGGTTCATATTAACATAAGAGGACAAGAGATGTCCCTGGTTGGAGCAGCAACCAGAGACCATGTAGATGTCCAGGGACAGTGACTAACTGGTCCATCCCCTTACTAGATGTGGCTCTCTGGAGAACTGGTCTCATCTCTCACAGGAAACAGCATTGGGAAGAACAGGCCCTGTCCTGCCCAGGACACACAGTGGATATGGTCCCAGCAGCTGATGTGTGGTTGAGCCATTCCAGAGGTCATGAGTGTGGAAAAGCTGACCCTGCCACTCATCTGCTGTGGAGTGGCACTAGCACAGGTGTGATGTCCTTTCCTGTCCCTTACCAGCTCTGGCAGTTGTGAAAGCTGCCCACATGATCATAAGCTCAGGAGAGATAGCTCTGTCTCTCCCAGCTGAAGTACTTGGGAGAATGGGCCCTGTACCTCAAGTGGACAGCACAGCAGGGCCAACCCTGGTGTGACAGAGCATGTGACCCAAACCTGAGTAGCCCTCGTCTGCAGTGAAGTGGCAGGATTGCGGGATGCACCCCCACCTCACCCTCACCTCACCCCTTACTATCTTTGGCAATTGGGGGAACTAGCCCAGTGGTCATGAAAGCAGATGGGCTAGCCCTGTCCCTTGCCCACTGCAGTACTCTGGAGTCCAGACCCTGTACCTCCTCTAGGCAGCATAATAGAATGGGCCCTGTGGAGGTTCAGGTGAGCCAGCCTTAAGAGTAAGAGCATGGGAGAGCTGGTCCCACCACTCATCTGGCATGAGGTGGCCTTGGTGCAGGGGTGATGACTTCTCCCTTGCCTCCTTACTACCTGCAGTGGAGAGCTGACCATGGGGTCAAGAGAACTGGAGAGCTAACTCTGCCCCCTCACTGGCTGTACCACTTGGGAGAGCAGGCTCTGCACCTCACATGGGCAATACCGTGGAGAAGACTCTGATGGCAAAGCATGGGTGAGCCAGCCCTGAGGGTGTGAGAACGGGAGAGCTGGCCTAGGCTGCAGCATTTAGTAGAGTGGGTCTTGAACCTGACTGGACAGCATAGTGGAAGTTGCTCTGAAGGCATGGATCCAGGTGAGCCTACCCTGAAGTCATGAGAGCAGGAGAGCTGACCCTGCCTCCTGCCGATGGCAACATTGGGTGGCCTAGACAGAGCAGTGATGGAGAACTCGTCCTGGTGGTAGAGATAAAGGAGAACTGGTGGACTGACAGTTTAGCTACCAGCCCAGATCCAGGGCTCTAAATCCAGGGCTCCACACCTATATCCCAAAGCTGCACGGTCTCCATGACCCAGCGCAACAACAGGAAAACTGAGAGGAGTCCAGATGAAGGTCCAATATTGATGGTGTCACAGAAGCCAGAGATCTCAAACCAGACCAATGGCTCATTGCAGTAAGCATTTGCAAGTGAATATGTATTGATAAAGGGACATACTGTGGACATACTAAAACTTCCACAATGACATGTTTTCTATGCTTTGGTTTGTGTGTGTGTGTGTGTGTATGTTATTGGGGGGGGGTGCAATCAGAAGGGTAGATACAAGAGGATAGGAAGATAAGTGCTACTGGGTATATGATGAAAAACTCACACAGAATCAAGAACAAATTTCTTTTTAATGATAACCTCATAATCTTATAATTCACAAAAAGAGGTAGTACAGAAAAGACCAATAATAAAGATTAAAATTTGTGTAAACCTAACATAATATGAAATGGCATGCAAAGAGCTGGAGGACAAGCTTACTTCTGTTGACCGCTCACTCTGGCCTGGATGACATCAACAGTCACTGATTATGTTTTGTTTCTCTTGGCTACTTGAATACCCAATGCCAAGTACTGTGCTTCACCTCTGGGAATCTGAATCAATGAATGGGTGGATGGATGGATGGATGGATGGATGGATGGATGGATGGATTAAAGGATGCAGATATAAAATACAAAAGTACAAGACTGAAAAGAAAAAAATTGTAGAACTTTGTGTTAAAAGAAAAGCATTTAAGCCAATTGTGGTGGCACACCCCTGTAATCCCAGCACTCTGGGAGGCAGAGACATGCTGAGGTCTATGAGTATGAGGCTGATCTGGTCTACAAAGTGAATCCAGAACAGCCATAGCTACACAGAGAAACCCTGTCTTGAAAATCAAAACAAACAAAAAAATTAAAAATAAAATAAAAGCATTTAATAGCACTAGGACTTAGAGTCTTATAAAACAATTATATTGGGAAAATAAGATACAAACTCAACATGTGTAAATAACAGTTATATTCTTAAATAAGTAACTTAGACTTTATTCATTGAGCAAGGGAGCCATTGTGGGAGCAAATGTAAGTCATATCATAACATTCTTTTAATTGTTCTCTAAGATACCACACTTACTTCTTCCCTCTACTAGACTACCACAAACATGGTGATTATAGATGTATTAGAGACAAGTAAAACATCTGAATGAGAAGTGGAAAAATGATAGGGACAAATTTCACAGTGTCACTTTCCATTTGTATAACTTGCAAACCTTAGCCAGTGTTCTGTATCTTTCTGTTTTACTTTAAGCATAAGATAACTAACAGGATGTTTACTCACTGCTTTAACACAAGAAGTGGTGTTGCATTTAAAAAAAAAACTGGTCAGAGATATTTACAAGTGCATTTGTCAGTAGGCATTACTGAGAGAGTTCAGAATCTAGATGTGGACTTTGTGAGTATTCATATAAATCACAAAGGTAGGTAAAATGAACAGCAATTGTTTATTTCTCAAAGGTTTAAAAACATAATTAGCAAACATGCAGAGATGCGCCTGTCTCTCAAAAGCTAACTCGGGGCTTTGAAAGCTGTTTGATATACAAGCAACGCAGTTTGGTTTGAAAAGGAGTATTAAAATGAAGTGGATGTCCTTGATTCCTCTATTTACAGTGGTGAACCTATTTAGACTTTAAATGGCACAATTATTTCAATCCACTTCTCAGGAGCAGGGTTCCATTATTTATAATTGTTAAACCCTTTAACTTGATGTGCTTTCAGGAAAATTTTAGTTGTATTTTTCCACTCTAGCTTTATAACCGTTCTCAAGAAAATGTAAGTTTGTTGAGAAAAATACACTTTTTTTTTTTTTACCATAAACATCCAGTGGTTTGAAAGCAAGTTTTCAAACATCATCTCTGCCTTCTGAGGGCACAGCAATGTAGTCAGAAGACATTCATAGAATATAATTAGATTTAAACTAGAGGTTATTAGAGTGCTCTGGGAGCCCCTGCACACTGAGGAGATCTTGCCTGCTGAAGAAGGAAGTAGTCAGCCTGAATTTCTAATGATAAGAACAAGGTGACCAGACAAAAAGAATGAGAAAATTTCCTAGAGAAGTAGCATACCACTGAGCATTGCCTTATTGTTCTGTAAATATTACAACGTATAATTGATTAACAAATTCCTGAACATTATAAACCCAAGATTTGGAACCATATTTCCACTATTTTACCCATGTGTTCTCTAGCAGTTTTTTTTTTTTGTATTATATCCATTATTCAAAGGGATTTTTTTATTTATGTAATAAAACCTAGAACACAGTTATCTTGATTGTAGTACTCTGAAGACATCACTACCATCCTCCTTTTGAAATAACTGCTCCTGGGCACATATTCAAAAGATGCTCAACCAGACAATAAGGACATTTGCTCAACTATGTTCATAACAACTTTACTCATAATAGCCAGAATCTGAAAACAACCCAGATGTTCCTCAACTGAAGAATGGATACAGAAATTGTGGTACATTTACACAATGGAATACTACTCAGCAATTAAAAACAAGAAAATCATGAATGGTGGCAGGCAAATGGTGGAAACTAGAAAAGATCATCCTGAGTGAGGTATCCCAGAAGAAGAAAGACACAGATTGTATATACTCACTCATAAGTGGATATTAGCTCTATAATACAGAGTAAACATACTAAAATCTACAGTCCTAAGGAAGCTAAACAACAAGGAGGACCATAGTGAAGAGGCTGAAACCTCACTCAGAAGGGCAGACAGGATAGACATAGGAAGTAGGAGGAGAGAGGGAACAGGACAGGAGCCTTCCACAGGGGGCCTCTGAAAGACTCTACTGATCAGGGTATTGAAGGAGATGCTGAATCTCATAGCCAAACTTTGAGCAGAGGGCGGGAACCTTATGGAAGAAGAGAGAAATAGAAAGACCTGGAGGGAAAAAGAGTTCCACAAGGAAACCAACAGGGTCAAAATTATGTACAAATAAATAAATAAATAAATAAATAAACTTTTAACTTTATTTGTTTACAACTTACATCACAATCTTAGTCCCTCTCCTCCTAGGCCCACTCTCCCTCTCCCCCCTCCCTTCCCTCCTGTCCTGAAGGGGGTCCTTCCCACCTATCCACCCCATCACTTCTTGGTGAATGAGGACTGAGTACAACCTCTTTCATGGTGGCCTAACAAGTCAGACCCACCAGGGGGAAGTGATCAAAAAGCATGCAACAGAGTCCATGTCAGAAACAGCCTCCTTGTTCTCCTTACTAAGTAACCTACAAGAAGACCAAGTTGCCGGTTGAGTATATATGTGTAAGAGGCCTAGATCTAGTCCATACATGTTCCTTGATGGAGCTTCAGTCTCTCCAGGACCCCCTGGGCCTAGGTTAGTTGGCTCTGTTGATACCAACCCACCCACAAAAACTTCAACCCAAAATTTACGCTGACAACAAGATGTGCAGAGATAAAAATGGAGCAGAGTTTGAGGAAATGCCCAACTAATCCTTGGCCAAACCTGAGAGCCACCCCATGGGAGAGCCAACCCCTACTCTAACAGTGTCTACTAGCTTGCAGACAAGAGTCTAGCTATCTTCTGAGAAGCTCCATCCAGCAAAAGATTGAAACAGATACGGAGACACCCAGCAAAAGATTAGACAGAGCACAGGGAGCTTTGAAGAAGAGTTGGGGGAAGAACAATAGGACCCAGAGAAGAAAAATACATACTTTTAAAACTGCATTTCGATAAAGTTTAAGTATCATAGTTACATGACTTCATTTAGCTTCACAAAATCATTAGGAGGCATGCTGGATTTTCTTCATTTTATAGATGATAAAACTGAAACAGAGAGAAAGAGAGTCTAAGATATTTGCCTACAATTGTATAGGCAATAAAACAGCAGGGCTAGTATTTAAATTTAGAATAGGCAATAAGCTGATTTTTCTAGTGGTGTGACACTTGTAGGGTTTCCAACTACTTTAATGTTGGCAGATAATGAAACTGTGTGTTCAGGTTTAAGAGGACTTTCCTGAACAAAACACTTAAAAAGAAAGTGTGTAGATAGATAGATAGATAGATAGATAGATAGATAGATATGTATATACCTATATATATATATATATAGGTATATATATATATTATATACCTTTCAGAATAAATATCAAATGACAAATTCTAGGATCAAACGAAGTAAATTGGTGGATTTTAGAATAATAAAATACCGCTTAAATGTGTGGAAAATTTTCAAGGTTTTTATAAGAAAAACAATGTTGGATTTGCATCACAGTTGTTCTTAAAATACAAGAATTTTAAAAATGGAATTCTCTAAAAATATAAAATTTCATTTTCAAGGAAATAAAATGAGCCAAAAATTCTATATCCAGCAAAACTTTCCCTCAAATATAAATTTGACATCAGTTCAAAGCATGGCTTTGTTTCAAGAAGAAATATAAAAGAATACAGTAGAAATGGATATTATTATCTAGCCAAAAAGAAAAGAAACATTCTACCTACATTTAATCTTCAATATAACACATTGTTGTTAAATTTGTGGAAAATCATAATAATGAAAACATAATAAGCTAGATATATGGGATTGCAGCTTCAGGGGGAAATTTGCAGCATTATGTTTTTACATTGTATAAAATGTGACCAATAAGAATGAAAAGTAAGTTAACCATATAGTTCTGAAGTTATTTACTTTATATATGTGAAATGATGTATTACAACAACAAATAAACTGTTTAGAACTTTCATATGTTCTAATTGTGAAAATGTCATATAGCGATGACGGTATATGCATTGACCATCACATGTTCTCTGGGATTGTCTGGTGCTGTCAGACAATCAATTGCTGTCAATTATAATCCAAGTATTTTGCACCTTGTGTAAATTACAAAATTCAGTGGATATACAAATTTTGTCCCTACAGGAGAGTTTTAATAGAAATCACTCTGCAGTATCAAAACTGTTTATGTCTTTAGTAATTTATTTCACTTTTCTTTTCCTCTATATTTTTCAGTTTTTTTTCCTATTAAATCAGGTTCTCTCACTGACTAATTTGTTTTTTTTTATCTTATTAAAAATAGATTCTTTTTCTTAAATAATATATCCTGATTAGTTTCCCCCTTCCTAGGTACTCCTCCCAGTTCCCTCCCATCTGGATCCACTCCCATTCTATCTCTCATTAGAAAACAGGTGAGAGCAATCCTGCGATACAGTGTCACAGGGCCTGGGGGGCCACCACCCCTGAGATGATCCCTGCTGGGTGCCACACTGCAGGGGCAATGGACAACATTCCCGAGATGACCCCAGACACCTGGAGACCTCCTCCTCCCCTGGGCACCACAAAGATGAGCCGGTAAGTGGTAGAGAAATGGAGAAGGAGAGTCACAATGAAGGCAAACCGGGAGACTGGAGGGTCGTGAGAAAGAGCCTCGAGTGAATGACTGGTGATGCCAGCTGGGGCCATAGTGAGGTCCATACATCCACAGAGGGCCATGTTTGGGTCTGTGGCCCTGCAGCACTGGAAGTCTGTTACCACCAAAGACCAGGATAACATCCATGGTCTGGGCTACTGCCTGGGTCAGCCTCTAAGTCTGAGGGCTGTGCAGAGCTGGTCCCACCCTTCGACTCTGAATCTTGGGTGAGCTAGCCCTCCAAAGGTGTGAGAGCAGAAGAGCTGGCCTCACCCTTAAGCAGCTGCAGTACTTGGGAGAGGAGGTTTCTCACCTTGCTCAGGAAGGACAGTGGAGCTGGCCCTGGGTATGGAGGCTGGGCATGAGATGGACTCCAGGTTATGAACATGAGAGAGTTGGTTCTGTCACCATGCAGTGATGTGGGCTAATGAGAAATGCCTTTTCACTTGCCCCTTGCCAGCCTACAATAGGCAGAAGAACAGGACACAAAGTCATGAGAGTGGGAGAGCTGGTCCTGCCCCTCCCAGGCTGCAGGACTGGTGAAAGAACCCTGTGCCTCACCCTGGCAGCATAGAAGAGCTGACCCTGGTGGTGAGGATGTGGAGAAGACAGCCCCAAGAGTGTGGGCACAGGAGAGCTGGCTCTGCAACTTGTCTGTCTTGTGGTGGCATGGGTAAGGGAAAGATGCCCTCCTCCCTTCACCCTTTCCCAGTTGAGGCAGGCAAGAGAGCTGCCCCCCCAACCTGAAGTCGTGAGAGCAGGAGATCTGGCCCTGCCCCTCACCAGCTGCAACACTTAAGAAAATGGGCCCCTGCACCTGACCTGGGCAGCACAGTACATCTGGCCCTAATTTTGGGGATTGTGGATGAGCCAGCCCCTAGTGTTTGAGAGGAGGAGAGCTGGTCCAACCCCCCAGACCCTTGAGGGCTGCAGCACTTGGGAGAGTGAGCCATGCATCCACCTGAACAGCAAAATAGAGTTGGCCCTGCTGGCAATGAGAAGGTAGGCCAGCCCCAAGGTCATGAGAGCAGGAGAATTGACTCTGCTCGCCAGCTGCAGCACTGGGTGAGTTACCTAAGGCAGTGCTGGAGAGCTGGCCTTGGTTGTGCTGGTGAGGGAGAGCTGGTGGGCTGACCAGCTCAACTACCACCCAGACTCAAATCCAGGGCTTTGAATTGGCCCACCCCAACATCTATCCATCTGTGAACTGCTGGGGAGCAAGAAGAGGCAGGACCTACAGACCCAAAGCTGCAGGATCTCTATGACACAGGGTCACAACAGGATATACCAGAGGAGTTCCTGTGAGGATCTAATATTGATGGTGCAGCAGAAGCCAGAGGCCTTGAACCAGACCAATGATCATTGCAAAGAATAACTGCAAGTAAAGAAGTGTGGACAAAGGGTATACTGAAGGATACACTCTCCCACACAGCAGCTTCCATTACTTTTTTTTTCTTTTGAGGAAGAGGTTGCAAGGGTAGAGAGTGGGCAAAAAGGGACAGGGAGAGGAGTGGGATTGGGGTGCATGATGTGAAATTCACAAAGAATCAATTAAAAGTTAAAATAAAGAGAAAAACAGGCTTCTAAGGAAATATAATATAGATAAAACAAACTAAGATATTGGAATTGAATAAAACATACAAACAGAAAAAAAAATGAGCCCAAGAGAAGACATAAGAAACAGAGATACAGTCATTTGCAAACTTAGGAAATCCTTGAAAACACTAAACTGGAAGCCGTAATACATACATACATATATATATATATATATATATATATATATATATATATATATATATTGAACCTATAAAGTAAAAATAAAGAACAATATATAAATTATAATTAAAAATAAAAATTATAAGACTTAAAAAACAAAGAAATGGTCTGATACAACATTATGATACAAGGAACCTCCAGAGTTACCATTTGAGCTCCTTTTGTGTTGGCTGTCCACATCTGGTCCTGCAGCCTACCTTTAAGAGTACTTTGTTCCCAGATATTAAGCTTAAGTATGTCAATAAAAGACGAAAATAAAAAAAAAAAAAGAATACTTTGTTGACTCTACCCAGCAAGGTATCAAAACATATGCTGAGACTCATAGCCAAACTTTGGGCAGAGTGCAGGGAATCTTATGAAAGAAGGGGGAGATAGAAAGACCTGGAGAAGACAGGAACTCTATAAGGAGAGCAACAGAAACAAAAAGTTTGGGCACAGGGGTCTTTTCTGGGACTGATACTCCAACCAAGGACCATTCATGGAGATAATCTAGAACCCCTGCACAGATGTAACCCATGGCAGTTAAGTGTCCAAGTGGGATCCCTAGTAATGGGAATAGGGACTGTCTCTAACATGAACTCAGGGGCTGGCTCTTTGATCACCTCCCCCGATGGGGGATCAGCCTTACCAGTCCACAGAGGAAGACAATGCAGCAAGTCCTGATGAGACTGATAGGCTATGATCAGATAGAAGGGGAGGAGGACCTCCCCTATCATTGGACTGGAGGAAGGGCAAGGTAGAAGAAGGGGGTGGGAGGGTGTGATTGGGAGGGGATGTGGGAGGGGGCTACAGCTGGGATACAAAGTGAATAAACTGTAAGTAATAAAAATAAAAATTAAATAAAAGAAAAGAGTGCTTTGTTTTCACATTCTCACTGGCTAGTTGGCAATGTAGGATATTCAACACAGAAATCATCATGATATCTGTGTAATCTTCCCTAAAAATTATAATGCTTAACATGGTAAAAGTGTGCATTTATCTCAATACCTGTAGGAAAATTAAATCAAAAAATGAAAATCCAAACCTAAAATTCAAAATTTTATAAAACAACAAGTTTATAAAACATAAAGTATATAAAAATTAAATTTAATAATATCAACCTAATAGCTAATTACCTTGAATTTTAAAAATGTTTTCCTTCAATAAGACAAACCTAATACAAATAAACATTGGGGTTCAATAAAAAAAAAAGAGAGAAAACCTACCAAACAAAGGTAAACATGGGGCTAGGTGGATGGCTCAAAGGGTAAGAGCATGTGTGTTGCTCTTGCAGAGGACCTGAGTTTGCTTCTCAGCACCCACACTAGATGGCTCAGGATAGCCAGTACATTCAGCTCTATGGTATTAAATGAGTCTACCTTCCATGCACATACACACAGTTTTGAAAAGGTAATAAAAATAAATTATTTAAAAAGGTAAACAGCAATTTACAAGTAGAAAATAGTAATTAAAATACATGAAATTTAAAAATAGTAGCTTGCTTTGCCTTCAATACATTAATGTATTTGAAGCATTGATAATGGATGCATTCATAGCATAAGAAAAAGGATATCTAATTGCTCTATAGTAATTTATACATTTAAGATTACCTCCATACAAATGACAGCAGGATTAGTTTCTGTAAATACACAAGTTTATTTTATTTTATTTTATTTTTTACAAGTTTATTTTAAAGGTGACATGAAAAAGTATGCTCAGATAAAACCATCAGAGAAAATAGGCTTTAAAAAAAAAAGTAATGTTTAGAGCTAGTTCTATTAGTATTAAAACAATTTTCTGGAATGCATTCTTATTTTATGAAGCTACTAAAAGAGGTTGACGATTGGAAAATATGTCAAAACTCCATGAATAAACTCAACTACATACACAAACTCAATATGTGATAACACAGCAAGGTACTCAAAGTAACTAGAATAGTATCCCCAAAATCCATATGCACCTAGAATTTCAGAGTGAGACTGAACCTTTGGATGTGTTATTGGTTGGTTAAGAAGCTTCAGGGGGCCTTCAGAGACTGAGGCACCAACCAAGGACGATGCATGGACAGGACCTAGACCCCATGCTCAGATGTAGCCAGTAGGTAGCTCAGTCTTCAAGTGGGTGGCCTAATAAAGGAATCAGGGGTTATCTCTGACATGGACTCTGTTACCCACTCTTGGATCACTTCCCACTGGTGGATAGGCCTTGCCAGGACACAGAGAAGAGGACCCAGGCATTCCTAATGAGACTTGATAGGCTTGGGTAAGAAGGTAGGGAAAGAGGACTCCCACTTCCTGTGGTCTGGAGCCAGGGGATGGGGGGGAAGAGGGATGGAGGGTGGGACTGGAAGGAGATGAGGGAGGGGGCTACAATCAAGATATAAAGTGAATAAAGTATATCTTTTTTAAAAGAAGTTTCAGATGGAGTGAAGACTCCAAGGTTTAGGTAGGGTCATCAAATGCAATGACTGCTGTTCTTAAAGGAAGAAAAAAAATGTTGTGCTGGGGAGGTGGCTTGGTGGGTAGGACTCTGCTGTGCACACATGAGGACCTAAGTTTGAATCCCAGCATGCAAGTGAAAAGTCAGGAGGATATCTCAGGGGGTTAAGATGGAGAGTAACAGAGCAGGATACCCAACTGCATCCTCTGGCCTCAGTTTTCAAACACCCACAAGTGCATGTACCCAGAGACATGTACATGTACACCACACACATAATGCACACACACACACACACACACACACACACACACACACACACACACACAGAGAGAGAGAGAGAGGGAGGATGAAAAAAAAAGGTAAAGAAAAAAAAACATACACAGAAGACAAAGGCATTGTGAAGAGATTGTTCTACCACTGCAAGGCATAAAATGTGTAGAGCTTATGAGAGAAAGGGCGATACGATACAACATGCAGAGAGAGCACAGCCCTGGGTTATAGACTTTCAACTTATGGCTTCTTGGAAATCCAAAGCTGAGGGAGTGAGAATATTGGTATTTGTCTTAGGATCAAAAGAAAATTTTGGAAAGCTTTTCATAATGGTAAAAATGAGTAGATTAACATTTTCAAAAAAATGGATATTTTAAGTACAGAGTAGAGATGAACCAAAATGTGAATCACGGGAAACACTGGCAATCTAAGAGAGAGAAACTGGTGCTTGAATGAAAGAGAAACTTGGTGGCTGGGGAGGTGAAACCTGACACAGAAACTACTTAAAGAAAAATAAAAAGGCTTGGTAAGTAACTAGAAGTTTAGATGCAATATCAAATGAAACATTATAGATTCTTCATAATGAAATGAAACTTCAGGAAAATACAATGTAGAAATATAAATTATAGATAACATTTCACTTTTCTACTTTCTATGACATTAAGAACACATTTATATTATACTTCTTTTCAAATAAAAGTAACATTTAACCTTCACAAAAATCACACTGTCAAAATCACTCTCAGTGTAACTGAGTTATAACTATACATTTTGCTAAGAGGTGGGACAAAGTTCTTATAGTCAAGAGAGGCCTAGTAGGAATTATCTCTGGTGCCTAAATACGCATCAGACTATATTGAAAGGGTATTGCAACACACAGAGACCCACGCAGAAGTTAAAATAATCATTTTAAGAACCTTTTGTTAATTTTTATATTATATATACATTATAAATTATCTGTGTGCATACATGTACATATGTACACACACACACACACACACACAGAGAGAGAGAGAGAGAGAGAGAAAAGGCAGTTAAATTTCTTGTTCCTAAAAAAAGTTTTTCCAGTTCTCATGCTCAGATGCATTTACATATTATCAACTGAAGGTTCCATAGTATTTCTATGTAGCACTGTTGTGAGGAACAAATGAAGTGAGCCAGGTAAGGCACTATAAAGAGAACACAAAGAATTCAAATGTGTAGCAGCTACAGGGATGATCAGGTTAGTAATTTTTACTCCTCTCAACATTTAGGATGTTAAATTCCTAAACTACAATTAAAATAAACTGGTTTCTGCCTTATTAATTATGATATTTACTGTGGCTAGACAGGTCATGTGCCCTAGGGGAAAACTCACTGCTACAATGGCATGACACCAAAGTGTACGGTAAATATTTACACTTGTACCTACAAACAAACACAACTTAACCCGAGAAATGTCTCTCTTCCATGAAAGGCAGTGCATTTGCTGTAGCAAATCATGCCTTATCAAGGTGCTTCAAAAAAGAAAAAAAGTTGAAATTCTGTTCAGCCCGAAACAGAATTTCTAAACCACCTTCTCTAACATTCAGGGGATATTGCAGAAGAAGTATAAAGAATATAACGGCTAAAGGTAAGAAGAAAAGCTGAAAAAAAAAAAAAAGGCTCCCTTCAGGGTGCAACATAGACAGTACAATCATGGACTCCCAAAAGCTGCAGGTACCTGCACTGGGCCTGAGCAACACTGATGCTGCCAATAGTTAAGCAGGGACCAGAGAGGGCCATGTGCGAGTCCAACCTGCCATGTAGAATTACTAATTACTGACGGATCCTGGAGGACAGTCCTCATCTTTGGTTTTGTATCAACGCAGAAGCACGCCAGGCCCCAGTGGCCAGTAGCAAACCCATGGCCACACAGACAGTCCTGGCTGAAATCAGTGAGTCACAAAGCAAATGGGCACACTAATGAGAAAGGGAATGACAGGAAGGAGGGGAGACGACAGGTGTGAAAAGAAACACAGGCTTGGGTGGCCGTAAACAATGCACTAGACACACATACAAAACTGTCAAGGAATAATGACAATCAATGACAAAATGTGAAGTTGAGAGAAATTATCTATATTGTGTAGAAAATAAGGTCATCTCGCTAGGTATATGATGAAAAACATGCCTTTAGTCTTCATTTCCACTTTCTGGTGCTCATATTCTAAATCCCTTGGATGTCCTGGGTGACAAAAGTGATAAAACATCTTCTGCTGAAGATTTGAATTTTGTAAAAAGCACCTAAAACTATCTGGTTCTCCTAAATTTTATATATATATATATGTATATATATATAATATTATACATATAATATATAAAAATATATAATATAATGTATACTATACAATATGTAAATTATTATATAATATGAATTATAAATATATTATATATATAACCTTTATGTCTATAAAGATTTTCATCTGATAGATAAATCAAAATTCAAAATAGAAACTATACTAAGACATTTCCTAGTTCAGTGCTTTGCTATTCTGTCCTTTTAGTCTTTATTCAAACTATTTAGCTGGAAATCTATTCAATGTGTCTTCAGAGAAAACATTATGAATAGAGTAATTTAATGAGACCATGTGTTCACAGTGCCTTTCAGAATGACAGATTATGGAAAAAATAGATAAATATTTTTTGAATTGAAGATATAAAAATAGAAACATTTTATGAGCTTATCCCATTGACTATGAGCTAGTGATTTTCCAAAAATATGCACCAAATATTAAGCTGAAAATAAGTAAATCACTATTGTTGTTCTTCCCTGCAACTTCTGGAAATATCTCTCTAGAGTGTTGCTACACCATAAGCTTTGTAATGGGAATTTATTATTTTTTTTTGTAATTGGAATTTTTTAAGTCTCTTCTGCCTTATAGTTGTCTGTTGCTTGAAAAAAAATGCCAGTAAATAATGAGGTCCCCATTGTTCCAAATACCAAGTATGAAATACCGTCTGTGTGGGCTTACATTTAGTATTGATTCTTCAAATGAGAAAAACTCTTTAATTAACACGGAGGATCTTCATAAGCTTTTAAACTTAGCAGTAGATTTAAAGGAGAGGGCGGGCCGGAAGCGGTTTTTAAAGACCTAGAAATCATTGTGCCCTGAGAAGAAAGAGCTGGAAATCCACACATGTTCAGTAAAACATTTCTTACCATGAAAGCTCTCAAATCCCCGATACCAGATTCTAGGTTTTTGTTTCTGTTTCCCTGACCCTTTTATTCTAACAGTAATGGTGTGGGTTACCTAGTAAAAGAGTCTTGAGTCATTTCATAACACATTGGCCTCTGATCATGAGCAGTCCTCATTTCTTTCTCGTACCTTTAAAGATGCCCTATAAAAGCTTTCAGGTTGTACAAACAACTGCACGCTGTGTGCATCGCAGACAAAGGGGATGGTCCTGAGCTCCTGCTGTGGCAGAGGACTCTCTTTCCTAAGAAGGGCAGGTAAGAAAGGTTAGACTAATTGAATCATTTAGTGGCTGCATCTTCTTAAGTGCTTTCCTGGAGAAGGGGTCAAAACTAACATTAACACGACTGCCCTTACAAGGACACCCACCCGAGTCAGGTTTTCCACCTGGTCTTTCAGAATTCACTGGGACTCACTAAACCTGTGACAAGCAACTGTGACTTGTGGCAGCATGATAGACTGAACTAACAGAAAAGAGAGAAGTGTTGCTCCCCACAACTTGTAACGTATTTCTCTCACGATACTCAAATCCAGCGTCTTCAAGTAGCTCACCTCCGTTTCTGTTGTACTGCATAGTCTATTTCATCTCAGTGTCTCAGCAAATCCAAGAATGCTTATTTGTGAAAAAATAAATAAATAAAAGTGTTCTGATAAGAAAACTGAACCATATACAGTGTTTTGCAGAATGTCTCCCCTAGTCTCCACATCACCCCAGACATCTTTCTACTGCACACACCACCACGAATACCATATGGAACCAAAGGTTTAAGGAGCATAATTGAAGTCATCACCCCAAACAAGCTATAAAGATCCCATAGGTATCTTGTGAAACTTTGCAGTTAAAGGCAGTGCTGTGAATTATAATACTAATTTGCTCAAAAACAAATCATCCTTTAAAAAAATCATCCTTTTCTAAATTTAGAACATTACTCATCTGTATTTTCTACTTTTTCCATTCCTAATGGAGATGTCTCAGAGTTCTACCGCCCCTTTCTCCTCCTTAATATGCCTGATTGCAAGACGTACCTTGCTTTTTGTGTAGCAATTAATTTGAATGCATCAGTAGTAATTTTTTTTGGAATTTGATCAAATTATTTTAAAATTAATCTAGGAGACTATCAGGGTAAGTCTCTAAGTACAGAAAATAACAGTGACTATGAATTATTTTGCTCACTCTGTATGAAATGGCAGGTGTTGAATTAAGAAACCAATAAAGATTAGGGCTGATAGGAAGCTTATCAGGCTGCCCCATGCCCGTGAGAGTTCCATTTCAAATGAAGTGGTATGAGGAAGCCCTATTCCTACATATTTCTGCAGTTAAAGGACCTTGAAAATCAATTAAACAGAATTCATTCCTAGATTTTGTCATTATTCTTTGGGACTATTTTAGGAAGAAAAACTCAAATTTCTTATTTCTTAAGAAACTTAAATCTCTCTGTCTCTCTGTCTGTCTTGATTTTGCATTGTTTACATTTTGTGAGTTAGTTTACTACACTACAAATAATGTTGTGGAGTCCCAGATCTGCTTATACTTAAAAATAACCAGATCAGGTTGTCTCATTCAACTTTTCCCCATAATAGAGAAATTTAAATCATTGGAGGGGAAATTTTATGTTTTGAACAAACTTGCTAGCTATCTTAAGTGGGAAATTTTGATTTCATGAAGCAATGGTAGCAGTATGCCAACATTCAAAATCTTAGAGTTTATACTGAAGGTGTGGGAAGGAAATATCTCCAAAAAGAGCAGGAGGAGTAAACATTGTCCAGGCAATAAGATGCTGACAAGGGCTGATACTCCCAGAAAGGGAAGGGTGTTTCAGTGTGAGGCTGTAAACTTTCCCTGTCTGATGGAGGAAGGTATGTGTGAGAAAGTAACGGAGCTGCAGCATTTGAATTTGACAACACTTTATAGCAAATGGGGAACTTTGCAATTACATGTAATCACATGCTTTGTACCAGGCAAGTGGCCTAGCAGTATGGTAGAGAACGGCAAAGGGATAAGAGAAACAGATTGTTTTTAAAATTGGGGTGTGTGCTTATAATGCAAGAACTTGGGAATTGGTAGCAGGGGGATCCTGAAGGTAAGGTCGTTGTACCTCAGCTGCATATTGAGTTTGAGGCCAGCTTGGCCTCAACAAGGCACTGACTCAAAATAAATAAGCTGCTAAAGCAAACCCAAAAATGAAATGAATTTAAAACAAGAGTTGGAATATAGATTTTATATAAAGCAGATTTAAGAGTTAGACTTTTTACTCTGCCACTAAGTAGCTGGGAAAGTTCTATGATCTCCCTCCTGAACTCAGGCGGTGTCGTAATTCCCAGACTAAATCTAGCTGACATCTCTTGGTCAGCAATGCTTTAAAGAAGGATCATGTTTTTATGTAGGTTACTTTGCTGCTCTTAAGAGGGCTCTTGTATTGCCTTGGTTCTTCTAGTAATATACCAGGCATGCCACACAGCTTTTTAACAGCAACCTGTGCTTTTGAGAGGCTGACTTTGTCATCTTTTTTTTTCTTTTAATCTAAATTTTCCACATGGATTTTATTATGTTATGTTTTTGTTTGTTTTTTTGTTTTTTGTTTTGTTTTGTTTTATTTTCAAAGCTATTCCAAGGAAAATGGCACATATCCACACATATCATCATCCTGCTTATATCTGTATCACCAGTTTCAATGGCTAAGCCCATCCTCATAAAACCTTCTGTTTTCTCCACATGCTGTGTGTTGGTGGGCAGGCCCACAGACTGCTGGTACAGTCTCACAATGGCAAATTCACAATGAAAAAAAATATATTTGCCACTTCTAAGTTTTCATGGACAGAACCCAAGAGATGCTAGCAGTGTAAGTATGTGAAGGAGAGAGACCAGAGAATAAGTAAGATTTCATAACATAAATATAAAAAATAATAATTTTGGTTTTACAGAATAATTAGAATTATAAATTGAGTCAATATTAAGGTCACTACTGTTCACAAAATATTCCAAAGGGTTATGAGAAGCACATGAATGGAAAGAGATCAATTGTGTAAAGAGATCAGCCTCTAGTGCAGAGATCTTTTCCTACTCTCTTTTGCTGTACTTACCGCATAAGTAGGTCATCAACCTTGCTTGTAAGATAACCTGTCCTGTCCACTGATACTTCCTGACAAGAACTGACCAGTCAAAACTTTTTGTTTCTTCAGTTAAGGCAAAAACAAAAACAGAATCCCACCAGTACCAACTTTATTACCTAAATACATTCCCAGGACATGGCTTTTATATACCCTTGTTCTTCTTTCTCTTACTGCCTCCTCCCTGCCCAACATGTTTCTTACTGTCCAGATGTCTGAGCATCCTCTTACCAATAGATTCCCCCACCAGAGTCATCTTGAGGTTGTTACCTGTGAGTAACAAATATTCTAATACCTCCGTTTATTTTTATCAAGTATGGTGTGTTGTGATGTTCCCTGCCTGGGAATTGAAGAGAACAAATGGACCAGTATGGCAAGGAATAAACTCAAGGAAGGTCAGGATCTTTAACAAAAACAAAGGCAGTATCTCTGAGAAGTTTAATGAAGAATGGCTATAGGATCAATATCCCTGTGAAATTTGGAGGAAAGAGAATGATAAAGAGGCAGACGTTGGATCATTATTTCATCACAGACAGAAAGGGCTCTCCCAGCCTCAGTGGAACATTTTAAAGCTAGGTTCACCTTCAAAGTTGTCCTCAGTTGGAACAAAGGATTTGGCCACAAAGGATGGCTGCGAAGAAAGACTATAGACTCTAGTCATACGGGGTTCAGGAGATGAGCAAAATCTCTAGAAAGGTTGTCTGATAAAACTTATTTGTGAGAGCTACCTCAGCAGCTAGAGTAAGCTTTTCAGAGCTATAGTGTTAGCTTTGTCATCAGCATGCTGCTCAAAACAGAATAACCAAAGTGTTTTATTTGAGATGGGTTATGTTTATTTTGATAAAGATATTTTTCTTGCCTTCTGTTTTCTCTTTGTGCCAGCAGGGAAGGTCCTGGAACTTAGTTTGTTGTGGAGTTTTATTATTGTTTTTAGATAGAATCTCCCTGTGGAACTGTGGGTGGTCTGGTACTCATTATGGAGTTTAGGCTTGTCTCACACCCATGGAAAATACTGTTGCCTAATCCTCCCATGTATTGGAAGCCTGAGCTATCATGCTCAGATGGCAGTTTAGAAAGTAAGAGTCACCAACAGACTTTCACACTTAAGATTTCCAAAATTTTGCATGCAATAAGGAAAGTAAAAGTTTGGGTCAGAAAGGACCATGTATTCTAGATCATCAGGGAGCTGGCCTTGTTCCTGAGTCACACAGCAAGATAACTACAGAGGAAGATTTGTCGGGTATTTATAAAATACTAGAACACCGACTTTGGAGCACCTTACCTGGTGAAATCACTGTATGCCCTGAGAGCAGGGGCTGCAAGTGGACTATGGAGATGAGAATAAGAGATGCATTAATGTTCACATGGCCTTACGTGGGTGCCTCCATACCCATTCCAGAATCAGTGGTAGTGCTTTGTTCTAGTCATTTATGGAGGTAGTAGAATCGCCTAAGCCTTCCAGGTTAAGGATTACCAGCAAAATCAAACCGAGTCACAGACGAGTTTTAAAAAGGCAATATTCTTGCAAATCTCTTTCTGACCCTGGGTCAATAACTCCATGAAACCTAAACAAACTAGCTAAGAAACACAGTGACGTGAGTCTATGTCTCCTTTCACCGCTATAAAATGCCCATGAAGCGTTCACACAGGTCTTTGAGACTGTCACCAACATGAATGAGCCGACAGCCCCTGAGCTGCTACAGAAGTGATAAGACCTGGAGGTAAGAGGTGCGGTGGAGTGATGTTCCCAAGAAAAGCCCATGAAAGCCCTGAACAGACTGACCCAAGGAGAAGGACAGCAGAAACCAACTAAAGGGGTGAAAATAAAGAATTTGCCTCTATAATAGACATATAGTGTGAGAAGTAAGTTCTATCATGGTTTTTCCTTTTTATAGTGGAATAAAATTTTTTTCATACAATGTATTTTGATCATTTTCCCCTCCTCCAATTTCAGCCAAATCACTCGTTTTTATGTTCTTTCTTACTCTCTCTTTCTTTTTTTTTTTTTTTTCAATGCTGTTTATTCAGGAACATTGAACAATCCTCGGACCCCGGGGAAAGCCAGCCCACAGCTTAAATAGCCTCTGGGTAGCCAACCCAGGCATGCCACGGGGGCAATGCAGATAGGTCCACATACATGGAAGCAAGCCAGATCCTTGGCCTTAGCCAAATGTGGAGTTGTTCCTGACAGAGAGCACTCACCATCGGGAAGGTGGAAGGCGGAAACCAGCTCCATCTTTAAGGCATAGCATTCCACAGCTCTCTACAGTTCCCCCTTTTTGTTTTAGACGCATCAGGCAAGAGTAGAGGTCTGATCTCTGATATTAGAAATAAATAGGGAAGAAAACAAAGTCTCTCTTTCTAATAACCAAAGAAAACCAACTCCCCCCAAAAAAACCTAAACCACAAAATTTGAAATCAAAATATATAAACAAAAGACACACACACAGAGACAGACAGAGAGAGTGGGGGAAAACTGAGACAGGAAGTCTTCAAAACTACCACTATCTACTCCTGGGCATGGGACCTACCCTGAATTGTGGTTGATATACCCAGAGAGACTCCATTGGAGAAAACTGATTTCTCCTTCACCTACACGTATTGGTTGCAGATGTGTTCTTGTTAAGGGTGTAAGCATGTGCCCACTTCTCCCTCTCAGTACTGGAACACTATCTGACCTGAACCTGTGTGTTTTATAATTCTTTCAATATTTTAATTAAAAGATAAAAATAAACTTTTGAGAAATTTTTAAGTAAATATTTTAGGCAACAACATGTTTGATCTTAAGAACCAGTGGAGCTTGTCCGCAAGTCTGTCCAGATCTCGTCCTGTTAGTGACTTCCACACATTCATATGTTCTAATACCCAAGTAGCATACTATTAAAGGCTGGTGCCTTTGGGAGGAAATTAGAATCCTTATAAAAACTAAAAGGCCTCAATAACTGGACTGTCCCCTCCACCATGTAATAGCACAGTAAGAAAGAGGACAGGGCCACTCCCTGTGCTGGACAGTGATTGCAGATGTCTTCACCTTAGACATCCTTAAGCTCAGCAAACTTGCATGCTATGTGAGCTGTGTGACAGTCTGGTAGAGGGGCATAGACGGTGCTAATTTAGCCAGGACGGTTCAGGATAATCACCTGAGCTGAGAAGCCGGCCACTCCCATTGGTGGGTCATTTTGCTCTCACCAGCAACACTGCCTCATCTAAAGTCTTTAACAGACACACTTTACATAGAAGCCTACATTGTTTGTCCCCATCAAGAGCTTCACTCAGCGCTCCATCATGCCTTGCAACAAACTTTGCTTCTGTTGTAAAACTGACTGGAACAAAGGTAAACACCATAACAGGTTCAAGAATACCAGTTTCCACTTGGCCCACAGGATATTACCAATACCATCAATTTTATAGACATCCTGGAGGGGCAGTCCACAGTTGGACAAGCTGGTGGCTGGATACAATCCAAAGCTTCCAGCAGTGTGGTGCCCCTGGCACTGCCATCTTTGCGGGTGACTGTCCATACCTTGAACCAAGGCCCCAGCATTTTTGCACCAGTCAAAAAAGAAATTGGCATAAATGCTACAGTATCAGAGTTGTAGCCAATGTTCTTATTGTAGGTGCTGACTTCCTTAACAATTTACTCATCCATTTTGTTGACACTAACAATCATCTGTTCCACACCCAGGGTGTAAGCCAGAAGAGCTTGCCCACTGGTATGCCCATTCTTGGAGATACCAGCTTCAAATTCACCAACCACAGCAGCAGTCAGGACAGCAAGTCAGTCTGAGATGCCTCTGTGTCCTGGGACATCAATGACAGTAACATAGCATTTGCTGGTCTCAAATTCACAGGAAGATGTCAGTAGTGATACCACATTCATGCTCAGCTTTTAGTTTGTCCAAGACCCAGGACTTGAAGGAACCATTTCTCATCTCAGCAGCCTCCTTTTCAAACTTTTTGATGGTTCCTTTTTCAATTCCACCACATTTCTAGTTCATGTGGCTGGTTGGTTGTATTGAACTTGCCTAAACCTACCTGTCCAGTGACAATGATGTTGATGTGAGTCTTTTCCTTTCCCAATTTGGCTTTGAATTAGCAGTGGTTTTCACAACACCTGCATTCTGAGCAAACCTGTTGTGAAAAGCAAAGTGCCTGATTCTTCTAAAAAAAATTCAGGATGGGGGGGCGGAGCCAAGATGGCGACTAGCACACACAGTTTCTGAGCAGTGGGATACCTGATCTTCTGAGTTGGAGAATGGAAGGACCCCCAACCCAGGAAAACCACAGCTAGGCTTTCTGAACACCAGAGAACATCGCAGGAGGTGAAAACTTTGGCCTCCGGTCACCCGGAGACTTGCTTGGGGAGGGAGAGAAAAGATCCTTTGTTCTTGCTGCACTCCCTTCCCCCAGACCTCCCTCCTCCTCGGCACAGCCGCACAGCGGACTCATCTTTCTCAGCGCAGACCTAACTGCCTGGGGTATACAACCGCTGAGACGGAGCCCCAACCACTTTAGCGGCAGACAAAAGCCAGCAGTACGTACCCCGGAGTCCCAGATTCGCACAGCGGCTGCACCATCCTCCCAGGGCGCGAATCTGCTAGACACCATACTAGCTCCGCAGGATCGCCATCACTGACGGTACGACCCGCCCAATCCCACAGTGACAGAGAATACGCTATATACTCACCAAAACCAGGCAGAAACGTCATACAACCTGGACACACCAGGCACTGGGCCTCCCAAGCTTGGAGAGCACAACGAAGAGATCCCAGGACTTCCCAGAAAGCATTGGGACTAGCAAGCCAGTCTCTAGTTACAGCAGGACGGGGCAGCGGAGCAGTAATGAACTGGCGGGGCACCACAGCCCTCCAGTTTAAGACTAACCAGGGCCAAACCAGAGAACAGAGAGCCTGATTACCCCATCCCTGCTGAAGTGACCACCCTGAAATCTCCAGCTGCAGCAAGACCTCAGAACCTGGCAGTGACAGCAGCACAGAACTGGCGGAACACATCAAAGAAGCAGGGCCAAACCAGAGAGCAGAGAGCCCCGGATACCACGATCTCGGCCAAGAGACCTGCCTGTAAGTGAGTGCACCCTTGAGAATCTGCAGTTCCCCAGATCCTGGGTCCTTCTAAATCAGAAGCCAGGCATCGAACCCCCCTCCCACCCACATACCCACTTTGGGAAACAGAGGGGCACTAGGGACATTGAAGTTCCTGCCCTGTGGGCCTGATTGAGGAGCTAAGACAGTTAATACCAGAAATTGCGCTGCGATCATCATTAGCGCCTGCGACATATACAGTACAGAGCCCCTCCCACACACTCAAGGGTTCAACATTAGCCATCACTCTGTCCCTCGAGAAACTCATCCACGCACACTTACACACACAGACACACACGCGTGCGCGCGCACACACACGCTTGCATTTGCCCCGTTTGCGCCTGCGTACTTTCCTCCCACAGGTACAGCCAGTCCTCAGCACACGCTGAGAGTGCTCAGCTTCCTGAAGAACTCTCCAGACACCAGAGAGAGACAGCACCAGTCTGATCTGCAGAATCCAAAAACAAACAGGGAAGGTTTCAGATAAGCCAATGGCCAGAGGTAGGCGAAAGAACACTTCCAACATAAATCAGGACATCATGACTTCACCAGCAAACCCCAAAATCGATGGATACACCAATTCAGCAGAAGCACAGGAAAATGATTTTAAAGCCATGCTTGCCCAATTATTTGAGGCTCATAAGGAGGAAATGAACAAGTCTTTCAAAGAGATGGCCAGTCAATTGGAGGCAAAGAAAGAAGAAATAGACAATATCCTTAAAGAAACACAGGCAAACATAGCCAAACAAATAGATACACAAGTAGAGGAAAAATTAGTGGCATATAAGAAGGAAATGAAAAAAGAAATAGAGGCCATCGTAGAGAGACAGGAATCCAAATTCAAACACATGAAAGAAATGGTGCAAGGCATGAAAACAGAATTAGAATCAATAAAGAAAACACAAAATGAGAAAACCCTTGAGCTGGAGAACTTGGAGAAAAGATCAGGAACCACAAAAGTAAGCATCACCAACAGAATACAAGAGATGGAAGAGAGAATCTCTGGAGCTGAGGACACACTTGCAGAAATGGATACTTCTCTCAAAGAAAAAGTAAAATCAGAAAAGTTCCAATCACAAAATATCCAAGAAATCAAGGATGCTATGAAAAGACAAACTCTAAGAATAATAGGAATTCACGAAAAAGAAGACTCCAGACTCCAAGGTCCAGAAAATATTTTCAAGAAAATCATAGAAGAAAATTTTCCCAACTTAAAGAAAGAGATGTCCATAAATATACAAGAGGCCTACAGAACTCCAAATAGACTAGACCAGAAAAGAAACACATCACGTCACATCATAGTCAAAATACTAAATCTACAGAACAAAGAAAAGATATTAAAAGCAGCAAGGGAAAAAGGCCAAGTAACATATGAAGGTAGACCTATCAGAATCACGCCGGACTTCTCATCAGAAACTATGAAAGCCAGAAGGGCCTGGGCAAGTATCATGGAGACTCTAAGAGATCACAAATGTCAACCCAGACTACTATACCCTGCAAAGCTTTCAATCAACATAGATGGAGAAAACAAAATATTCCATGACAAAACTAAATTTATACAATATCTACACAGCAAACCATCCCTACAGAAGATACTAGAAGGAAAACTCCAATCCAATGAAAACAAATTCACCCAAGAAAACAGGGCATACAGATAATGTCCCAACAAAAATGAAAAGAAAACAAGCAATGAATCAGGGTTAGATCATCGACTCCATTACAAAAGGAACTAACATGCATTGGTCACTATTATCTATCAATATCAATGGACTCAACTCACCAATAAAAAGACACAGGCTAACAGAATGGTTAAGGAAACAGGATCCAACATTCTGTTGCATCCAAGAAACACACCTATGCAACAAAGACAAACACTACCTCAGAGTAAAGGGCTGGAAAACTGTTTTTCAAGCAAACGGTTCCAGAAAACAAGCTGGAGTAGCCATCCTAATATCTAATAAAATAGACTTTCAACACAAGTTAATCAAAAAAGATAAGGAGGGCCACTATATTCTCATCAAAGGAAAAATCCACCAAGAGGACATCACAATCTTGAATATCTATGCCCCAAATACAAGAGCACCGACATTCGTAAATGAAACATTATTAAAGCTTAAATCATACATTGATCCTAATACCTTAATAGTGGGAGACTTCAACACTCCACTCTCACCAAGGGACAGATCAACTAGACAGACACCAAATAGGGAAATAAAAGCACTCACAGAATCCCTAAATCAAATGGACCTAATAGATGTCTACAGATCATTTCACCCAAACTCAAAAGAGTACACCTTCTTTTCAGCACCCCATGGAACCTTTTC
The DNA here is from genome assembly GCF_030254825.1 of Meriones unguiculatus. Classification (NCBI taxonomy): domain Eukaryota; kingdom Metazoa; phylum Chordata; class Mammalia; order Rodentia; family Muridae; genus Meriones; species Meriones unguiculatus. The sequence goes on from NC_083364.1 coordinate 57,367,583, forward strand.
CAAAATAGACCATATAGTGGGCCACAAAGCAAGCCTCAACAGATACAAAAGGATTGAAATAATCCCTTGTATACTATCTGACCACCATGGACTAAAGCTCGACCTCAACAACAACAGAAACAACAAAAAGCCGACACGCACATGGAAACTAAACAACTTACTACTCAATGACAGCTGGGTTAAGGAAGAAATAAAGAAAGAAATTAAAGACTTCCTAGAATTCAATGAAAAGGAAGGCACAACATACCCAAATTTATGGGACACACTGAAAGCAGTGCTCAGAGGAAAATTTATAGCACTAAGTGCCTGCAAGAAGAAATTTGTAACATCACATACAAACAACTTAATGGCCCAACTGAAAACCCTAGAACAAAAAGAAGCAGATACACCCAAAAGGAGCAGACGGCTGGAAATAATCAAACTAAGGGCTGAAATCAATCAACTAGAAACAAATAAAACTATCCAAAGAATCAATGAAACAAAAAGCTGGTTCTTTGAGAAAATCAACAAGATAGACAAACCCTTAGCCAAACTAACTAAAAAGCAGAGAGAAACTATCCAGATCAGCAAAATCAGAAATGAAAATGGGGACATAACCACAGACATTGAGGAAATCCAAACAATTATTAGGTCATACTACAAAAGCCTATATGCCACAAAATTTGAGAATCTAAATGAAATGGATAATTTTCTTGAAAGATTCCATCTACCAAAACTAAGTCAAGATCAGGTAGAAAGACTGAATAGCCCTATATCTCCCAAGGAAATCGAAGCAGTCATTAACAGTCTCCCCTCCAAAAAAAGCCCTGGACCAGATGGCTTCAGCGCAGAATTCTACAAGACCTTCAAGGAAGTGCTAACTCCAATTCTCCTCAAGCTATTCCACAAAATAGAAACAGAAGGAACACTACCAAACTCATTCTATGAAGCCACAGTCACCTTAATACCTAAACCACACAAAGACCCAACAAAAAAAGAGAACTTTAGGCCTATCTCTCTTATGAACATTGACGCAAAAATACTCAATAAAATACTTGCAAACCGAATCCAAGAACACATCAAAGATATCATCCACCATGACCAAGTAGGCTTCATCCCAGGCATGCAAGGGTGGTTCAACATACGGAAATCCATCAATGTAATCCACTACATAAACAAACTGAAGGAGAAAAACCACATGATCATCTCCTTAGACGCCGAAAAAGCATTTGACAAAGTCCAACACTAATTCATGTTTAAAGTCTTGGAGAGATCAGGGATACAAGGCACATACCTAAACATAGTAAAGGCAATATATAGCAAGCCTATAGCTAACATCAAACTCAATGGAGAGAAACTTAAATCAATCCCACTGAAATCAGGGACAAGACAAGGCTGTCCATTGTCCCCATATCTCTTCAACATAGTACTTGAAGTCCTAGCCAGAGCAATAAGACAACTAAAGGAGATCAAGGGGATACAAATCGGAAAGGAAGAGGTCAAAGTGTCACTATTTGCAGATGATATGATAGTATACATGAGCGAACCCAAAAATTCAACCAGAGAACACCTTCAGCTGATAAACACCTTCAGCAAAGTGGCAGGATACAAAATCAACTCAAAAAAATCAGAAGCCCTCCTATATACCAAAGACAAAACGGCTGAGAAAGAAATTAGGGAAACAACACCCTTCACAATAGCCACTAATAACATAAAGTACCTTGGTGTGACCCTAACCAAGCAAGTGAAAGACCTGTTTGAGAAAAACTTCAAGTCTCTGAAGAAAGAAATTGAAGAAGATATCAGAAGATGGAAAGATCTCCCGTGCTCATGGATTGGTAGGATTAACATTGTGAAAATGGCCATACTGCCAAAAGCAATCTACAGATTCAATGCAATTCCCATCAAAATACCAACTCAATTCTTTACAGACCTTGAAAAAAAGATTCTCAGCTTCATATGGAGAAACAAAAAACCCAGAATCTCCAAAACGATCCTGTACAACAGATCATCTGGAGGTATCTCCATTCCTGATCTCAAGCTGTACTACAGGGCAACAGTAATAAAAACTGCATGGTACTGGCATAGAAACAGAAAGGAGGATCAATGGAACCGCATAGAAGACCCAGAAATAAATCCACACACCTATGAATACTCGATATTCGACAAAGAAGCCAATTCCATTCAATGGAAAAAAGACAGCATCTTCAACAAATGGTGCTGGACCAACTGGATGTCTACATGCAGAAAAATGAAAATAGATCCATATTTATCACCCTGCACAAAACTAAAGTCAAAGTGGATCAAGGACCTCAACATAAAACCAGATACCCTAAATCAATTGGAAAAAAAAGTGGGGAACAGCCTAGAACTCATTGGCACAGGAGACAACTTCCTGAACAGAACACCAACAGCACAGGCTCTAAGAGCAACAATCAATAAATGGGACCTCATGAAACTGAAAAGTTTCTGTAAAGCAAAGGATACCGTCATCAAAACAAAACGACTGCCTACAGATTGGGAAAGAATCTTCACTAACCCTTTATCTGACAGAGGACTAATATCCAGTATATACAAAGAACTAAAGAAGCTGAAAAGCAGCAATCCAAGTAATCCAATTAAAAAATGGGGAACAGAGCTAAACAGAGAATTCTCGACAGAGGAATATCGAATGGCAGAAAAACACTTAAAGAAATGCTCATCCTCATTAGCCATCAGGGAAATGCAAATCAAAACGACCCTGAGATATCACCTTACACCCATCAGAATGGCCAAGATGAAAAACTCAAGTGATAACACATGCTGGAGAGGTTGTGGAGAAAGGGGAACCCTGCTCCACTGCTGGTGGGAATGTAAACTGGTACAACCACTCTGGAAAGCTATCTGGCGCTTTCTAAGACAAATAGGAATAGTGCTTCCTCCAGACCCAGCTATACCACTGCTAGGTATATACCCAAAGTTTGTTCAAGTACACAAAAAGGACACTTGCTCAACCATGTTTATAGCAGCTCTATTTGTAATAGCCAGAACCTGGAAACAACCCAGATGTCCATCAACGGTGGAATGGGTACAGAAATTGTGGTATTTTTATACAATGGAATACTACTCAGCAATCAAAAAGGAGGAAATCATGAAATTTGCAGGCAAATGGTGGGATCTAGAAAAGATCATTCTGAGTGAAATATCCCAGAAGTAGAAAGACAAACATGGGATATACTCACTTATATAGACCTATAAGATATGATAAACATAATGAAATCTATACACCTAAAAAAGATAATCAATTGAGCGGACATGGGGTAAGATGATCAATCCTCATTTAGAAAGACAGATGGGATGTGCATTGAACGTATGACAGGAGTCTACTGAGCGCATCTGAAAGACTCTAACTAGCAGTGTTTTCAAAGCAAAGACTCATGACCAAACCTTTGGCAGAGTACAGGGAATCATAAGAAAGAAGGGGAGTTAGTCTGATGGGGAAAGGATAGGAGCTCCACAAGGACCAAATATATCTGGGCACAGGGTCTTTTCTGAGACTGACATTCAACCAAGAACCATGTATGGATATAACCTAGAACCCCCACTCAGATGTAGCCTGTGGTAGCTCAGTAACCAATTGGTTTCCCAAAGTGAGGGGAACAGGGACTATTTCTAACAGGAACTCGATGACTGGCTCTTTGGTCTCCCCACCCCCGAAGGGAGGAGCAGTCCTGTTAGGCCACAGAGGAGGGCTTTGCAGCCAGTCCTGAAGATACCTGATAAAACAGGATCAGATGAATGGGGAGGAGGTCCCCCCCATCAGTGGACTTGGAAAGGGGCACGGTGGAGATGAGGGAGGGAGGGAGGGAGGGACTGGGAGGGAATGAGGGATCGGGACACGGCTGGGATACAGAGTTAATAAAATGTAAAAAAAAAAAAAAAAAAAAAAAATTCAGGATACCTATGTAGTATTCCATCTTCACCACAGAAAATCAATGATGTCAGCAGGAGTTAAAACAGAAAAATTTTAAAGTGCAATAGGTAAGGACAACTTATCAGTAACATTATATGAAGTAAAAAAAAAAAATGGTTTTCCACCCTCAAGGTATAACTTAAACTGTTTAAACCTTACTGGAGAATTTTGACTTGTTATCTAACAATCACAGGAAACAGCAACACTCATTTGTGGCAAACTTTGTGGCTTACTATGAGAATTGATCATATATGAACTTGAGACAGGTCTTAGCTCCTTCTGATTTGAATGGAATGAAACAGAGACAGGCTCTCTTTTGGACACCATTATTACATAGCTGGAACAAATCAACAAAATTGGACATTTTATGTAAGAGAAGATTATTAAACAGAGAAAGCTGTAGATCAACAGGTTGTGTTAGGAGAGATTTGATTTCAAGTTAGAGCCTGATCCCTGGAAGCCCTAAGAGAGTAAGCTCTGCCCACCATCCTCCAAGGCCATTAAGAGAGCCAAAATGATAGAGAAGAACAGGGAAAGGAAGATTTATTTAATGTTGGCTACATTAGGAAGGGACAAAGAGATCCAATGACCCTGGGCTACCTACTGCCTCACTTCCTAATCTTGTGCAATACTATCTCCATTAAGGTTTAATTCTAAAAAGAAATTAAAAAAAATGGATATAAGTAAAGAGTTCAGATGTGCTTCCCCAACTGCCAGTGTCTTTAGCTCTAGTCTTTCCTCTGGAGCCTTCTGACTGGTTTACAGTGTTTTCCTGGAGACAAGTTCCTTCTCTGCCTGTTACAAGAGCCTCTGCCTGCCCCTTTCCCAACCTAATATTCACAAATAAATTCTAATTTCTTTGATTCAATATTCTGACAGTCAAAGGGAGGGGCAAGATTATTCTTTACCATCATTTCTGCCACCATATATGCTATATATATTCCTAGCATCTTCAGTTAGGGTACCAAGTAGTTAAACTTCATGTAAAACACACCAAAAAACTTAATTTCCCTATCATGGTAGAGATACAAAACTATTTAGTAAAGCAAGGTGAAAGCTTTTGTCAAATCAACGCTCAAATTTAACGATACTTTCTTTAGGAACATTATTGCAAGGTGAGACCCTGTCTGTTGAACTCACTGCATTAGAAAGAATGGCATAACATAAAGTCTGCCGTTGAATACGGCAAAAAAGAACAAGAGAAGCCAGAAAGCTGGGTAGAACCAGGTAAGGAATAAGTAATGGATGGTGGAACTGAATAATGGATCCAACAACATTGCCATGGCAAGCCTGGAAACCTCTCTATGTTCTAGAAGACAGTATTTCCTGGCTAAGACTAAAGATGAAGCAAAAACCAGGAAACAAAAAGACTCATAATTTGGTTAGTAAGCATATTATTCCCAGTTGTCAGTAGCACAAATTGTCCAACTACACATTTATAAGGCAAAAAGAGTGTGGAGGCTTCATGTCTAGCTTTGTAACAAGGAAATAAAGAATACAACAGTCAGGCTTATATATGTGATAGCAGTATGTAAGACTGTTTGGTTTGTAGCCATAAGCTATTTTATTTTGTTTGTTTGTTTGTTTGTTTTCTTTTTCTTTTTAAATTACTACCATTTACTACAATTTATTCAATTTGTATCCTAGCTGTGGCCCCCACCCTCATCTCCTCCCAATTCCATCCTCCCTCCCTCTTCTTCCAGATGCCCCTCCCCTAGTCCACTAACATTGGAGGTCCTCCTGCATTTGTATTTGACCCTAGCCTATCAGGTCTCATCAAGACTGGTTTCATTGTCTTTCTCTGTGGCTGGGCAAGGCTACACCACCCAGAGGGAGGTGATTGGAGAGCCTGCATCTGAGTTCATGCCAGAGAAAGCCTCTATTCCCCTTACTAGGGTACCCACTTGGAGACTAAGTCTATGAATTACCTCTGAGCCTGGGTTTTTGGTCCTCTCCATGCATTGTCCTTGGTCAGGTCCCCCAGGATTCAGTTTTGTTTGTTTGTTTGTTTGTTTGTTTGTTTGTTTTTTCACTCTTGGTCTTCTTTTGGAATTCCTGTCTCCTCCAGGTCTTCCTATTTTCCCCATCTTTCGTAAGTTTGGCTACAGAAATTGTGGTACATTTATACGATGGAATATTACTCCACAAAAAAAAAAAAAAAAAAAAAAAAAAAAAAAAGGAAATCATGGAATTTGTAGGCAAATGGTGGGAACTGTGAGGTAACCCAGAAGCAGAAAGACACACATGGTATAAAGACACACATGGTATATACACACATGGTATATACTCATTCATAAGTGGATATAGCCATACAATATACGATAATCATACTAAAATCTACACTCCTAAAGAAACTAAACAACAAGCAAGACCCTAGGGAAGATGCTCAATTCCCATTCAGAAGGACAAATGCAACAGACATTGGAAGCAAAAGAAGCAGGGATCAGGACAGGAGCCTACCACAGATGGCCTCTGAAAGACTCTACTGATCAAAGCATCGAAGCAGAGGCTCACACTCATAAGCTGTTTTCTAAGCAAAGAACTCTGCACAGGTGTAGGTTGGAAGGCACATAATCTCAAATTTTGAACTTTGGCATTTGGGAAAACCTCAAACTCAGGACAGTCCCTATGTTCTTCCAACATTCTTCATGGAAACAGGCTAGAGAACTGAGAAATTTTCCCAAAGAAGGTTATATAACCTTTATTTCATTATATACCATACTTCAGACACATGCCCTTTAAGTATACACTCAGTATACTTCAGACAGACAAACTTCAAGTGTGCTAAGTGTGTATTTAAAGGGAGGACAGGAGCATCTCCTGCAACACAAAGAAGAGTGAGGAGTCCTAGCAGGTTTTGCTGAGCATCCCTTCACTGAGCATTGCCATCTGATCAGACCATGCACTCTCTGCACTGAGGCTTCCACGGAACTGTCCACTCTTTGTCAAATTTACCATCATACTGACTTTCTTTGGCTCCACATTTCTGAGGGCCATTGAGTCACATAAAACACATATAAAGTAAACTTTGTTTTTGTTATGAAAGTTTTGGTCATGAGCTGAGCTCACAGTGGATTGTTGAAACACTGTCCAAAAATGGAGTCATGTGAAGGGAATCCTGAATGCTTCTGAGAAAACTCCAGGAAAAGAAGACAAGGGTCTTTTTACCTCAGTTTCTTCAAAAACACGGAACTGTTCTTGGAATGTACTTTTTGTGTCCCTCCCAGGTGTAGCGGATAAGAATGAGTTTACTTCAGCTGTTGTTATTCATAGGCATCTATGGAAAATGTATTTTTTTTTTGCCATGTGAAGCTTGTCCTTGTAATTATATACAGCTTGAACTCATGAGAACTTTACTTGCGTTACTTTTTTTGGCCCTTGGGGTATAAATTGTCTGATGCTTTGAATAAAGTTGATGAATACATGAGACTTTAGTCTGCCTCATGGTTAGGCTCCATTCTCTCAGGTCCTACTGCCTTTAGAAAAGTAAACAATGGATGATGAGAAACTTTGTTCTTGTCTATAAGAAATTTCTTTAACTATCACCATTTTTCTGAAGCTCAAGTACTGCAGGGAAATTCAACCTTCTTGCCCATTAAAGACAATTGTATTTCTAGTGTTGGCCTGACATAACGAATTTCAGTGCTTTGTGAGATCAAGGATGGGACTTCTTATCCTTGTAAACTGGGTTCTCTGAAAAGGTTGCATCTTTATTAAATTTGCACAGGCTGCATGACCTTGGCTATCTAGATCATTATGGCTGAGAGAAATGAATGTTATAGTTCAAGAGTCAAAATTGTTTTGAGCTATCTTAGGCTCTTCAGAAGCTATTCGCTTTCCATTTGTTCCTGAACCAATGTTCAGGTAACTGAGATGTAAAGTACCGGGAGCATATCCTCAGGCTTAGCAGAACTCTAACCTCCATTTACCCTAAAGATAAGAATGAGATGACATCTGAAACCTACAGGAGACATTTCTCTACCTTGCTGTAGTTATCTACCTGCTGGACCCACTGATGAATTTTGTAAATACATTCATTCATGACTGTCTTTTGTTCTATGACCATAAATGTTCATTGACCCTTTTAGGCAATGAAACATGGCATCCAGAATACCTTGAACATGACCTTGGCTAAGGCTACATACATTGACCTAAGGATAAATTATTTTCTTAAGTAGAGTTGAATTTTACACTGACAATCTTTATAGACAAGGATATGAACTCCTTGTATATATGTAAATTCATTTCTACCTTGATCTGGCTAGAGAAAAAAAAGTTATTGAGACTCTTGTTAAAGATGGTCAAGAAGCCATTCAAAAGCAGAACAACAATGAAGAATTTTCAGAAGGGAAGAGAAATTACACTCAAGGAGCAAAATTGGAGGTCAGTGGACAGAAAATTACTGAATGGAAATACCACTGAGAGATACTTGTGAGAGCCCCCAAACAAGATTCTTGTTAAAAACAAGTCTGCTCAGCAAGCACTTGAGGATGCAGAATTCTCCCCAAACTGACCCAGCACTATTATTGCTCCCATCTAAGTGGGTGAAGTCAGAAAGAGAATTTTTAGGAGACTGATTTTATTTGGATCAAAAAATAGAGCCTTTATCAATCTAAGTGTTAACAGAAACAAGTCTGGTTATAGAAGAGAAAATAAGTAAGTTGTTTCCCAAATGCCTTCTTAGTGATAGTCAATCTCTGAAGTGAGTACAATCCAATTTCAGACATATTTGGTAGAGATTAGGAGCCTTATGATTGGTAACTAAGATCACTGGCTACCGCAAAAGCTGATTCTTTAGAAGTGTGAATTGATTTTGAAAGAAGAGGAGCCACTTTAATTGGACACAGGAAACCACTTCTGCAGACTTCTTGGCTTCTTATTCATAAGCATTTCTATCACCATGGACACAACAGCATTTTAAAAACCCGAGGTCACTTGTGGTTACTGATGTCAGCAGTCTTATTCTCAGTGTCTAGTTTTAGACTGATCTGATCTTTCTATAAAATGGAAGCGAAATGAGAAGTACTGAGTTAACTTTAAAGTATTCCTTCATTCTTTTCTGTTCTTCAGATTTCAAGTGAACTGTGAACACTGTAGCAAGGGATCCAGGAACACAGAGAAGAGCCTCTGAATGATGCTGCCACTTTCTTTTTCTTTTCTTTTTTTTTTAAAGACTTATTTATTATTATGTACACAGTGTTCTACCTGCATGTATGCCTGCATACCAGAAGAGGACATTAGATCACAGTATGGATGGTTGTGAGCCACCATGCGATTGCTGGGAATTGAACTCAGGACCTCTGGAAGAGCAGCCAGTACCCTTCACCTTCTGAGCCATCTCTCCAGCCCCCCGTTTGCCTGGGTGTTGGTGCAGATGCCTGTGGAACCCAGAGGTCAATGTCAGGTCCCTTCCTCAATTACTTCAACTTATTTTTTTTCTTTTTTTTTTTGTGTGTGTGTGACAAGGTCTTTTACTAAATTTGTTTTGTGCCCTTTTAAATCTCTATTTTATTTTAGTTTCTTAACCCTCTTTCTTTCTTCTCCACCTCAATTCCTTCCAATACCCCAACACTAAGGAGGACAGAAAAGTTAGCTGGGAGAGGAGGCAAAGTTCTCTTTAGCTACTTTCTGTTGGTTAGAGTGGCCGGGTTCTTTTTGGCAAGTCCAATCCTTGTTTCAGGATATCGCCAACTTCTCATCACCCTGCATCAACAGCAACCAGGAGCAGCAGCAGCAGCAACAGCCTTCTCTCAGAGCCCCCGCAACACTCTCTGGGCTCTGGCATGTATTCCCTCTTCAGAGTCCTCAGATTTAAACTATTTGCAGCTGGCGAAGAGCCCCTCTCAGAGCCCTCACAAGGCAAATAGTTTGCAGCTGTGGACAATCAGAATCAGTGCCATATCCCACACCTGAGATCAAAACAAAACCATGTTTACATCCACAACATTTCCCCCTTTTTCTTAAAAAAAAAAAAATGGCTTTTCTTTGCTTGCTGTTGCTTTTTTAAGAGGTGATGATCAAGGAACCAAACTCTGTTTGGATCAATAGTTTCTTTTATGACCTGATAACTCCTGGCTGCTCTTGTCTGGAACAGCTCATGCTTTTTGCTATCGAGCCTTGAGGTAGGACTTCAAAGCTGTTCCCTAATGGCAAGAACTTACCTAGTATGTCTCTTTTGGACATGCATTCACTAGTCAAATGACCCTTTCTGTCATACCTTATATAGTTGCAGGAAACTGAAAGATTCTTGCCAAGAACCCAGTGCTACCAGAAAAGACTTGTTCACTTCTCTGGTGGAACATAGCATATTCCTCAGTTTTAACACCCCAGCCACTTTGAGATCTGAGGTTTTTAGCAGATTGGTCACAAGTTCTTTTCAAGTGACCTAATTCACCACAATTGAAGCCCTAAACATTTTGATATCTAAAGCTTTTGGTGGCTACTGGGAAAGGTAATGGTGTTAATCCCTTAACCTGAGGCTGCTCCTCTGGCAGCTCAGTCTGCTGAAGATTAACCTTTTTCTTGAACAGGGGTTTTTCTCTTTAACCCTTTCGCCCTGTGTGGCTTTCTGCTCCTCCTAGCCCCTTGCTTCACACAGGACCTGTGAGAATTTGACACCAAAAGTGCATGGAACAGGGCTCGGTAGCAATTGTGGGAAAACCTGGTTCTTAGATAGGTGTTCTCCCTTTACCAATGGCGCTTTTTACTTTCCAAGCGTTTCAGCCTCTACCTGCAAATTTTCTAGTTGCACTGCCAACTCTGCAATCCTTCCTAAACCGAGTAAACTTAGTTTGTTTGTTTTTTTTATCCACTTTTTGTTTCTCAGACTCCTGTATATCCACTCTCAACTTTTCCAGCTGTTCAATCATCCTCACGTTCTTTAAAATGGGATTCAGGAAGACAAAGAAGTAAAACCAGAGAATACCCTCTGGGAGTAAAGGGGGAGAGAAACCGGTGGTAACAATCACAGTAAACCTTTTACCTCATATATTCATTTCTTCAAACCCTGCTGTCTTCTTTACTGCATTAGCCATTACTCTAAGTCCGACGTCTGGGCACAGTGTTGGGGTACTTTCTAACCCTATTTCATATATGTTTCTTCCGTCTCTTCCTCCTTTCTCCACCCCAACCCCTTCCAACGCCCCAATAGCAGGTAGGAAAGAAAGGTTAGTTGGGAGAAGGGGTGTAGTTTTGCTTAGGCTACTTCCTCCTCGTTAGGTTCTCCGGATTCCTTTCGGCTAGTCCAATCCTTGTTTCAGGATATCTCCAATTTCTTGTCACAAATTCAGACTCACTATTCAGCTCAACTGGTTAGCCAGCAAGCCCCAGGAATCCTCCTGTCTCTGCCTCCCCGAAACAGGGACTGCAGGTATTGCCACTCCTGAGTTTTCTTGTGAATGTTAAGAATTTAATTTCCTCCCCCTGAGGGGGAAGAAGCATTACAAGGCCACAGAAGAAGACAATGCAGCCACTCCTGATGAGACCTAATTGACTAGGATCAGAAGGAAGGAAAAGAAGTCCTCCCCTATCAGTGGACTTGGGGAGGGGCATGCATGCAGAGGGTGGAGGAAGGGAGGGATTGGGACTGGAGGAGGGAGGGAACCAAGGGGGGGGGATACAAAGTGAGTAAAGTGTAATTAATAAAGAAAAATAAAATAAAATAAATCAAAAAAAAGAGAAAAAAAAAAGAGAATCAATTGCAGGAAATGAGACACCTAATCTAAGTGCATTAGTTTAGCCAGATATAATTGTAGGTCCAACAATTAACAATCTGGTAGACTATAATCTGTGTGGCTATCACAGGGCAGTGACTCTCCTAAAGCACAGCCGGGCTGTAGAGTTGTCCTCAGCAGTACTATGTCCTATGGAGCATGCCAAGATTCAGGGGTTTTACAGGCCCTCTCCCCTTTTCCCCTGGGCACATCAAGGAAGCAAAGAAATGCCCCCATTCTCCCCACAGATCCAATGTGCTACCTATTCAAAACGCCCATTTCATTGTTTTTTAAAGGATTATAAAATCATTAGAAACTTGGTCTTCCTAGCCTCTTTCTCCCTTACAAATCTCACAGATATACATCTTCAATTATTAGCAACAGTAACTCATATTAAACAGTATGATAATGTAACTGTTCAGCAGATCACCCAACACCTCTTCCTTTTTTACAGTGTCAAAGACACAGGGAGATGTTCAAGAGTCAAAAGCTGGGAATGGGGGACAGGGGAGGAACATGACACACTTGTAATAGGTTAAAAGACAGAAAAGCTAAATCACCATCTACTATCTATTATCATCTGCTGCCCACCCTGAAAAAAGAAAAAAAAAATTGAACTCAGGTCTTCATGCTTGCACAGAAAACATTTCACTGATGGAGGCATGTTCTGAACTCACTTTCCCTCTAAGGACCAAATTTTTGGGGGGAAAGTTGCTTATGGATATTCTTCAAACAAAAGTTGCCGAAAATAGCCCTTAGATGCAATCTATAGACTTTTCAGAGTCTACTGGTTTCTATGAATCAGTGTCTATCCTATGCATCTGTCAGCAACAAATTTAAAAAGAAAGTTCCTAAGTTTAGGTCGTTAAATCATTTTGTTACAGCTCACTGCTTGAGACAATTATGGCTCTGGAAAAAAAAAAAAAGTCCTGCAAAGAAATATACTCTGAATGCATCTGCGCTAGGGAGGAGTCCTGCAATTGTCAGCTGCTCTCTTTGTGCAACTTTTATTCTCTCCTTTCAAAGGCATGCTCCTACTGACTGAGCAAATCAGCCAGCATTGATGCCATAGGCTTAAATACCCCTAAGCACCTCCCTGAAGTGCTTGGAGGACCACTCAGGCAAAGTAATGAGAGGAGACTTCATTTTCACTCATAAGTACTGTAGACAGAGGTGAAGCAGGGGCATTGGGTTAGGTGACAGAAATCCAAAACTACCACTCTGGCTAAGAATCCTCAAACCATTTAGAGAGAAAACAATTACACTGTCTCAAAGTGACTGGATTTTTTTTTCCACCTCTCCTCTTGGCTAAATGCTTGACAACTTCAATCTCATTTCACTCCTAGATAGATCATTCTTCCGAAGATGAATCCTGGGCTCAGGTGCACTCCTAACATTTTTGCGAGCCCTTCACCTAATTAATGGCGGGTGAGTCTCTTAACCTGCTACCCAGGCCCTTCAGCGGGTTATTAACACTGCTGCTTTGATGGATCTTTTTAAGTGCTCCTCTTGGGAAAGATATTTGAAAGTCACATTTGAATAAGGATCCAACAATTACTGAACATTAATTTTCTCTGGTTACTAATGCTATTTCTGTTGAAGGTTATGGAGGCAATTTTAATGGGAGAAATACACTATCATTTAGTTACTCTTGACTCACTGTATACAGCAGGAGGATTTTATCTCTTTTTTTCTTTTTTCTTTTGCAATTTCTTTAATGATAATAATGAATTTTCATTCACATTTGAAATGTAGAGAATAAAATGAAGGTTAAAGAGCCATACATAGCTCACAGGAACTTATTCCATCTCTTTATCCTAAATACAACTCTTAATGAAGAAACATCTCAGTGGAGCATGTACATGATTCGTAGTGATTATCATGTTGAAGAAAAGCTTTCCTCTTCTCCTGCTCCAACTACATCTTCAACTGAGGAAAGCCAAAACTCCTATTCTCACATAGAATGTTAAAGCCAAAGAAACCCAAACAAAAAAATAACACTCCCAAACCAACTCATTTCTTTGTGGAGCCAGAAAAATCTAAGCAACTTGCTTGCTACTGGCCAAATAACAAATCACTACTAGATCTTTTGTAACCTAGTGTAATGTCACTGAAGTCTAATAAATTCAGTTAAAATCTCTCCAGAGTACATGCTTTTCTCACCCACCTAAGGCCAATTCTATTTAAACTGAGAAGGCTTTAGATTCCCAAAGAAATTACTATGAAGTTGAGATTACCTTCATAATGTCTAATCTATGTTCAAAAAACATCATTATGAAAGAAAATTAAAGTGAAAATAAGCTGTAAAAGAAAGTAAGTTTGGAATATTGTTAAAGTTTGCAAAATTTTAAGATGTTTTTTTCCTCAACAGGACCAAAATATCAATAATAGCAGAGAGTATGGAGGAGAGAGAAAGAGAGAGAGAAAGGAAGTTCAAGTTAATGCAAGATGTAACTTCACAATATTTTTTTCTGCTGTCAGGAAGGAAGGAGACGAATGGAAGAAGAAATGAGAATATGGGTAAATGAAACAGGAAATGAAGACTCTCAGGATGGCAAATAGTTCATTTTTTAAAGGGGCAAAGAGGCATATAATTCACATATTAAATGAACACAAAGTATCTGTCACCAAACATTGATTTTACATTTAAGCTTCAGCGGGGACTTTGGTCACAAAGGAAAAATAGTTAAATTAAGTCAGCAATGCAAAACCACAGACAGGACTGAGAAGAGTACAGAACTTTCTTTAAGGGAAAAGAGATAGACAATAGAAGTCCCAGTTAAATAAAAGGCTGTATCATCCTTCCACAAATACATGTAAGCACTGGTAACATAGAAAGTTCACACGTGTCCAGAAAGCTCTCTGAGGCTGTTTTAAACAATGGAGTAGGGATCACAGTGACAGAAACCACATCAAGAAGACAATCCTGTACAACAACCCATTGTCTGGAGGTATCTCCATCCCTGATCTCAAGCTGTACTATAGAGCAACAGTTATAAAAACTGCATGGTACTGGCATAGAAACAGAATGGTGGATCAATGGAATTGGACAGAAGACCCAGAAATAAACCCACACACTTATGGACACCTGGTTTTTTTACAAAGATGTCAAAACCATACAATGGAAAAAAGATAGCATCTTCAATAAATGGTGCTGGTCCAAATGGATGTCCACATGTAGAAAAATGCAAATAGATCGATATTTATCACCCTGCACAAAACTGAAGTCCAAGTGGATCAAAGACCTTAATATAAAACCAGACACACTAAACCTGTTAGAAGAAAAAGTGGGAAGAGCCTTGAACTCATTGGCACAGGCAACAACTTCCTGAACAGAACACCAACAGCACAGGCTCTAAGAGCAACAATCAATAAATGGGACCTCATGAAACTGAAAAGCTTCTGTAAAGCAAAGGACACTGTCACCAAAACAAAACGAATTCCTACAGTTTGGGAAAGGATCTTCACCAACCCTATATCTGACAGAGGGCTAATATCCAGGATATATAAAGAACTGAAGAAGTTAAACAGCAACAAACCAGGTAATTCAATTAAAATAACGGGGTACAGAGCTAAACAGAGAATTCTCGATAGAGGAATATCAAATGGCAGAGAAACACTTAAAGAAATGTTCAATGTCCTTAGTCATTAGGGAAATGCAAATCAAAACAACCCTGAGATTTCACCTGACACCCATCAGAATGGCTAAGATGAATAACTCAAGTGACAACACATGCTGGAGAGGATGTGGAGAAAGGGGAACCCTCCTCCACTGCTGGTGGGAATGTAAACTTATACAACCACTTTGGAAATCAATCTGGTGCTATCTCAGACAATTAGGAATACTGCTTCCTCAAGATCAAGCTATACTACCCCTAGGCATATATTCAAAAGGCACTCAAGTATATAACAAGGACATCTGCTCAAGCATGTTTGTAGCAGCTTTATTTGTAATAGCCAGAAGCTGTAAACAGCCCAGATGTCCCTCAGTTGAAGAATGGATACAAAAATTGTGGTACATCTACACAATGGAATATTACTCAGCAAGAAAAAACAAGGAAATCATGGAATTTGCAGGTAAATGGTGGGAACTGAAAAGATCATCCTGAATGGGGTATCCCAGAAGCAGAAAGACACATTGGGTATATATACTCACTCATAAGTGGATATTAGACCTTTAATATAGGATGAACATACCAAAATCTGTACGCCTAAGGAAGCTAATCAGGAAAGAGGACTGGCTACGATGCTCAATCCCCATTCAGAAAGGCAAAGAGGATAGATACCGGAGGAGGGAGAAAACATGGAACAGGACAGGAGCCTACCACAGAGGCCCTCTGAAAGGTTTAACCCTGCAGGGTATGGAGGCAGATGCTGAGACTCATAGCCAAACTTTGGGCAGAGTACAGGAAATCTTACAAAAGAATGGGAGACAGTAAGTCTTGGAGAGGACAGGAGCTCCACAAGGACAGCAACAGATCCAAAAAGTCTGGGCACAGGGGTCTTTTCTGAAACTGATAGTCCACCCAAAGACCATTCATGGAGATGGCCTAGAACCCCTGCACAGAAGTAGCCTATGGCAGTTCAGTGTCCAAGTGACCTCCATAGTAATGAGGACAGGGACTGTCTCTAACATGAACTGATTGGCCTGCTCTTTGATCACCTCTCCTGAGGGGGGAGCAGCCTAACCAGACCACAGAAGAAGACAAAGCAGCCACTCCTGATGAGACCAGATAGACTAGGATCAGAGGGACGGGGAGGAGGACCTCCCTTATCAGTGGACTGGGAGAGGGACAGGGGTGGGAAAGAGGTACGGTGGGATTGGGAGGGGATTGGGGAAGGAGGAAGGTGCAGGGGGATATAAAGTGAGTAAACTCTAATTAATAAAAGTAATGACAATTACAAAAAAGACTTTTTAGCAGTAAAGGACATAGTAGATGGAAGGGGCTCAGTCCCATGTCCACCCAGTCCTCAGTTGAGAGAGGAAATATATATAGCCTGGCCAGCAGTCACTTTTGCTTCACCGGAACTGCCAGCAAGCCTGCTCTTAGCACTACTACACAAGCGATTTCTCCAGGCAGCTCCTATATGTCTCAAACGTGTAAAGTTCCTCCTTACGCTCCAACTACTGCTATATGGCTGTGTGTAATATGTCTTCTAAGCCTTCAATTCTGTAAGTTTGCGTAGTGCTTAAAGCAAAACCTCACCTTTCTTCTGAAAATCTTGTATTATCTCTTTAACATACACGTATTGAATAAAGTGGAAACTGATGTGCTAGATTTTTCATTGATTGTCAGTAAATAGCCTACAGAAAATCATATATAATTAAAGAGAAGAAATAAAATGAGGCGTTGTCCAGACCTATTAATCTTGATTTTTAAAACGACCATGATGTATTTCTCTCAACATTCCCATTCTCTTTATTACACATGCTTTCATATGTAAGTGGAAAAAAACAACAGTTAAACCATGTTTGGTGTGCCCTTCTTAGATCTCAGGGCTCCCGACATGCCCATGAATGCCCCTGGTCAGTCGGGAATAGCACTCAGGGGACTATTGAAACTCCTTTCTCCAAAAGTAGGGTAGGGTCAGAAGGTGGATACAAATAATACAGTGATCCTCTGGGAAGCCTGAGGAAGGAGCAGGACATTTTTAGTACCCTCTCTTCAGGAGAGCAGCTTCCACTTTACATCGCTCGTGTACTGCCATTCAAAAGTCAGACATTGTGGCAAATGAGCAGCCATCACTGTGTAAGGCAATAGAAGAAAACACAAGATTAATCAGAAATGCCATGAAAATGTTGAAAGCCAGCAGAATCAGCCTCCCAAGAGACCAAGAATCAGGTACCTTAAGGGCAGGGTCCAGTGTATTAAAAATCACTGATGAGTAACGACATTGAGGACAAGAACCCCAAATTCTAGAGACAGGGAGGACGTTTAGCACACCTCCTCTGTGCTGTGCTCCTAAGGCAACTGTTATAGTGCATAAGAGACAGAAAGCACCACTGTCTCCCTAACACTGAGCTCCTCTTCCTGCTGGGACTATCTATGTGTTACTCAGCCTTCTTATTCCTAGCACCTCAGTATAATATGGAATGGCAGAGAGCAGCTAGTGAAAAGTAGCTGTTTATTTAAAGAGAACTTCTAAGGCTGCTGGAAAAGGAATGCTGAATAGAAGAAATGGCACAGTGGTGGAATTTAGGAGAATGCTATTATGATTCTGCCCCTGGCAGAAACTTGCTATGAGACCTTGAAAAGCCACTTAATATTGCTGAGACTCAGATTTTTTATTGGTAAAACAAACGTATTTTTTAAGATTACTCTAAAATTCTATTACTGTGAAAATAAAATCTATATTTTTGGAAGTTTTTTTTTTTGTTGTTTTGTTTTTTTATAGTCAATGAATACCAGTTTTTACTGGTTTAGCCTCTTCAGAAGTGGAATATATTAAAAATACCTAGAATCAGGAGAGTTTTAACTCATCTTGGTAACCTGCAAAATACTAAATTACCTCAAATGTTTTCTCAATGGAAAAGTCAGGAAGTTATGGGAAATACTTTCAAAACATTTCCAATGTGAAAATTGACTGTTGCTACCTGCCACTGCCACTTCCATGTAAAAGTTGAGAAGCTGTTACTATTCTGTTATGGCGGAATAATTTCTGATGCTGCCATGGGAAGTGAACAGCTGATTACGTCTGTAATTGATTGTCTCTATTAATCTTCCAGGCGACACCTTTGTTAAACAAAAGAAAAATTATAAGCACTCTAAATGACTTTATTCTTCTGAAGATGAGGGAGTTTTGTAAAGACTGGAACTATTTAAAATGAATTGTGTAAGAGTATGTTTATTTGTTTAATTATCTGTGTAAGCCATCGCATAATGAAAATATTGTAATTGTGCCACTTTTCAAAGGAACTCTAAGGAGGAAATAGTAAACATCATGAATAGGGAATTATGCACACAAAGACTAATAGCTGCAATAATGTTATTCAGAACTGCACTGATAATTTGCCCCTTAGGGGGTAAATTTGGAAAAATATGTATAAAGTTTAACCATGTGACTGTCATTTAATGGGTGTTGTACAGCAAAAACCACACACACCACACTGAACATTCAGTGATAATTATTTCTTTCAGTTATTCCCCCAGCGGCTCCTGTAGTAGCTGTAATTGCTATGTTCTTAAAAACAGCATTTTTTTTTTTTTGGTATGGTGCCTGCCCAACAAGTAAAATGGACTGGTGGTTACAACACAAGATTATCAATTAGAAATATTCTTTTCTTTCAACATTTCATTACCAAGGGCTTATTCCAGAGAGGAAAGTAAAATAAAACAAAATCAGTTCATGAAGTTCTGCCTTGAGACTTAGCAATTTCAGCTGGCATGGTCTCTTTATCAAAGGTTTTACTTAAAGATTATTTCTCAAAGTGTCAAATAAATTGGCTAACTTTAGCACTAGAAAAGTAATTTGTACTTCATTTTGTTGTTGCTTTTCTTCATTTTAAGGGGTGCTGTGGGATGGGACTTGGCTATTCTTATTCCCCAATTCTCCATTCTTTGTTCTTCTAATGTTGCACATTGCAACTTTTCAGACTAGACTTGTTCGTGTAATGACTGCCAGGCGGACTGGCCTACAGGAAGGCTCCATATGTGAAGCCACAGAAGAGACCGCAGCATCTTCTCTGTTCACAGCTGCATATAACCCTGACCATGCAGATTTTCCTCTCAATATCTGCCTCTTGTTGGGCTTCAGTAATTCTTTTTATACTCTTTGTTGTTTCTAGCCCAAGGGAGCTAACAGGATTTCATGTTTGCTAGTTTCTGAGTGCCTAATCAGACTCATTTATTCCCTGAAATGTCTGTACTTTTGAAGTGGCACTTTGAGAGAAATATGTTTGTTCAAACCATCTGAAAATTCTGTGTTCTTTCAAGAGTTAACTTAAAGATCCCTGATATCATAGACACTCAAGATAGTAAGGATATTCAGCCTGACTCTTAATTGTAAGTCAGCTACTATACTTAAGGGTGCTCTTTCTTTTGTGATAAAGTACTGGCATGAATACTATGCTCTTTTGCTTAAGGATATAAATAACTAATTGTTATCCAAAACCTGTGGTCTTTACCTTAATTTTGGACTACTCTGAAATGTCACTCCAACATGAAGTTGGCTCAGGTTCAATTAGTTGCTCCATTATGAGTTATGTTCTCCCTCATTTCAATTTTACAGACTCCAGTCTATCTGCTTATGTGAGAATATAGCTAAGAAATTCTACCCAAATCATGGAGTGGTTAGGATCAACTGGAACCTCACTTATAGAAAAATACAAGTAGAACTTCCAAATCAGTAACGCTTAACCTCATCACTGCTAGAATCAAATCCTCTTATAGTTTTTCCTGATTTTTTTTTTCTGTAGTAGATGCTCTCACTGAGCAAAGAAATCACCTATCTTCCAGCATTGTACCTCTTTCATTAGTCACATTCAGAGAAGAATTTTAGTCTCTAAGGAATTGTGTTATCATCCATAGGGCTTCAAAGGTGTGGTGGTTTGAATGACAAATGGCCCACATAGGGTCAGATGTTTGAATGCTTAGCCATTAGGGAGTGGCATTATTGGAAAAGTAGTCTGGATGAAGGATGTCTGGCTTGTTGGAGAAAGTCTGTCATGGGAGTGGGCTTGAGGTTTCAAATGCTCAAACCAGGCCCACTGTCTCTCTTTCCCTACTGCCTAGCAATCAGGATGCTGAACTCCCAGCTACCACTTCAGCACCAGGTCTGCACGTGTAAAACCATGTTTTGACCATGATAATAAAGGACTGAATGTCTCAACTGTAAGCCAACCCCAGTTAAATGTTTTCTTTTTTAAAACTTGCCATAGTCAGGATCATCCTGAGTGAGTTGTCCCAGAAGCAAAAAGACACACATGGTATATACTCACTCATATAGACATACAACATAGGACAAACCCACTAAAACCTGTGCATCTAAAGAAACTAAGCAAGAGAGAGGACCCTAACTAAAATGTCCAATCCCCATCCGGAAAGGCAAAGAGGATGGACATCAGAAGAAGAAGAAAACAGGAAACAACCTAGGAACCTACCACAGAGGGCCTCTGAAAGCCTCTGCCCTACAGACTATCAAAGCAGATGCTGAGCCTGATGGGCAACTGTTGGGCAGAGTGAATGGAATTTTAGGTAAGAACTGGGAAATAGTAAGAGCTGGAGAGAACAGGGTCTCCACAAGGAGAGCAACAGAACAAGAAAATTTGAACACAGGGAACTTCCCAGAGACTCATATTCCAACCAAGGACTATTCACGGAGATAACCCAGAACCCCTGCACAGATGTAGCGCAGGGCAGTTCAGAGTCCAATTGGGTTACATAGTAATGTGAAGGGGGACTGCCTCTGACATAATCTGATTGGCCTGCTCTTTGATCACCTCCCTCTGGGGGGTAGCAGCCTTACCAGGCCATAGTAGAGGACAATACAGCCACTTTTGATGTGAACTGACAGACTAAGATCAGAAAGGAGAGGAGAACCTCACCTATTAGTGGACTTGGGGAGTGGCATGCAAGGAGAGGGAGGAGGGAGGGTGGGATTGGGAGGGGAGGAGGGAGGGGCTTATGGGGGGATGCAGAATGAATAAAGTATAATTGATGAAAAATTTAAAAAAAGGGAAAAAAATAATTTAAGAACCTTAAATGACTTTCAAAAGTGGAGGAAAACATGGAGTTAGTCAATTGGCATGGAGCACGTCTCGCCCCTGGGGGCAATGGTCTCCTGAACCTACTCAGACCTCGGACACCACCACTGCTAGTTCTAGAACTGACGCAGGATGTTCCAACGAGGGGTTAAGGCTTCTCATAATATTTCCTATAAGCCCACACCTGTTTGTCTATATCCCCCATTTTTATTCATTATTAGCCAGATAGAGCCAAGTAGTTGTGGTAATGATACTTGCTTTTTTGCCCAATGCTGGAATGCTAGTAAATTTAGGTATGCCCTGGTTACTTGCATGCCTCACTGGGTGCCTGTGCCCATTGATGCCCCTCACGCTATGACTCTCTTCAGACAGAAAAGGGATCTTGGAACTACAGCCACCATTGTTACTACCATCTCATTGGCGGCTGTTGGAGCTACCACCAGGGCATTAGCCATGAGTCATACTGGGCAGACTGCTCAGACCCTGAATAATCATTTAGCCAATGTAGCTCATGCCTTAGTTGTACATAAAGGAATTAATGCTCAACTAAAAGGAAGCTTGATGGTGTTCAATCAGAGGATTGACCTCTTGCAGGAGCAAATTGATACCCTATGGCAAATCGCTCAACCTGGCTGTCAATGAAAGTATGCTGGACTTTGTGTCACTAGCATACAACATGAGAATTTTTCCTGTGCTGCAAATCTGTCTAAACAATTGTCGAGCTATATTTTAGGTAATTGGACTGGAGAATTCGATACTACGATGGAGCAGCTGAGAGTGGCCATTGTCACATTAAATTCTACCAGAGTGGACGCAGGACTAGCCACAGGATTATCAACATGGATTGCTGCAGCCATGAATCATCTGAAGGAATGGGCGGGCATGGGAGCATTAGCAGGCCTTCTGGTGTTAGTCTCCTTGGTTTGCCTGTGGCATATATGCAAGATTAGAGTCTCACAACAGTGTGATGCAGCCATGATCATTCAGGCCTTTACAGCCATTGAAGCAGGACATTCTCCCCAAGCATGGTTGGATACCATAAAAAGCTAAAATGATACGCTCAGGATGCGAGGCTAAGCACTGCACTCAGGGTCAGCCGCTTTGGACCCAGAGAAGAGCATGTCTGATTGCATGCGGGTTGATGCCCCAGGTCCCGCCTCTGAGAAAAAGGTATCAGACGGGTCTGATGCTCTTTGGGTGGATGACACCTAAATGAACATCGGTACAAAGTCCCAATTTATTTCTAATATCAGAGATCAGACCTCTACTCTTGCCTGATGCGTCTAAAACAAAAAGGGGGAACTGTAGAGAGCTGCGGAATGCTATGCCTTAAAGATGGAGCTGGTTTCTGCCTTCCACCTTCCCGATGGTGAGTGCTCTCTGTCACGAACAATTCCACATTTGGCTAAGGCTGAGGATCTGGCTTGCTTCCATGTATGTGGACCTATCTGCATTGCCCACGTGGCACGCCTGGGTTGGCTACCCAGAGGCTATTTAAGCTGTGGGCTGGCTTTCCCCAGGGTCAGATGATTGTTCAAGGTTCCTGAATAAACTGCATCGAAAAAAAAAAAAAAAAAAAAAAACTTGCCATAGTCATGGTGACTCTTCACAGCCATAGAAACTGACGAGGACAAGTCCCTAGACATTTGAGTTGTACTGCTAGGTAGAATTCTCTCCCAAACCAATCCTCCTGATTCTGGACACTTTCAACCTTCCTTTCTAGGAAAGAGACCATTTTCCCCTGCTGTCATGGATTAGTTCATAAAACCAAATTAAAATATGTTCCCACCTGAGGCAGCTAGTTAGTTATTCACTTGAAGATGAAAAAGTAAAGCTTTGAAAAGAGAACAATGATCAAAGTAATCACTAAGGCAAAAATGGTTATAATCATAAGAGCAAGAGGGGATGGGAATGGGTTTGGGCAAAATACAGGGTAGCAGCAAGTGAAGAGAATTTGGGGCTTTACCAATTCACCCAGAACTAAACTGAGAGAGTGACGTGGGACTGTTGGATGGGAGGGATGTAAATTATAATGCAATTTCCACATCACAACCCTTCTGAGGATTCTTGGGGCAAGAGCCATTAGCATGCTAATTACTGCCCTTTTCATACCCAGGGCGAATCAGAAAGCTACATACATAACCGGATTCTCCATACAGTCTACTGCAATCAGCTGGAGTGGCTGAAACGCTAGAGACTTTAGAAGGTGAGGAAGGCAGAATGAGGGACACATTTGCTCTAAGTCAATAATATGTCAATATAATCAGGGCCAAGAAAGAATGACAGCATAATATCCATATACGATAACTGCTCTTCTGAGATTGCATTTAAATGGATAAGGCCCAGTGACAGTGATCAATACTAATTTTATATCTTCCTTATAAGATCAAATTCTTTCAAATCACATTGGCTTCTTTCCACACAGAATGATCTAAAATAAAATTAACAGAGAAGATAAAAATGCCTACAATTAATAATTGAAATAATTCTAAATGGTCACTCAAGTGTCTTCAGAGACCTATGCTTAAATGTCATAGCTAAAAAGCTTACATTTAGTTTCTGTTCCAGTGCTTAGAGCTAGCAATATAATAACGTGGATTTCTTTACAATAACAATAGTCTTGCTGTGACTACTTAATATAAACAAAAGATAAAAATTACTCAATAATATAATGTGCTTATTTACCTCCTATTCTCCTAGGCAGACTCTAGTTAAATTTAAAAAGAAAAAAAAAGTAATTTAAGGTCAGTCTTTCATGGAAATTCTCTTTTAATGAAAAACAAACCTATTTTAACTAATACCCATTTTAAGCAGATTTAGAATTAAGAATCCTCTTTGAATTCAAGCTAATAAATTTAGGCTGAGCTTAAGTACTTGTCCAAATGGATTTTTACCAAAAAAAAAAAAAAAGAATGTTTTTGTAGCAGGCTGTTTTCAGTGAGACTGACCCCTTAAGCAACAGCAATTCAGAAACATTAATTGAGTTACTCACAAAGCAGTCTTAATGAGCTGTAACTAACTGTAATAACCATTCTGCAAGGTGGTTTCTGCCCAATTTAACCACAGCCACATAGGTAATACTTTTAGACAAGGGTGACCTTGGATTCCTTTCAATTTAGAAATTCTCAATACTCTCCCAGGTCTTTAATTCGTTGATGCTTATATGTGTTGCCATGTTTGTCCCCTGAATCACAGTGAGGACTGGAAGATTTGTGTTGTGTTCTCTTTTGAAACCATTGACAATGCTAAGGCAGGCTTGCCTCTGTAAGTCTATTTACGTCATGGATACAGAATAGGGAGTACATATTCATGCCATGGTGTAATTCCTTCCCTTTAAGTGTGAAGCATGTGAAGGTGATGAGTTGGCCTCTCCCTTAGGTTTGTTACATGGTAAAATTAGGACTGTCCCCTCACAGAGAAGCAGCAAAATCACGTAGTGTAGAGCTGGTGAAATGACTATCAACAGTAGGCAGACTCTAGACACTGAGAGTCTCTATCCTACGACTAAAGTGAACTGAATTTTATAGAAGAGAACATCAGTCTCCCTAAAGAAACACAGGGACTGGAGGGATGGCTTAGTAAGTGAAGCTCTTATTTTGCAAGGATGAGAACCTGACTGATAGCCAGAAGCCATTAAAAATGCTAACCATAGCTGCAGTTATGATCACAGTGCCAGAGAGCTAAATGTTCCTGGAACCTATTTGTTCACCACGCTAGCCTAATTGTTGAGCCCAAGGCTAGTGAAAGACTGTCTCAAAGTGTAAAGTATTTTGCATCTGAAGAAGAACAACAACACCCGAGATTGTCCTCTGGCCTATACATAAATGTGGACACATATGCACAGACTCACACATATATATGTGCATATGTACAAACACAGCACATGAAGAAATAATATTTTAAATAAATGCAAAATGTAGCCAAACTAGTGATTCAATCTCAACTTCAAGAGCCAGAGCAGAGGATTCAGTTACTTCCTGTCCACAATAACTATGAGACATGAATGTGCACTGTTTAAGTTGCTAAGTTTGTGTTTATTCACTACACAACAATTGGGAGAATCAAGGGGAGGGAGGAATGGTGAAAGAGGGATATTGGGGAATTGAATAATTTCAGTGACTGTCCTATATATTATATTGCTGGCCTTTTTACTCTGCATGAGTCTGATAACAAAGAACAAGGTAGCCATGTAGTGGCTAAGAGTGGGTCTGGAGTAAAGATAAAGAATTTGAATTAACCAGTATGCCACTTAATCACTTTATAAATTAAAAACAAGTACCTATTTTCTTTTGCCTCAATTCCCTAACTTATAAGATGGACTGAGAGTTGTTAAACAATTAAATGACCTAAACACAAGAAGTACCAAGGTGGACAATTAGGAGCCATTCAATAACTTGCAGCTGCTGTCATTCTTAGGTACCTGCTATGGACATTAGGGCTGAATTTGCAACTATTGTCCAACAGATACTTCACTGGAAGAAGGAAAACTACAGTACATTGTCTTAAATTGAACAACAACATATCTACAAGTAATAGAAAGTCTATTGATGAGATTGTGTTCAAGGACCAAATGTCCATGGCAACATCCCATCAAGGTATTCTGTTCTGCATCACTTCATATTCTGGGCTTATCCATTTTCAGATGCCTATAGTAGTAGTTAGATCACTTCCAAGGAAGTAAGTTAAACTTTCTTAAAGAACCAGTATAAACACTTTAATGTTTTGATGGATGTTTTCCAAATACATGCATGAAGAAAAACCAAACAGAGTAGTATGGAAGATAGACAGGGCTCACTGACTAAATTCGACAATGTCCTTCCTAGGAGATGAGAATGGAATTATTCTATAGTATTCAAATTTTGCACTAAACAATGGAAATCTAACAATTTATCCAAAGAAAATTAAGACCTTTGCTCTAGGTTGAGTTGTTGCTCCCTTAAAAGTTATAGTTATATTTATACTTTAATTGCTAATATCTGTGAATATTATTTTAATAGAAAATAGGGGGTTGCATATAATCTAATTAATAGGAGATCATTGGGGTAGACCTTAACTGATTCAGTGAAATTTAGGGCCACATAAGATAAAGAAAATTCAGACACAGACATGCAGGGAATACAGCTGTGGTAAGACAGAAGCAGAAAGACTGGCATGCTACATTTCTAAATGAAAAATACCAGGGATTTCTGCTAACCTGTGGTAGAAGAGGAAAAAAGACCATTTCTTGCAAGCTACAGAGAATACATAGCCCTGCTAACATCTTAATTTCAGACTTCTATTCTCCAGAACTGAGACAATAAATTCCTGCTGTTTTCAGTCATTCAATTTGTGGTACTTTGTTATGGCAGCCCTGAGAAACTAATACATCACTGTTGGTGGGGATGCAGAGAACCTGGGTGTTGGGAAGGCAAGAGAAATTCCTCTTAGGGTCTTCCAAAGCCAAAAATGATGGCTCTTAGAGGATTTAATTATACAATTCTCACTGTGTACTTTATGGGTTTTCACAGCCAGTCATAGACTCTGTTCATCAGTCCCTTGTCACATCTTGGTCATTAAGAGTTCATTGGTTATTAAGAATTTCAATACAAGAGATTCTAAAGGAAGGGATGTGTGTATGTACAAAGAGGAGTGAAATGTAACTCTTTGATAATGGGTCAAGCAACCATGGGGTTTTAAAACAGAATTCACCTGGAAACGAAAGTTCATATTATTGTGAATGCACACACACACACACACACACACACACATACACACACATATGTACATACAGGTTAAATCTATATATATCATTTATCAATCATATTATGTTATATAAATGATATTTATCTAGAGAATATATCTAGGTCCATCTATATCTATTTATATACCTAATATATATATATTTAATAATATAGCAATATTTGCACAGAAACCTTATCTTCAAATCACCAGTAAACAAAATTCCAAGTTCTACCCAGGGTATGTGAGCATATGTTTGCTGTATCAGATGAAGGGAATAAGATAGAAGCTCAATTGTTTACGAGTATCAAATATGTGCACCATTTATACTTCATTACGTCACCACCATGAGACTCTGAAGTAGATATCTGTGTCATTTTCATGAACAGAAAATTATTGTTAAAACTCAGAATATCATATAAATCTGATAACATAATATTTTAGCCTGGTAACTATATGCATGTCTATTTTTCAAACTTAAATGGCCATTGGACAACACACATATAGATGGTCATTATCAGTACTTTATTGCATGCTAAGATTTAGCTTGAAAAATTATATCTAGCAAACCTGAAAAGAGCATAATGACATATCTCCCAATTTACAGAAAAAGAATTTGAACACAAAAGATCAAGCGGTTTGTCCCAGGACATACTCTGAATAAGGAGTGTCCGGTACCACTTTACCCAATATATAGCGGTTTGTCATCAAGAGTCTAAAATTTAAGGATGCCTCTCCACTCTGAATAATCACGGATGGACAGTCACCTGACACAGACATTGGAGCCTAGGCAGGCTGATGCAGACATGATAGGGTGATAAACCATGTGAGCACACAACCCTGTCTCAATGAGCGAGGCATTAATAAGGTCTGAATCACCCACAGCTATCCCAGGCACACTCTGCTACCCTGTGCTACCTATACATCTGCCCCAGCATTCCAAGCCACTTAGCAGAAATCTCACTTGGTATCCCAAGAACAGAATGCTTCCCTTTGCTTTCTGCAGAATGTGGCAGAAGGGTACCCTTCTTTGTGCCAGAATTACCTCTTAGAAGAAGAGAAAGTCTTCTCTCAGCAAAAGGTCTCTGGGGTCCAAGGGCAAAGTTTGTGTTTCCTCGTGGGCTTTTGTCCTGAAATAAGATGAAACTCCCCAAAGCTTTAGATGGAGAAATGACAGGTTACCTAAGCCACTTGGCCTGTGATACTGTGACTCAACTTAAGCACTTCATTTCACAGCAGGTCAGTCTACAGGGTCTGAGTACTTTTTCATCACTATAGATTTCTCTAAAAAAAGGAAAAGAAAGACACGCTAATCCTTCTGATACCCCTTTTCCGATAACTATTGCTCTCATTAAAAGTGCTAGGGCAAAGTTAAAGCAGTCTTTAAATACATTACAAGTCACATTAGAAGAAAAGTTCATACATCCTCTTACATTTCCTTAACCTTCATGAACTAAAAGCACTTTAATATTTTGGAGGTAAAACAAAGAGAAAAGGCTTCTAACAGCTCTGATTCCACTATTCTATCCTCCATCCTATGCCTTTTCAAATTTTTTCTACCACTCACAGTTCAACCTAACTCATACCTTCTTTTGGAAGCTTTCCCTAAATTTCTATTCATGCAAACATTGATATATATTTATATTATAAGATTTTTCCATGGTTCAACTCTGTTCTTTGTACGTTAAGTAAATGGACATATGAGAACTTATCTGATGTTATCTTCACACCTTCTTTATGTGGTAGGTAGTATAATTAAATCAAACATCTGAGAATTAAGTAATTTATAAGTTAAGTCATTTGCCCAAGGAAGAAACAGGATTCAAACTCAAATCTGTCTACAGCAGAAATCTTTCTCTAAGCCATAACCACTTCATTGGAGTTTCCTAAACACTTATTTCAAGAAATGTACATTGGATATCCTGCTATCCCAAAGTTTAGTGTGTGTTCCTGGTAACTGGTAGCTAACTTAGCGAGTCTTGTTTGCCCCAAGCCTATCTACAACCTCCTGGCCTTTAGGAATGTTCTTTGACTCTTCAGCACTTAGCATAGGCACTTCCTCAATATAAAGCTTGGTCTTCATCCAAGTCCAACATTATGATAGCATTTGTCCCACGAGAAGTGCATGTGTAGGTTGAGTCCATGCCACTAATGCCTATTTGATTTAGAAGTATACTGGACTTCTCATGCTCTGCATCATCATTTTTTAAGCATTCAAAAGCTGATGAGATGAGAGAAATTACATTCATTTATTCCATATTCAGCACTGTTTATCAAATGGATGCTTGTATTTGTACTTAAACAATAGTCTTCTCAGCATTTATGAATTCAAAGGTGAATCAAGGCCAGATTTGGGCATTAAAGAAATTCAATTTAGCAAGAAAGATTAGACCTGCAAAATAAGTGAAGGTTGTAAGAATATAATGTTTGCTAGAATCCAGCTGCTGCTGGGACCACATAAGCCTTTTCTTCTGCAGTTATGCCAACAGGCACCCTTCTGAGACATTGTTTTTGGGTCTCTAGCTAACAGGCTTCCAGGTGCCAAAATCTCTCACCAGGGGAATTTTAAATGTTGTACTGTAGCCTCATACCTTGCTTCCCACACCCTCCCCTGCCTCCTTCTGAGCAATCAGAGAGCCTGAGTAGAGGCTTGTGCCAGTGAAACCACCTCAGAAATGTATAAGAAGAGACTTCCATTTATGCTACTTACTTGGCCTTCATTTCTTCTCTTCTGAGACTCTGTTATGCTCATGTCCATCTGCCCATGATGTTAAAATGTCTTTTAATATATTCCATACCCCCAATAACCCATTGAACTGGGTTCCTGTTGAACCCACTTCCCTCTTTGACCTTTTAAAGACCTTTAGTTCCATAAAAAATACAGACACTCTTTCACAGAGAACTGGAGGAATTTGTAGTAGAGAAAATGGTATGGCACTCCAATCGGAAAGAATAACATGAACCAAGACTCAGAGGCAGCAAAGGGGAAGTATAGAGTATTGTGGTTAACAATGTGCCAGAAGTACGAAAGAGAAAGGAAGTCACCTTTAAAGATGAGTCATTCTGAGGGCCTTAATCATAGGCTAACTTCTCCACACTCGTCCTTGAATATTTGAGAGGAAATCTGATAATAAAAGACTAACTTTTAGAGCTGGAGAGATGGCTCAGAGGTTAAGAGCACTGGCTGTTCTTCCAAAGGTCATTGAGTTTAATTTCCAGCAACCACACAGTGGCTCACAACCATCTATATCGAGATCTGGTGCCCTCTTTAGGCGTGCAGGCAGAAAACTGTATAAATAATAAGTAAATCTTAAAAAAAATCCCATAGAGATAAGAGACTAGCTTGTAGACATACTAGAACAGAACTGACATAAAGAAAGCTGTGGAAGGGAGAGAATTAGGTGGAGACACCTTTTCTCAGCTGTGCTGAGGTTATCCATGCTTTCTGCCTATGCCTATCCAAACAGCAACATTATTTTCTTTCTCAAAATTTCAAGTGGGATTAATGAGTCACTGAGCCGAAAATGTTCCATGATCTTTCAAACTGCTGAAAATGTTTAAATGCTCAAGAACCAGTCATCACAGCAGATAGAAGCTGAGACTCAGCCAGTTTTATCACAGTTCTGCTCTCACTTCCATGGCTCTTTGTTTGTACATTTATTGGAGACTTTGTCCCGGCTTGCCTTTCATTTACAATTTTTTATGTGTATGGTATTCAACATCTATAGGGCAGGAAATATAGTTTGAAAGACATCATCTAGAAAGTAATGAGCAGTGATAAACATCCATTGAATTAACTCAGAAGTCATTTCAATTTTTATTGATTTTTTTTTAGTATTTTATCACCCATTAATCTGTCCAACAAGCATTGATGATTTGCTATTTACACTAAAGCTAAGCAGAAAAGATATAGAAATGAACAACAAAGTCCTGGGCTAGGCATGCTGAAGTAGGCCTACAATCCCACTCAGGAAGCTGAGGCAGGAGGAACTATCAAACTCTGCCTCAAAGGAAACAAAAATAATTGAAAATAAAATGAATAACAAGCTAATTCCTGGGTGACTGGCAGTGAAGAGCAGCTAATCGTTAGTTGTAACTCAGACTTATAAAAGCCACAGTGATGGTAGCAGATAAGAAAACTCTCAACTGAGCTGGGGGCACTGGAGAGCTCAGAACCTGAAACTAACAAGGTAAAAAGAAAGGACACAAGAAAATGACACTGAACATTATTGTATAATGTTCTATGTGTGATTTCTGTTTCAAGTTACACTGTAATTCTAAATTAAAGAAAATTCTTTTCTTTATTCATGTCTGGTTCTCCTAAGTCCCTTATCTTTGGAGGACAAGGCATTTCCTTTCAGTTTATTGTATATTCCATGGTCTTTGGAGGCAGAAAGACTCAGGATTTTTTTTTTTTATTGTCTTGGCTTACTAAAGTATTAGCAAGTACACATAATAATGCCACAATATATATGCAATTATTTCCAGCTGTTTTGAAGATCAAGAAATATTGGCAGTACCTATGGACATTCATTCATCTGCATTTTCTTCCTCAACTTAAACTACACTGTATGTGGCTCCTTAAATCATTCCCTGCTTCCTCCAGACTAGTGCCACAACCTTGAGTCAACCTCAGTTTCTCAAGAAATTCTCCAAGTTGTGATTTTTTCAAGTGGTAAGGCTAGCTTTATTAACTAGAGAAGAAGAAAGATCCTTTTCCTCTGGTGAGATTTACCAATGCCACACATGTCAAATAGGCTTTTAATCCTGGCATTCTAGCTCTGAATTGTTCACAACCTCCAAAGACATACACAGGGGCAGAAGAAAGGATGCAGCTATAGTTCAGACAGACTCCCAGTAGTCCATGTTCCCAAACTGCTTCTTGTACCTGGGGTTTTGTACCAGAAGGGCTGTGCCCAGTGGTAACCACTGAAACCTCACTTAGAAACCAGCCTCATTCACATGAACAAAAGAGGCAATTGCCCCAAGAATGACACTCTCCAGAAGATCATGCAACTGAGCTTCAAGGAGAAGGACTGATCCCAAGAGGTGCTGCTATAAGTGAATGACAAGTCACTGAGGCTGCTGGACACCAAGTCTTGGGTACCAAGTAACTACAACAACTGTAAAGCACTGAAAGATAGAGACAGGGTCAATGTCCTTTTTACCTAAGATGTGTGTGGCCATGCTGGCCTTTGAGTCTGAGCCTGGCTGGAAGACAAGTCATTCAGTGATCAATGGTATAAATCCCTATTATTAATCACTTCACTCTTTCCCTGCTACATGAATATTCATGCTGTCTATTATGGAGAACTAGTTTCACTCAGACTATGAGACAAATACAATTGACCCACCTCAATCAGCTGTTATGAAGTTATCTGTGAGTTCCTTGATCTCCATCCCATCCATATTTTGGAAACAAATTCAATTTTGCATCTCTCTCATATATATATATATATATATATATATAATATATATATATATTATATATATATTTTTTTTCCCCAAGCAGCACAGACACTGCTCCAAACTAATACTATGATTAGCATCATGTGATTCCATACTACTGCTGCCCACTGGTTACTTCATGCATGGCTTTTCTTCCTTTCACTCATCAAGCTTCAGGACCTACTTTATGCCCTTGAATCAACCAACTTACTGTCCCTAATGACTTAATTTACAAACTAAGTAATTAAATCTAGATGTTTATCTATTCCATCCAGCCGTAAAGAATGACATTATTTAAAGAGAGAGAGAGAGAGAGAGAGAGAGAGAGAGAGAGAGAAAGAGAGAGACTCCAGAAAAATGGCCTTGTTTGTGTACCTATCCACAGCTGTGCTAGTATTGCAGTATGTTTGATCCCATTGTAAAGCCCAAAATTGTGAACTGCAAAATACAGTTTCTTGCTTGATGTGGTTGAGCCCTACTACACACCTTTAATCCAAGAATTTTGTTTATCTTAAACAGATGATTATGATGTGTTTCCCTCAGCCCTAGCACACACCTTTAATCCAAGAGCTAATTGTACACAGGATTTAATAAAGTTAACCCTAGGTCAAGAGGTGGAGCAAGAAACCAGCTGACAGGGATTAAAGAGTAGGAGGAACTTTGAGTGGAGGGGTATTCAATACAGCATGGAGAAGAATAAGAAGCTTTTTAGGCTTTTAGCTCTGTAGCGTAGGCTTTAGCACTCTGACTTTTGGGGTCTTTTGGACGACCATGCCTCTGTCTTTGTGGGTTTTGGCCTTTTCCTCCAGGGCTGTCAGCTGAGCCATTGAGTCTTTTGGGTTTTTTCCATCCAGACCTGAGCCAAGAAGGAAGGGCATCTAGACACTTTCCCTTCCTCTCTGATATAGCAGGTTTTCATGACAGCGTCTGGCTCCTGAGTCTTTATTGGTAAAATAGAATAATTAGGGTTTTTGTTTTCAGTTTGTGTGTGTGTGTGTGTGTTTTCCTTTAAACATTTTATTAATCTTTTCCCATTTCTTACATTGTGGTTTCATCGCATTCAATCCCTAAATTCTCCCACACATACTGACTATTTTTAAAAATAATGGATTTAGAGAAAATAAAAATGTTTGTCAAGATTTATAGTTGTTTTTGAAGTTTGAAAATATAATTTAAGTATGCAAGGTTCATAACCTTATATTTTAATGTTTATTACATTTGGTACATCCCAACAACCATTTCCCCTACCTCCAGCCCCCAGACCAACCAACCTCTCTCCTTTCCCTAAACCCCATTCCTCTTTTTTTAATTTTTATTTTTTGTTATAAACTTGCATTTACTATAATTTGTTTAAATGTGTATACATGAATATCATATTCACACCTGTAGTAATTTTTTTGTTCTTGCAATGTGTTATTGTTTTTTTCTATTTTTGTTTTTTAATTAAATTTTTATTTTTTATATTAGTTACAGCTTATTAACTTTGTATCTCAGCTGTAGCCCCCTTCCTCATTCCTTCCCAATCCCACCCTCCCTCTCTCATCTCCTTCGTGCTCCTCTTTAAGTCTACTAGGACCCCCCTTCCATCTGACCCTAACTTATCAGGTCTCTTCAGGACTGGCTGCAATGTCCTCCTCTGTGGCCTAGCAACAACCCCTGTGCTCCTCCCTCAGGGGTTGGGGGAGGTCAAAGAGCCTGCCATTGAGTTCATGTCAGAAAAAGTCCCTCTTCCTCTTACTAGCGAACTTGGATACTGAGCTGCCATGGGCTATGTCTGAGCAGGGGTTCTAGGTTATATCCATTCATGGTCCTTGGTGGAGTGTCAGTCTCAGAAAAGACCCCTGTGCCCAGATATATTTGGTCCTTGTGGTGCTCCTGTCCTCTCCATGTCATACTAACTTCCCCTTCTTTCATATGATTCCCTGCACTCTGCCCGAGATTTGTTTAGGAGTCTCAGCATCATTTGCTTTGTCTTAAAACAACATGCTCATCATGATACCACAATATCGTAGCCAGCTTCTTTGCTCCTCCTTTGTCTCTTTCTTAGTCTTCTCAGCCTCTGACTGTTGCCCACCATTAGTGTTTACTGTCTACCTTTGGACTTACCATGTGACTCCTGAGGGAATGCTCCAATGTGAGAGCTTGTGTCTCATATCCATACTATCATCAGTATATGGTTCTCTCTGTGCTTCAGGTGTATGCTGCTGGATCTCTCATTAGCATCTTAAATGGAATGCATATAGAATTGATATATTTTCAAATGAATCTTTTCTTGTTTTCTTCCTTCATATCTTGGGTGGCGAACCCAACCATTCAAATTTGAAACCTGGCCAGCAACCCAGTCTCTTCTCATTCCTTAATCAACCACATGAAATCTAGCACCAAATCTTCTAGGGAATGATATTTCTATCATTAGCTAGTAAACTGCTAATGAATTATCTATCCAACCTACATAAACTCATCTCTATTTCTGCTGCTCATATCATTTTAATGGCATCTCTGAAATGAAAATCTAACAATCACTTCCTAGTTTAGAAGCCTTGCAGTTGTCTTATTTCCAACAGGATAAATTCCAAGTTCCATGTGTCCTCAGCTGCCTAGAATCTTTTGCCACAATCTTGCTTTTGTGCATGCTGTTACCTTAGATTGAAATGTTGTCTACCACTTATCTTAAATGATCCTATTTAAAAACATCCATTTTCAGATTTTTCAACACCCTAATCATAAGTGAAATTTGTCATTTCACCAAATGCTCTGTTAAAGCATTCGTCAAATATTATATTAATTTATTTATTTATGTAGAAGATGCTTTTACAATTCTATATGACATTTAAACAAAAGACAGTATCTCTTATGAAAATCTACCTCATAAGATGGTACACCTAAGGTAATGAATTAGCTAATTGTCTATATGATCCTGGCATGGTAGGATTGCTTCTTAGAAGATGAATTTTCCCGTTGATGTAAAAACCGATACTGTTACAGTAGTTGTGACAAGAAAATGACCTTTCACAGAGGTTCATGCCCTAGTCATCAAATGCTCTGAACACACCATATTACAGGGAAAAGGGAAATGAGATAGCACATGAGTTCAGATATCTAATCTTTATGACATTTCCCCAGTGAATTAATTACTTTAAAAGCGATAGATTGTCATAGATCGTGTAGGTGGCCTCATTACATTACATTGATGTTTTTAAAGATGGAAGAAATTGGGTCAAAAGCCAAGGGGCATAGGCATCCTGTAGAAGGTGGAAATAGTCCTCATCTCATAGTCATAAAGAACTGAATTCTACCAAAATTGGGATGAGCTGAGATAGTTTCTCTCAGAGCTACTTGAACAGAAAAGAAGATTTCAATAGGTGAAGCTTTGTTTGTTATGAATTTCTAAAATATAGATCTGTATGATAATAAATTCAAGTTGTCAATAAGTATGTGGTTATCTAGAATGGCAGCATAGAAACTAATACAATAAATACTCAGTAAACATCTGCTTTGTTCGGAAGGTAAAAGAAATGGACTTTAAGAAAAGGGTAACGCTGTGGGTGGAATGAATTGGTCTAACCATGATAGTAATCAGTATGCGTGATCTTCACAAGTCTAAAAATAGAAGTAGCATAAATGCAAATAGATCCATACTTATCACCCTGCACAAAACTAAACTCCAGGTGGATCAAAGATCTCAACATAAAACAAGACACATTAAATTGGTTAGAAGAAAAAGTGGGGAATACCCTAGAACTCATTGGCACAGGAGACAACTTCCTGAACAGAACACCCACAGCACAGGCTCTAAGAGCAACAATCAATAAATGGGACCTCATGAAACTGAAAAGCTTCTGTAAAGCAAAGGACACCGTCATCAAAACAAAACGACTGCCTACAGATTGGGAATCTTCACCAACCCTTTATCTGACAGAGGGCTAATATCCAGTATATATAAAGAACTAAAGAAGCTGAAAAACAGCAAACCAAGTAATCCACTTAAAAAATGGGGAACAGAGCTAAACAGAGAATTCTCTGTAGAGGAATATCGAATAGCAGAGAAACACTTAAAGAAATGTTCAATGTCCTTAGCCCTTAGGGAAATGCAAATCAAAACAACCCTGAGATTTCACCTTACACCGATCAGAATGGCCAAGAGGAAAAACTCGAGTGACAAAACATGCTGGAGAGGTTGTGGAGAAAAGGGAATCCTCCTCCACTGCTGGTGGGAATGCAAACTCGTACAACAACTCTGGAAATCAATCTGGTGCTTTCTCAGACAACTAGGAATAGTGCTTTCTCAAGATCCAGCCATACCACTCCTAGGCATATATCCAAAAGATGCTTAAGTACACAATAAGGACATTTGCTCAACCATATTTGTAGCAGCTTTATTTGTAATAGCCAGAAGCTGGAAACAGCCCAGATGCCCCTCAACTGAAGAATGGATGCAGAAATTGTGGTATATCTACACAATGGAGTATTACTCAGCAATGAAAAATAAGGAAATCATGAAATTTGCAGGTAAATGGTGGGACCTGAAAAGGATCATCCTGAGTGAGCTGTCCCAGAAGCAGAAAGACACACACACTATATACTCACTCATATAGTCATATAATATAGGATAAACCTACTAAAACCTGTACATCTAAAGAAACTAGAGGACCCTGCCTAAAATGCTCAATCCTCACCCCGATAGGCAAAGAGGATGGACATCAGAAGAAGAAAAAAGGAAACAACCTAGGAACCTGCCACAGAGGGCTTCTGAAAGGCTCTACCCTGCAGACTATCAAAGCAGATGCTAAGACTTATGGCCAATTGTTAGGCAGAGTGCATGGAATCTTATGTAAGAAGTGGGAAATAGTAAGATCTGGAGAGGACAGGAGCTCCACAAGGAGAGCAACAGAACCGGAAAATTTGAACACAGGGGTCTTTCCTGAGACTCAGACTCCAACCAAGTAACCAAGTACCATACATGGAGATAACCTAGAACCCCTGCACAGATGTAGCCCATGGCAGTTTAGTGTCCAAGTGGTTTCCATAGTAATGGGAAGAGGGACTGCCTCTGACATAATCTGATTGGCCTGCTCTTTGATCACCTCCCCCTGAGGGGGGAGCAACCTTACCAGGCCACAGAAGATGACAATGCAGCCACTCTTAATGTGATCTATGAGACTAAGATCAGAAGGAAGGAGAGGAGGACCTCCCCTATCAGTGGACTTGGGGAGGGGCATGTGTGAAGAAGGAGGAAGGAAGGTGGAATTAGGAGGGAGGGGGGATGGGTTTATAGGGGGATACAAAGTGAATAAAGTATAACTAATAAAAGTTAAAAAAAAAAGAAGTACAATAACACCCAGGTATGCCATTTTTAATGTATACTTAAAGGATTCTAATATCCCACAGACATACTTTTTTGGTGTATATTCATTGTACATAGTACTCTCTTATGAATGCATGAGGATGATTTCTTTTAACTAAATCATGCATTTTTAAAGATATATACATCATACATTTTCTTTTCTCTCTGCTCTTCTCTCCATTTGTTAGTTTTCTTCTATTGCTCGGTCTTCCTTCAGCTTCTCAAAGAAAATACAATATTTGTTTTTCTGAGCCTGGCTTATTTGTCTTATAAAATAGTTATCTCAAGTTATAACCACTTGTGGCAAAGGATATGATATAATTTTACTTTGTGTGTGTATGTGTATTCATGCATATCGTGTCATACTTGTGGAAGTCAGAGAGCACCTTTCATTGTACTTTTCCTTCCACACAGTTTGCGGTGAAGTCTTTTATTGTTACAACTGCAGACTAAACTAGCGTGGCTATGAGCTTCCATATTTTCCTACATATTCCATACATTCTCTATCTACCCGCTAGGATTACAGAAAGACTATGATGTCGAGCTTTATGTGGTTTCTGAAAGGTCTGACCTCAGTTGTTTGCATTTTCTCAGGAAGTGCTTTGCACACTGAACCTTTTGCCCAGTCCTCATTCTTTTTTATGAATGAATATAACTCCACTATGTACATATGAGCAGTTTCCTTATCAATTCTTGTGTTGAAGTATACCTAGGCTGAATCTAACACGAATGGACAAGCACACCCGTTAGATAGTGACTTAGAGTCCTCTGTGTATACATTCAAATATTAGCTGAATTTCAGGGTACTTTTACTTTTTGTTGTTTGTTTGTTTGTCTGTTTATTTGTTTGGTGAAGAATCTTCAAACTGATCTCCATTGTGATTCGACCAATCACATTCTCACCAACAATGGTTTCTCTAAACCCTTACAGAAGTTTGCAATTGTTTTCTGTATCATAGCTCTCTGGCAGGGTGATATAAAATCTCAACATGGTTTTAATTTGCAGTTCTCTGATGTCTAAGGACTTTGAGTATTTTTCATGCGCTTTCTAACAATTGGTGCTTCATCTTTTAAAAAATTATTCATTTCATTCACACATTTATTGATTGGGTTTTTTGCCAGCTAGACATTAGTCTTCAATCATATGTATAACAAATATTTTCTCCCATTCTGCAGGCTATGTCTTCCAGCACTTGTTCTTTGTTTGTTTTACTATGCAGAGGTATGTTTAATTTTATGCAACATTAATTTGTCAATCACAGCTTGGCTTCATTTTATGTCTTAGTATAGTTTTGTTTCTTTTTTATAAATCAGGAGTCTTACCCATATCTATGTCTTTATAATTTTTATAATTATCACTTTAAAATTTTCAAGTCTTATGTTAAAATTTTTTAACCTTTTTTCATTCATTTTCATACAAAGTGAGAAACACCAATTTGCTACATTTTCTATACTTGTTAAAGAGGCTATCTTCAAGCATATTCTCAAATTTAAGTAGTTGCTGATTTGTGGGTTTAATTTTACAGGCTCTGTCCCAATGACCTACGTGCTTGTTTATGCTGGGTTTGTTTAAACCCATGCTGGGTTTGATACAACTCTCTAATATAAAATGCAATCAGATATTGTGATGTCTTGACCAACACTGATCATTTGAATTAGAAATAACTGCTTTGGTGGCTATTTTAACTCATTCCCTTACTAAATTTCTTACAAATTCTCAGTTCAGTGATCTTTAAAGATTTCAGCACAGTTAAACTTTCCCATAAATTATTTTCAATTCTTTCCTTATTGATTTCTTTACGTGAGTTCACTATGTTACCAAGGCTGAATTCAAATTTACAGTCTTCCTGTCTTGATATTATGAATGCTGAGAATATGGATCTAAACAACCACATTTGGCTCCTATGATCATTTTTATGTTCCTTATTTAAGTTGCTTGTTAAATGACTAGTATAATTGTTTTGTTAAAGCTAGTCTAGAACTAAGTGGATATGTGCTTCAACAGCTATAAAATGGTATATGACATTTCTGTTAGGTAAATATTTGTTCAAAAATAAATAATGCTTTTATCAACTTTCAAAATGTTTGAACAAATTCCCATAAAATCCACACAGATTTATAAAATCTTTCTATAGAACAGTTAAGATACGAGCGATAGAGAGCAGAGAGGTAACAATTGTTTTTTGGATGGGATTGTTTATTTTTATAAAAGTAAATGTCGTTCCCAGAAAAGTTTACAAAGATGTTCTTCTACTTCCAGCAGGGCTATATTTGCCCAATCAAGGATTTGACATTTCTCTTTCCTTTTAAGTCTCATCCAGCATTTCAAAAAATCAATATTCTTTAATAATAATGCATTATCCTCTCTGCGATGCCTTGTTGGCCATTTAGAGCAGACATAACTTGCTAGCCGGGGTTTTTAGAAAGAATATGAAGCAATAGAACAGGAATCACAAATCACAAATGCAGAACTCTCAGAAGTTTGCTTATTCTGCTAGAAAGTACCCATCTGTAAACCAGGCACATTCAGCAACTTCGACATAGTGAAGTCAGTGTCTGTCCCAGGAGAAGCAACTAGATATTTACCTAATGTGTTGGTGTCCTGTCTATAGATGGCTCATAGGTTCTAAAGCATCATGCACCCTCAGTAATTTAATAAAATTGAGTCCCACCTATGGCTGACAGTTCTTGGAAGACATTAGGAGGCTTTTAATGAATACTAGGAAATTTCTGTAGTATGAACAAAACAAAATATCCATGAGAAATTGTAATTGATATGGAAAACTCTAGGTGTCTCTCTAGATTACCACATCCAAATTATTTAATAAAACACTAATTTAGCTGTTGTTTTGAAGGTATTTTGAAA
Organism: Meriones unguiculatus; assembly: GCF_030254825.1. Taxonomy (NCBI): domain Eukaryota; kingdom Metazoa; phylum Chordata; class Mammalia; order Rodentia; family Muridae; genus Meriones; species Meriones unguiculatus. The sequence continues at coordinate 57,408,305 of NC_083364.1, forward strand.
GTGTGAATAACTCCACAGTTAGTTGATTTCAACTAAAGAAGGCCACCCTCCTTAACATTTGTGGTTATCATATGATCACATGGAAAGACTTGACATCAAAATTGCAATTTCTCTGAGAATAAGCAATTCTGCCATAGGATTACATCAGATCCTGCTCAAAATTTTCTAGCAGGCCCACTCATCTTACCTTCCACAAGAATAGTGGAAGTGTGACATTAGCATTTTCAGAGATTAGAGATGAAACTCAGTTGTAGAGAGATCACCAAGTACACACAAGGCCCTCCATCGAATTATTGGTACTCTAATAATATATCATTTTAAATGATGACTTATTTATTAAACATAGCAGCTTCTCCAGAGAAACTTAACTGATGCAATACTATTTCTCTGGACATGTACATACTATTTAGGTTTCAATATCTAAATTAAGTAAAATTACAAAATTATACAGATACAGTTAATTGTATTACATAGCTGCCATTACATAGCTTGTAATCAATTAATAAAAAAAATAAAACTGATGTCAATGAAACTCTGATTAAGGCTTTAAGCATTAATTCAGGGTTGTTACTCTAGAGAAATTTAAGTTTTAAAAGTACAGTTAAACCATCAAGTTTGGATACAAAATTCTACCAACTCTGAAGAATTATAGAGAAGACTGTAAGAAAGAATCCTTAAAAATGAAGAAAAGTCATACCCTGAGGCTCAGAGTTGCAAATCATAAGTTACACACAGGCACCTGGTGAAATGGAGTTTATATGAGCAAAGTGTAAACCCAATGGCCCTTTGAAGTTCCATAGCACTTGTCTTAGTATTTCAATCTTCTACCTCCCTTCAGAAAAAATATGGAGAAAAGCCTAGAATCTCCTCCAGTAACAACAACATTAGTAACTACCATATCGTGAGCAGGTCCAGGGTGACATCCAATCTACACATTAGCTCATGCAGATACACTCACATCAAAACCCTGCAAGATAGACATTATCTGTACCAGCTTCTTTTATACATGAGAAGTAATTGACCAAAGTGTCTATTTTTTGTTTACTGTATAGAATTCCTCAAAGTATGTAACATGTTGTAGGCATTCACTAAATATTTGACAAATGAATAATGCAGGTATTTGAAAGAGAGCCCAACAGAAACCATCACTTAGCAGTTAAGAAAACCAAAGCAAAGACAAGCTTGATAACATGTTACATATGCACAGCATGTCACTAGCAGAATGTGGAAAACGCAGTGTTGCCACTCTTAGCGATAGTCCAAGCTATCATCAGTGTGATATTTCTGTCCCCAACAAGGATAGAAAGGGGCTAAACCTCAGAGAAAACCCTGAATCCAAACAAACAAATAAACAAAAAAAAATGTTACTAACAAGTTGGATGCTTGAAAAAATGCAATAGATAAAAATTTCTTGACCTCTAGAGTTCTTTTTTTCTTTATTATTTTTTATTTTTTCAAAAGGTAGTTTGGAATTTTTTTTATTAATTACACTTTATTCATTTTCTATCCCCCCCATAAACCCCTCCCTCCTCCCCTCCTAATCCCACCTTCCCTCCCCTTCTGCATTCATGCCCCTCCCCAAGTCCACTGATAGGGGAGGTTCTCCTCTCCTTTATTCTGATCTTAGTCTATCAGATCTCATCAGGAATGGCTAGAGTTCTTAATAACCCTCAACTTAGCAAAGCCTGTAAGCTATTACCTGTTCATGATCTCAATAATTCAAGAGGGACTTTTATTTTGTTATATGTATGTTGTGTGTACCTGTGTATATGCATGTACACATGTATGGGTGTATACACATATGTGGAAATAAAGACTAGAAGTTGATGGCTGATGTCCTATAAGATCACGTTCTAGTTTGTTTTTTTTTTTTCCTGAGGTAGAGTCTCTCATTGGTTAATAACCCCCCCTCAACCTCCCCACACAAAGAGATTTCCAATATCTGATTCCCAAGAATAAATATTATAGGTGATCTACCACACCACCAGCTTTTAATAAGATTTATCTTATTATATCTAACCATGTGTATGTGTGTGGCTATTTGTGTGTGGGAATGTGCACGTACATGCGGCTTACCTGTAGAGGTCAGAAAAATCTGTCATAGTGTCTGGAGCTGGAGTTACAGGTGGTTCTGAACCACTGTACATGAGTACTAGGAACCTAATTTGGGTCTTCTGAAAGAGCCATCTCTCTACCCCATACCTGCACCAAGCTCTTCTTATGTGGATGGTGGAGATTTGAACTCAGGTTCCCATGATTCAGTGACAAGCACTTTACCTACTGAGCTGTTTCTTCGGAATCTGAGCTAATTTTCCATTAAAAATAATGAGCATGGTTTTCAAGAGAAGGGAAAGGGGTTACAAGTTTCTTTCACTCCAAACTCTGACTCTTGGCTTGTAGAGACCATTTCTGAGTGTAAAAATATGAGCCTATGAGATGACAACTTTACCATTCAGACTCATCGAGTCACAGTTCTTGAATACATCTGTTTAAGAGGAAAAGCTTACTGCATCCTTAACTCTGTGCTAATTAACTCAGTTTGTCTGCTCACTAATCTCTAGCTTTATGGTCTTCCTAGGATTCTTTGAAGTACTTCAAGCATCTCTCAACACATTGTTTTAGCATTAGATTTCTTTAGTTGAATGTTGTATTTTTACCATACAGGAGCACCAAAATATATGTGTGGATAGTTCCTCTCATCACATTATCTAAACCAAGCTTTTGTCCTAGTATTCTCTATCACAGTATTAATTTCTATTTCTTTTTTTTAACAAAATTAACTCATTACAGTTAAGGATCTCCATCTTCTTAAGCAGAATATCAGTCATGCAGTAGATATCCAACTGAAATGAATAAAATGAATGTTCTTTTGGTTGTGAGACTTTGGGTCTTAGCTTTTAACAGCTAACCATCTCTCCAGCCCTAAAATGAATGTTCCATCTCAGAAAAAAAAATATACAACCAATAAAATTGCATACTTATGCTTGCTCTGAGTTATTGGAGGCTAGGTGTATGTTTGAAATTGGCTTTTTCCACTAGGTGAAGTTGTGATGCTTGTAGTTTATTTTGTACTTATTTGAGACCTTTTCTTTCCTTTGAAAGTCAGTGAAACACTTTTGAAGATAATGGAATTTTTCACCAGTACCTCAAGAGTGACTGAAATATACAGTCAGGCTAATTATATGTCCTCACAAATGCAACTTCAAATCTTTACCCATTCTTCTGAATGTTCTAAAATCATTTCTTTCAGTGTTCCTTTGTGACCTCCATCAGCAAATGTTACGGAAATAGGCTCAAAACAGTAGGAAAGGAGCCATACTTGTCAAGACTTCATTTTCTACCCACACATCACATTAGCAAAAAATGTTAAATTCCATTTGCAAGTAGAAAACCCTTTTAGACAAATATTGATGAAAAATTTTTCCATATATTTAAATGGGAAGATCGGGAAGAAAGGAAAGATTGTTTTTCCATATCTGAACTGCAAAGAGCCAATTATTAACAATAAGGTTGATCCTGTCTTGAATAGAAACAAAACAAAGCAAAATCCACAAAATAGTCTGTAAAGGTATCTGCATCATTTCTTCCTAGAATCAAGAAATCGGCTGAAATGTGATAATCAGTAAGAAATGATAACATTCAGATGTGGGATGACCTTCAACCAAGTGATGCTCTTTAAGCAAATATGAGCCAGGGGTAAACAATGGTCTTCTCAATAGAAAAGAGGAGTTCATGGTGGAAATGAGCAAGCAAAAGGACATTAATTTGATCTCCAAAACCCATATTTAAAGGCTTGGCATGGACTCACATGCTTGTAATCTTAAAAATAATGAGATAAAATCAAGAAGAACTTTAGGCTTGCTGCAGTGAGCCTTGTAAAATCTATGAGCCCTAGATCATTGGGTAAAAGTTATGATGATATGATATGATAGATATGATATCTGAAGATGTTCTCTGGTTTTTACATGCAGACACCTACACATAGGAGCTCTCTCTCCCCCCTCTTTCTCATTCTCTGTGTGTATGTGTGTGTGTGTGTGTGTTTCTCTCTCTCTCTCTCTCTCTCTCTCTCTCTCTCTCTCTCTCTCTTGTCTCTCTCACACACACAGAAAAGGAGATAGAGAGAGAAGTGGAGGAGAGGGATAGCAAAATAGAAAAGTAATTAAATAAGTACAAATGGAATTCAACTAACTTGGGTAGTGAGAAGGAATAATTGCTTCAAAAAAGCTTTTCAGTTCCTACGAGTCTACACAACAAACAGCACCAAGTCACCTGTAATGAAACTCTAAGTATAAACTGTGTATATCTTCAACATGAAATATCAGGGGAATATTCTCCTTTTCTGTATCTGTAAAGAAATTTAATGAGGGTTAACATTACAAAAGCAAATAATTGTCAATGTTACAGCAAAACAAACTGCATGGATTATATAGTGTGCAATTATGGTTCATTGAAGCCCCATATAACAAAGTGTTAAATTATCTCTAGAAATACTAAAACTACATTACAAATGATAGGAAAGAAAGCATTATTCAGGAACCACTAGACTACAAAACAATTTGTCTTAGTTGTTTTCTTTGCTTGACCTTGTATTTATGTAGGAGAAATAGATAATAGTCAGTGTCTTTGTTACTGGTCTATTTCTGTGGAAATAACATGGCCAAGGCAAGTTATACATGAAAGCATTTGATTGGAAGCTTGCTCATAGTTTCAGGGTCATCATGGCAACAGGCAGGCATGGTACAAACAGGCATGGTGCGGGAACAGTAGCTGGGAACTTGTATCTTATCTGCAATAAAGAAGAAGAGTAAGAGAGTATTTTTGCTGTGGACCGTTTAAAGCCTCAAAGCCCATTCCCAGTGATACACCGCCTCCAAAAGGGCCATACCTTCCACCCCTTCCCAAACAGTCCACCAACTGGGAACCAAATACATGAACTTATAAAGCTACTCTGATTCAAACCACTACAGAGAGGAATATAAAGACCACTGGGTATAACTCCTGACACACAAGTCACCACCAGTGCAAAAAAGAATGACTTTCTCATTGGAAAAAAAAAAAAAGAATGACTTTCAGTCTTAGGCATTTTGCAGTCATCATGTGACTTAAATTTTCACCATTCACATTCTTCTGTCAAAATTACCAAAAGCAAACAAACAAACCAAAAAAAAAAGAAAGAAAGAAAGAAAAAGAAAAGAAACATGAGAATTATGATCCAGAGATAGTTGGGATTCTAACTTGTAAGAGTTTGTAAAGATCAATATCTATAAGCCAATTATAATAAATGTAACTTAATTAATAAAATGCTTGCTTAGCAGAGATGTTTCTCTGTTAAACCATACTGGTGGCATCTGAAACAGAGCTTAGTAAGAGTGTAGGTTGTATGGGTTGGCATTATTGTTGCTTCTTAATGACCATCAGGTTGTATTTTGCAGAGTGAAATTGAATCAGTTTCTTTCAATATTAATCAGTCAATATAATGCTATTTCTGAATTTCATGAGCATACAAAAGCAATCTGCAGAGCAATGCTTCAAGTCATCCTTCTAGCCTGTTTTCAGATAAAACATCTCAATATCCACTAATGAAAATCATCAAGTAAAATGGAAAAAAAGAAGCCAGTACTTTGTCTTAGTCAGTGTTCTATTGCTGTGAAGAGTCACCATGACCATGTCAACTCTTATAAAAAGAAAGTATTTAGTTTGGGGCTTACTTAAAAATTCAGAGGTTTAGTTTATCATCACAATGGTAGAGTGTGGTACCATGCAGGCAAACACATTGCTGGAGAAGTGCCTCAAAGTTGTACATCCAGATCTGCAGGCGGCAGAAAGGAAGAGCCACTGGGCCTAACTTGGGCTTTTGTAACCTCAAAGTTCACCCCAGTGACACACATCCATTGCAACAAGGCCACACCTCCTAATCCTTTCAGTTAGTGCCACTCCCTGATAACTAAGTATTCAAATCAATGAGCCTATGCGGTTTTCTTTCTTTCTTTCTTTCTTTCTTTCTTTCTTTCTTTCTTTCTTTCTTTCTTTCTTTCTCTCTCTCTCTCTCTCTCTCTCTCTCTCTCTTCTTTCTTTCTTTCTTTCTTTCTTTCTTTCTTTCTTTCTTCCTTTCATCACTTTAAAGCCAGAAACCAGCCCCTTCCTCCTCTCCTCCCAATCCCACCCTAATGCTCCCTCCCCCATTCTACCCTTCTACTTCTTCTCAGAGAACAGGAGGCCAGTGAGTTTAGTCCTGCTGTGACTTGAGATGTCAGCCAGTTGGTACCTCCTTCTCTCATCCCCCCTACTCTTGCACAAGACTCTCTGAGCTCAGTCTATTGTTTGCCTGTGGATCTCTGTATCTGTTTCCATCAGCTGTTAGATGAAGCCTCTCAGAGGAGAGTTATGTTAGGGTCCCTCTGCAAGAATATCAGAGTATCATTAATTGGGGTTGGCACTCTTACATGGGGTGCATCCCAAGTTGAGTTAGTCATTGGTTTGCCATTCCCTCAATCTCTTTCAATCTTTATCTCTACACTTCTTGTAGGCAAGACACATTTTGGGGTCAAAGGTTTATGGTTAGGTTGGTGTCACCCTCCCCTCTCTGCAAGTCCTACCTAGCTAAAGGAGGTAGCAATGTCAGGCTCCTTAACCTTTGTTAGGAGTCTCAGCTTGGGTCACCCACGTAGATTCCAGGGAACTTCTCCTGTCCTACAAATGGTCCTCAAACGATTTCCTTTCTCTCTCTTAGGACTCTCCCCACCCTCACCCTTGTTCTCCCCATACCTGATCCCCACCACTGTTACCCTTCCCCACACCCTCTTCCATCTATTTTTCTCCCTTCACATACTTCAGATGTCTAATTTTATTTCCTCTTCTGAGTGAGATTCAAGCTTTCTCCCTTGGACCCTCCTTGGCTTCTTTGGGTAGGTGTGTGGATTGTAGCATGGTTATCCTGTACTTTATGGCTATTATCTAGTTATAAGTAAGTAAAAGCCATACACGTCTTTCTGGGTCTTGGTTAACCTCAATCAGGATGATCTTTTCTAGTTCAGTCCATTTGCATGCAATTTACATGATGTCTTTTTTAAATATCTGAGTAGTAGTCTATTGTGTAAAAGTAACAAATTCTCTTTATCCATTCTTTGGAAGAGGGAAATCTAGGTAGTTTCAAGTTTCTGCCTATTACACATGAAGCTGTTATGAACATAAGTGATCAAGTGTCCTTATGGTAGGATGGAGCATCCTTTGGGTATTTGCCAGGGATGATAGTGTTGAGCCTTGAGATAGACATATTCCCAATTTTCTAAGAAACCTCAAGATTTCCACAGTAGCTGTACAACTTTGCACTCCTTCCAGAAATTCTGGAGTATGCCCCTTGCTCCACATACTCGCCAATATGTGCTGTCACTTGGATTTTTGATCTTAGCCTTTCTAATAAGTGTAAGATGGAATCTCAGAGTCATTTGCATTTGCATTTCCATGATGACTAAGGACATTGAAAATTTCTTTTCTAAAATTTTATGTACTTATATGTTTATTACAATTTTTTTTTTTACTTTGCATTCCTCTGCAGCCCTCTCCCTCATCTCCTCCCAGTTCCACACATTCCCTCTCTTCTTCCCTTATGCTCTTTCCCTAGTCCCCTGATAGGAGAGGATCTTCTCCCCTTCTATCTGAACCTAGCCTTTTAGGTCTCATGAAGCCTGGCTGCATCATCTTCCTCTGTGGCCTGGCAAGTCAGCACCCCACCTCCCCAGGGGGAGGTAACCAAAGAGCTGGCCACTGGCTCCATGTCAAAGACAGCCCCTGCCCCCTTACTAGGGAGCCAACTTGGAAACTGAGCAGCCTATGGGCTTCGTTTGAACAGAGGGTATAGGTTCTGTCCACGTATGTTCTTTGGTTGGAATATTGGTCTCTGCAGACCCCCATGGGCCCAGGTATTTTGGCTCTGTTGTCCTTGTGGAGTTCCTTTCCCTTCCAGGTCTTTCTATCTCCCTCTTCTTTCATAAGGATTCCAGCACTCTGCCCAAAGTTTGGCTATGGGTCTCAGTGTCTCCTTCAATACACTGGTGGGAAGGGTTTTTCAGAGGTCCCCTGTGGAAAGCTCCTGTCCTGTTCCTTGTCTTCTCCTACTTCTGATATCTATCCTGTTTGTACTCCTGAATGAGGATTAAGCATCTTCCCCAGGATCCTCCTTGTTGTTTAGCTTCTTTAGAACTATAGATTTTAGTATGTTTATCTTATATTTTATGACTAATATCCAATTATAAGTGAATATATACACATGTGTCTTTCTGTTTCTGGGTTACCTCACTCAGGATGATCTGTTCTAGTTCCCACCATTTGTCTGTAAATTTCATGATTTCTTGTTTTTAATAGCTAAGCAAAATTCCATTGTGTAAATGTACCACACTTTCTGCATCCATTTTTCCATTGGGGGACATCTAGGTTGTTTCCAGATTCTGCCTATTACAAATAAAGCTGCTATGAACATGGTTGAGCAAATGTCCTTGTTGTATACTTGAGAATATTTTGGATATATGCCTAAGAGTGGTATAGCTGTATCTTGAGGTAGCACTATTCCTAATCATCTGAGAAAGTGCTAGATTGATTTCCAAAGTAGTTTACATTCCCACTAGCAATGGAGGAGGGTTCGCCTTTCTCCACAACCTCTCCAGCATGTGTCATCTCTTGGGTTTTTGATCTTAGCCACCCTGGTGGGTGTGAGGTGGAATCTCAGGGTCATTTTGATTTGCATTTCCCAAATGTCTAAGTACATTGAGCATTTCTGTGTTTCTCTGACATTCGATATTCCTCTGTAGAGAGTTCTCTGTTTAGCTTTGTGCCTCATTTTTTAATTGGATTACTTGCTGTGTCGGTGTTTAACTTCTTGAGTTCTTTATATATTCTTGATATTAGTCCTCTGTCAGATGTAGGATTGGTGAAGATCTTTTCCCAGCCTGTAGGTTGTTGTTTTGTGTTGAACATTTCTTTAAGTGCTTGTCCGGCATTAGGGATTCCTCTGCTGAGAATCTCTGTTTAGTTAGTTACCCCATTTGGGTTATTTGGTTTGCTGGTGTCTAATATCTTGAGGTCTTTATATATTTTGTATATTAGCCCTCTGTCTCATAGAGAATTTTGGAAGATTTTTCCCAATTTGTTGGTTTGCCATTTTGTCCTATTGACAGTGATTTTTGCTTTGCAGCAGCTTTTCAGTTTCATAAGCCCCCATTTATCAATTGTTGGTCTTAGAGCCTGTGCTATTGTGTTCTGTTCAGAAAGTTGTCTCCTGTACCAATGAGTTCAAGGCTTTTCCCTACTTCCCTTCCTTTTAGATTTAGTGTATCCAGTTTTATTTTGAGGTTTTTGATTCACTTGGACTTGAGTTTCATGCAGGGTGATAAATATAGATTTATTTGCCCTCTTCTACATGTAGACATCCAGTTATACCAGCACCATTAGTTCAAGATGCTTCCTTTCTTTCTGCTGTATGGTTTTGGCTCCTTTCACAAAAAAATCAGATGTCCAAATGTGTGTGAGAGTTTGTTTCTGGGTCATTGATTAATTTCTCTGTTTTTATGTCAATACTTGTGGCTCTGTTTCTCTTGCTGCTGCTGCTGCTGCTGAGCTTTGTAATATAAGTACACATTTCTATGGCTTCCAGGCAGAAAACGGTGAAGTGCAGTGTCAAAGGTTCTGCCTCTGCTAGGAATGTTTGTCTCTGGGCCTGATTTGGAGGATTCAGACACCTGCTTCTTGGACAGCCTGCAACTTTCCCCTGTAGATGGGCACATAGGCAGTGCAGCACACTCCTGCAGATGAGAGCTGAGCTCCCAGTGGTCAGGCAAGTTTTAGTGCTGACTGACAAGGTTATGCTGTGGCTGTCCAGGGGTAGTGGGGAGTTAGCAGTGAATTCTTTGGGAAGGAGGAAAGCTCTTCTTTCTCCATAATAAACAGCAAGTCTCAGATGGTCATTGATGAAGAAGATAGTACTGGTCCATTTATTTCATGTGAACAAAAAGCTTATAAACCTTGGGCAGTGGGAGGGGTTTTGAGGATAAGTGAATGTCATTGGCTGGGCTAACATGCTGTATTAGCATGGGGAAAAGCAGCAGGAGACAAGCTCATGTGTCCGACCACCTGTAACCTTGGGTGACCACCTGTAACCTTGGCGCTCTATCAAATGCTCCTGAGGGAGGTACAGAGAACAGGAAGAGAGCTTTGTCCCACACCATTCATTCTCAGAGATGAGATTTTAAGTTTCAAATGTGAGATTTCTAGGGTATGAACATACTACACCTCAACAGTTTTTAACAATTCCCACAGAGGCATGGCCCACAAGCCCCACAAAGACCATGTGGTTTTTATTATTATTGCTCTGTAAGACAGTTTGAAATCAAGGATAGTGTTACTTCTTGAAGTCATTTTATCATTTAATTGTACAGAATTGTTATAGCTTTCCTGGGTTTTTAATTTTTTCATATGAAGTTGAAGATTGCTTTTTCTTTTTTTTTTTTTTTTTTTTTAGATCTATAAAAAAACTGCATTGGAGCCTGTGGTGGCACACACATTGAGTCCCAGCACTTGGGAGGCAGGTGGATCTCTGACCTTGAGGCCAGTTTGGTCTACAGAGTTCCAAGGCAGCCAAGTTACACAGAATAACCCTCTCTCTAAAAACAAAACAAACAAAAAGAACTGTGTTGCAATTTTCATGTGAATTTCACTGAATCTGTAGTTTGCTTTTGGTAGGATTGCCATTTTTATTATGTTAATCCCGCTGATCAATGAGCATCTTATTTTCTTCAAAAACTTGAAGTTCTTCTCATACGAGTCTTTAACTTTCTTAGATTTACACTAAGATATTTACATTATTGTGCCTATTGTGAAGGGTGTTGTTTCCCTAATTTCTTTTTTTTATTTTTTATTAATTACACTTTATTCACTTTGTATCCCCCCATAAGTTCCTCCCTTCTCCCCTCCAGATCCCACCCTCCCTTCCCCTTCTTCACGCATGCCCCTCCCCAAGTCCACTGATAGGGGAGGTCCTCCTCTTCTTCTTTCTGATCTTAGTTTATCAGATCTCATCAGGAGTGGCTGCATTGTCATCTTCTGTGGCCTGGTAAGGCTGCTCCCCCCTCAGGGGGAGGTGATCAAAGAGCAGGCCAATCAGATTATGTCAAAAGCAGTCCCTCTTCCCATTACTATGTAACCCACTTGGACACTAAACTCTCATGGGCTACACGTGTGCAGGGGTTCTAGGTTATCTCCATGCCTGGTGCTTGGTTGGAGTATGAATCTCTGGGAAGACCCCTGTGTTCAAATTTTCTGGTTCTGTTGTTCTCCTTGTGGAGTTCCTGTCCTCTCCAGATCTTACTATTTCCCACTTCTTACATGAGATTCCATGCACACTGCCCAACAGTTGGCCATAAGTCTCAGCATCTGCTTTGATAGTCTCCAGGACAGAGCTTTTCAGAGGCCCTCTGTGGCAGGTCCCTAATTTCTTTCTCAGCCTGTTTGTCTTTTGTAAACAGAAGGGCTACTGATATTTGGGGGGTTAATTTTGTATCCAGTCATTTTGCTGAAGGTGTTTATCAGGTGTTAGGAGTTCTCTCGTAGAATTTTTAGGGTTCCTTATATTTACTATCATATTATCTGCAAATAATGATATTTTTACTTCTTTTCCAATTGGTATTCCCTTTTATCTCCCTTAGTTGTCTTTTTGCCCTAGCTAGAACTTCAAGTATTATTTACAGTAGATACGGAGAGAGTGGTTAGCCTTGTCTTACCACTGATTTTAATGTGTCCCAGGGAGACCAGGCAGGTAGAATAAGCAGAGAGAACTCTGTGTTGAGTGTTGCTGGGGCCTACAGGGACCATTCTTATATAAACTGCCACATATTTTGAAAGTGTGTGGTTTTCAAGACATTACAGAGAGAATGATGTAGGTCTACTCTCCAAATTGGAAATGTCCCTCTTGAAGGGAGAAAGACTCAGGAAACTAAAACTTATAAGAACCAGGAAATTCAGAAATAATATATTGATATATAAGGCTATATATAACCCAGGGCTGCATAATGAGTGAAGAATTTCTTCAGTACAGAAGATCAGTGTTATGGATGGACACATTGGAAGAGGAGTTTCAGGAATGCAGCTCTTGTAGGAAATCATCTTTTTTGGGGGGTAGGGGGGAAGGTCACTGCTCCTTTAAGGAACCCCCGTAGATTCATTGTTTGACCATTAGAACCCCAGTAGATTCATTGCTAGACTTCAGTGGAATCATCCTTGCCTGACATCAGTGCTCTCTCTGGGGCGAATAGATACATGTTCATATCTTCTTAGTTTGAAACATCAGCCATAACCAACAGGTTTCAGATAGTCCTTGGGGACTAAGAACTGAGAAGTTTGAGAGAAAAGGTATTAGGGCATAAAAAATAAATGCAACAAAAGCCATGACAGATGACATGCACAGAGCTGTCCAGTTTTGTATTTTATATAAAGATCATATTATACCTGGTAATGGGAGTTATACATGTATGGATATACTGACTCTAATCTTTAGCCTTTTACTATTATGATTTCTAAGAACATTGATTTGTCTATTTCTAATTTGATAGATTTTATAAAGTAGTCTATAAATGGGCTTTTGTGGAGTAGTTTGGAAAATCAGTCATTACTGGGTGTGTGGCTACCACAAATAAACTGAAATTCAAATTGAAAATGAAAGTATTTGGAACCATTCTCTTTTAAAATTAAGAGACTAAAAAAAATAAAATAAATAAGTAAATAAAATAAAATTAAGAGACTAGAAGAATGAGAAGACAGGAAGTTATGTTATAATGCATTTAAGTTTTAGTTTTACATAAATTTGTGACTAAATTAATTTGTACTAACTCAAAATAAAAGTAATATTCCTTGGGAGGGTTGGGAAGGGGGCTAAAGCTGTGATACAAAGTGAATAAACTGTAATTAATAAAAATTTTTAAAAAGTAATATTCCTATTAAATATATATATATATAAAACTATAAAAATTACAAGAGTATATTATAAACAAATTTTAAAAATACAAAATTACAAAAGGATAATAATGTGTACATATGACATGTAGCTTCCTGATCAGGCAATGAAACTTTTTATTAACAATAATTTTCTCCCTTTGCATCTCTTAATTCTAATGAAAACACAATGTTCTTAACTCCCTGGTCAGACTCTAGAATAGTAAGGTTTTATATCTATCACTTAATCTGCATCTTAATTAAACCATTAAATGTTATCTTAGTCCATGCAGAACTTAGCTGTGTCTTCTCTATCTCCTTTTCATTCAATGGTTTCAATCTGAAGTTTAAATACTTTGCCTTTACTATATAAGTCTGATGGCCAATAAAAGCCAGAGTCTGGGACTTGTAGATTAGCTTTATCTGTAAGATTTGCTTTTTTTTCCTTCTGATTTAGAAAGTTATTTATTCAAGGACTAATCAATCCCTTCCTAAAGAAATTTTACAAATGAGTTTTCAAGGTTTGTTTTTTTTTAACAAAGTTTTATAATTTTCAGTAGCAATAACTGAAGAGGGAGACCAATTAATGTCTCTATCACACAGAATAGTATAAGTATATGGAAGAACTACAATATTTAAGGAAGAATTAACAATTCACAGCACATTGGGTTGAATATAAAAACAAAATACTACTTTCTGGATTTAAATATTTGAACCCTTCCTGCTCAAAACATTTTTTCTTCTGGTGCTAGCACATCTCAAAGGATGCCTTTCCCAGTCTTTTTCCTTTGGAGCAGATGCTCATTAAAGACTCCTAAACAGCCCTCACTGTATCCTCTCTGTGACAAGTGGCTTACTCAAAGAAATAACCTGTTTGTATATCTCTTTCTCCAAATTATAAACAGGCTTTAATTCTACATTCTGCCAGGTGCTGGTTTCAAGTCCTCACTAATCAGAAACTGGAATGAAATCCTTTAGAAGAAAAAGATACAGCGCCTATGTTTATGTTACTCTTCTAAGCCCTTCACATACATAAGATTTTCAGATTAATGTTATAATGGAGTTTCTTTTATGGTTCCCTTTTATACTAGTTAAACGAAAGCATAGAAAATTAGTTACACTGCATACTACCTACTTGGCTGGTTAATTGCCTGTACATGCTAAACTAAACACTCACTGAAAACTACCCCTACACAAATTCATGGTGACTTAAATTAAGTAGGACCACACAGATGAGAAAACTATTCCTTGTTTGTTTCCCTATCCTACTTTCTGTGCTTTATATAAAGCTAGTAAATTATCTTTATTGATGGATAAAATTGTAAGATTGGATTAACATCACGCAACCAAAGAAATAGTTTACATCTGATATCAATACTTACAAACTATTTTGTATTAGAAAAATTATGTAAATTGGAATCATATTTAAGAAACAAGTATTGTCTTTTAATAATACATTGTACACATTTTCCACAGTGAGGGAATGTAAATTCTTTATTCCAAATTGTGCAAAAGAGTTATCTTCTTTAAAAATTTATTTTAAATTAAAATAGAATTGCATCACACCCCCCGCCTATCAATCTCCAGCTCCTCCCATGTATCTTTTCTTGATATTTAGGCAGCCTGCTTCTGGGTTGCCTAGCAACCTATGATGTCATCATGTGTCCCCAGCCATGTGGCCACACCTGGCAGGCAGGTTAAGTTTCTCCTTAAAAGGATCAACCTGCCACTTTGTACCTTTCTTGCCCTTTTCCCCTCTTTTCCTCTTGCCTTTTTGCTCTTGCTCTCCCCTTTCTCTGTCAGGTTACTCCCCTCCTTCCCCCTATCATGCCTCATTCTCTCTTTCTTTCTCTCTGCATCTCCATCTACTAAATCTTTTTCATATAAAATCTGTGTGCATCATTTCATTGGTCCTAATACCCTCCCTCTAACACATCTATGCACGCCCTACTCTCAGGTTGAAAGCCTCTTTTTCTTAGATTACTATTGTTGTCACATATAAATGTATGTATATTTAGCATGAATATATAAATACAACTTCCTGAGTCTGTTTTTGTTATTTGTCTGTATCTGGTTTCAGGTCTGAGCACACTGCACTGGATAGCCAATGCAGGCTCATTACCGGAAGAGGCTAATTCTCCTTCCCCAGACAGTCATTAGCTGCCTGTAGTTTCTTATCTCGGAATGGGCCTGAACGAAAATTTCCTATTCCATGTTAGCAAATTGTGTTGACAATTTTCCCAACAGGAACCATAAACTAACAAAAAAACCCAAGTCCCTCCTTCCAAATGATTGGTCAGGGTAGAACAAGTGACTCCCAAAACAATACAGACAGTTTTTTAGTTGCCTATCAGTGGTTGAGGGTGGGTCCCTATTGCTGAGGACACCACACATTACGACAAAGAGGCACTTACGTTGGATCTGGCTTCAAATACTCCTTCCTGAAGTCCATTTTTGTAGGGTGCCAGAGAAATATTATGCAAGTATTTCAAAAGCTTCAAAAGGAAAAGGAGCAATTAAACAGAGTTCCCAAGTTGCAACACCTATGAACCACAGTGATGCCCAGCATGGCAAGCTATCCATAAAGGGGCAATAAGTAGCACTCATGTTAGCAGTCACTGATGACTGTGTAATCAGACTTAAAGGCCACACAGCAGACAAGAAATCACGCCTACTAATGGAGCTTAACCAACTTCTCAGGACTAGTGAGATTATGGACCTTAGGAAAGAATTAAGAGAATATTCCTAATCTGCCTGATTCCAAGGTGGTCTATGTGTACACACCAAAAAGTCAGCATAGAGACATAAAAATGTAAGGTTGGTTGGAAAAGTAAGTGTCTTAGCTAAAGAAAAGAAAATGCTATCAAGGCGTGACACTGACAGGGAATTTTAAAAGGACCAGTCAGGGGGCTTGAGGGTTGTGTTAGTCACAAGATGCAGTGAATCTGATGGTAAATATAGAGAAAGGGGAGTACAATCCATATGCCCCTCAGTAGACAAATGGATACAGAAATTGTGGTACATTTACACAATGGAATAATACTTTGCAATTAAAAACAAGGAAATCATGAAATTGGCAGGCAAATGGTGGGAACTAGAAAAGATCATTATGAGTGAGGAATCCCAGAAGCAGAAAGACAAACAGGGTATATACTCACTCATAAATGGATATTAGACATATAATACAGAATAAACACACTAAAATCTGTACACCTAAAGAAGCTAGTCAAGAAGGAGGACTCTGGTTAAGATGTTCAATCCTCATTCAGAAAAGCAAAGAGGATGGACATCAGAAGAGGGGGGAAATAGGGAACAGGACAGGAGTCTATCATAAAGGGCCTCTGAAAGACTCTACCCTGCTGGGTATCAGAGCAGATGCTGAGACTCATAGCCAAACTTTGGGCAGAATGCAGGGAATCTTACAAAAGAAGGGGGAGATAGTAAGACCTGGAAGGGACAGGAGCTCTACAAGGATAGCAACAGAACCAAAAAATCTGGGCACGGGGTTTTTTCTGAGACTGATACTGCAATACAGCCAAGGACCATTCATGGAGATAACCTAGAACCTCTCACAGATATAGTCCATGTCAGGTCAGTGTCCAAGTGGGATCCCTAGTAATGGGAATAGGGACTGTCTCTGACATAAATTGATTGTCCTGCTCTTTGATCACCTCCCCTTCATGGAGAAGCAGCCTTACCAGGCCATAGAGGAAGACAATGGAGCCACTCCTGATGAGACCTGATAGACTAAGATCAGTGAAGGGGAGGAGGACCTCTTCTATCAGTGGGCTTGGGGAGGGGCATGGGTGGAGAAAAGGCAGGGAAGTTGAGATTGGGAGGGGAAGAGGAAGGGAGCTACAGGTGGATACAAGGGGAATAAAGTGTAATTAATAAAAATTAAAATTAAAAAAAAAAACTTTAAAAACAGTTTTAGAACTTTACTTTTGTGGCCAGCTTTAGACACACACTGATTGGTGAGTTTTTCTAAAATTTCCCATCAGATGAAAATGAACTAAATACCTCTTAGAATACATTTGAGGAAAATTGGCACTGATTTTAAACATAGTTGATTTTTTAAACTACAGAGGCAAACATTCAATGCACTTGTTTTTTTGTTTTTTTTTTTTAATGATTGCATTTTCTGGTTTAGAAAGACTATAAAAAAACCAGTCCTGGCACTCAAAAGTACTATGTAGAGGACCGAGCTAAAAGATGCAACTGAGCATATGAGCAGCAGAGGGAGAATTGTCTTATTTGTCAAATCTTAGACAAATTCGTAATACGTGTTTGTGTATTTGAATACCTAGGGCATGAAAGGACCAGATGCCCTGACAAGGAACAGGAGGAAAATTCAGAGAACACTCACCCAATAATGCACATTCTTTCCCTGAGACATCACACAAGTTGCACTTAAACTGTACATAAAACACTTTTACAAGCTGATCCCTTTCTATGGGAATGAAAAGGCATGTTTATTCTGTAGGGAAATAAAAGTTCGTGGGGTGAGGCCTCAGACTATTGATTTTAAAGGTTCATTTTCTTCCAATTGTGGTATTGTGGTTAAAAGAATTTAACGAGGCACATGAAACACTTCAATTTACCCCTTGGCCACCTTAAAACTTTTCTTTAATCCCATACGTCTCTAACAGGGTTCCAAGAAAACTGCTTCCTCTATTCTCGTGAAAGTCAGCTATGTAAAGGAGTTCAAATGAAATTTGTGGATCACGAAGAAAGTAGCCAACATAGACAGATGAGATCCAGCACACTCTATGGTGAGAAGTAGCTGGGGTCCTAAATTTAGGAAGTACCTGGCTCAACTGATACTCTCTTCAAGGTTTGTAGTTGCAAATAAAAGCAGTAAGGTGACCATTTTACATATATTTCACACTCTCTTCCTTTCTTAACTCAAGCACTGCTTCTTCTAACGCATGAGGAAGTAAGAAAAATAAAATAAGAGGAAAGCCATCATTAAGGCTATCAGCCTTTCTTTATAGGTAGTTCTCATTTTCTTGGATAAACCCTTTCTTCTGTGCACTATTCCCAACCCTCTGCATCCACAAGACTGGGCTCAAGTGGCATGCCCCCACACCAAGCATCACCTTCTCTTGCCTTAGAAGACCACTTTTCTACTTATTGGAGGTGGTACCCTATTTAGCAAAGAGCATGGGTTCTGGAAGAAGAAAGCTGAGATTACCTTTTCTGCCCCAGGAGCTACATTGGTCCTTCCCTTAACTTTGTTGTGCCTTGACTGTCTTAATTAATTAATTAAAGTTATTCACTTTGTTTCCCAGCTGTAGCCCCCTTCCTTGTCTCCTCACAGTCCCAATCACCTTCTCTCTTCTCTGCTTATGCCCAATCTCTATCCCTAGTCTATGGATAGGGGAGGTCCTCCTCCCCATCTATCTGACCCTAGCCTATTAGGTCTCATCAAGGTTGGCTGCATCATCATCTTCCTCTGTAGCCGGGCAAGATTGCAACCCCTCAGGGGGAGGTAATCAAAGAGCCAGCCACTGAATTCATGTCAGAGACAACCTCTGCCCTCCTTACTAGGGAACCCACTTGGAAACTGAGCAGCCTATAGGCTTCCTCTGAGCAGGGGGTCTACTTCCTCTCCATTCTGGGGACGCTGTGTGTTATTCTGGAAATTATCAAGTTGTGGCTCAGAACAAACTGTCTGTAACTCCAAGAGACCTAATTCCTTCTCCTGGTGGTCCCAGGGACCAGGTAGACATGTGGTACACAGACATACATACAGGTAAAACACCCATTCATATAAAATAAACATTTAAAATGCTAATAAATATATTTTTAGATAATTTTATGAAAATTGAAATGTTTTCAGAATAAAAAGTGTAAAATACTTAAGGAAGTTTGCATATTTGTTAACAGACTTTCTTATCCACATAGAAAATACATCTCAATATCTGCCATATTAAAGAAAAGAATAAGGAAAAGCTTTTCAACAATAAGCCATCTTCTTCTCTATCTTCATTTCAGTGACCCTCTTTGCAAGAAGCTCCCTTCAAGCGGTTACCCTTCTCAGACCTGCATTTCCTTGATCCCCCTTCTTCCATTCAGGTCCAATCATCTCTCAAATAATGTCACCGTGGTCTTCTTCTTGCTGAAGTGAGTGAGCTCCACTCCAGAGGAAAAGTAGACTTCAAAGCTGGAGGTAGAGGAGACACACTCTGCATGACTCCTAGGGCAGCATATTAGACTACCTAAGAGACAAGGATAATAAACTCCACTAATTTTATCTGTGGAGTGACCTTGGCTAACATTCATTCCATTACTATCAATGTGTGTTATTGATATTGATATGAAAAATATAATCTCATTTGATGGCAAGAAAATGAACTCACTTGAACAGTTAAATCCTAAATCCTTCCTAACAACAGCTCTCATACTCTAGCACAGAGCATTGCCTCTTCCAAGGAGTCCAGCTGTGAAATCTCTAGGGTGTTTGCCCTTTATGTGTCCTGCAGTCTCTCTGCATGCCTTACTGCCCCCTTGCTGCTCTGCTGAAAGCTTGCTGCTTCTCTCCACAACACCATTCAGTGTGTATGCCTCCACCAATGCTGTCTGCACTAGGCTTCTGTGCCTAGGGCGTGTTTACCACCCAAATCAGGATGCTCTAAGAGTGAAAGGAGGTTGATATCCTAACTTCATTTCTGCTGCAATAATACCTTAATTAAACACAGCTTACAGGAGACAGTTTATTTACACACAGAGACACATTTATACACACACGGACACACAAGTTATAGCCCATCATTGTGAAGAAGTCAAATCAGGAACTTTAAATTTTGAGTCATAACCACAGCGAAGAACAGAGAGAAATTAACAAATACATACCTACTTGCTGGCTTGGCCAGCAGCAGAAATGCAGATCTTTCCAGGCCTTTACATGAAAAAGAAGCCTACAGCAGAGAAGCAGGGGAGATTCCCAAGGTGATTCTGGAATCTGAGAAAAACAGGTCTCAAATGACATCAGTTCAGTGTCCTAGTACAATTTTTGTTGTGATAAAAATATCCCAATCAAGAGCATCTTGGTTAGTGGACATTTATTTTAGCTCACAATTCCAAATTACAGTCCCTTACTGTCAGGAAATTAAGGCAATAGAGATTTCAAACAGCTAGTCACATCACATCCACAGTCGAAAGCAGAGAGAAAGCAATGTATATTCCTTATGCTCAGCTTGGTCTCTTCATTCCTATACTTGGGGAGGGACATGCATGAAGAAGGGGGAGGAGGGTGGGATCGGGAGGGGAGGAGGGAGGGGCTTATGGGGGGATACAAAGTGAAAAAAGTGTAATTAATAATAAAAAAGGACCTAAATGACTTACTCATAGCATGTACTAACAAACAATACAAATTATTTTGCCAAAGCCATTTCAGACAAAGATAAGCCCTGGGTCACTTTATTATGTCCTTGACTCACATTGCCACCCATACAGTGTTACTGTTTTGCCTTGAATCTCCCATAGTTCATCACCACTTGGACACTCAGGACAAATTCATGAACTATCTGGCCACTGACTGCTCCATCCCATTATACCAGCTGTACTGACTTTGCAAAGAGGAGGACTTCAGACACTGCAAGCTTCCTCTCCAACACAGCGGTCCCTGGAATGTATCTGTGAAACTTTTGCCTTCTTGTTGTCTTTGAGTTTCTGCCCACTGGTCAGTCTTGACTGTAGTTCTGGAAGCTTTTAACCCTCTCCATGTGTCTCTTAACCTTTTGTTCTTTCTGTTTTAGCCATTCAACAGGCTCTCTTATTTCTATGTCTTCCTCTCTCTCTTCTTATTTTTTTTCATTATGTGAAGCCCTGCTGTTGTGCTTATTTGAACTTGGTAACAACACATCAAGATTTGACTGGAGAAGTTACATACACATTTTGTACCTGTATGATGCTTCTTTACCAACCCCCATGCTCTCACAGATGTTTTATATCGGACAATGCGTTATAACTTTAGACAGTTATGGGTTGCAATTTTTTTAATGTTTACCCTCATTGATGGAGTGAACAAGAACTACAAAGAGGCCTTGCAAAGCAGGTTTAAATGCAACCTCTCCGTGTCCTTAGATTCAGTGACTCCCTAAAGTTTAGGTTGTGTTACCAAATCCAGGTGATGTGATGAGATCCTCCCAGCAAATTCTCTTAGCTAACACAGACATTTTGTTTTATATCTTTTCCCCAAATAAATAGCTCCTCCAGCATACCATCCTCTGCAGTCAGGTAGAGTTTATTTACCAAGATGCTTATTTACAAATAAGTGCACAAAATTAAAACTGTGTGCAAAGCTATGTTGACTAACCCTAAATAAAATTTTATTTATGTTTCCAATCTGAATGATACTAAATCTTAGAAAAGGAAGGATACTGAAGACCAAATAAGTCCTGAATGTTGGAAACTTGAAAGTTCACTTGAAGAGAATGAAGCATCAAAAAGGGAATGGGGAGACCAAGGGCACAGCTCAGTGGATAAAGTACATGTCCATTACCCCAAGTACTAGGACAGAAGTTTGGGTTCCCAGACACAAGCTGAGCAGGGGTGTCAGCCACCTATAAGCCCAGCTGAGGTGGAAAAAAGGAGATCACTGTAGGAGGCTGGCTAGGTAGGCTCAGCAAGAGGCACCGACTCAACAAATAAAGAGTGTGAAATACTGGAAGATGTTGACCTCAGTTTTCCACACATGCCCACACACGTGCAAAGGTGCACAGTTGTGAACCCATACGTATGCAAACACACACAAAGAGCTCAACACCACACACACACATAAGCGAAAACTAATTTCTAAGAAAGGGAGTAAAAGAGGATGCTTGTGGCATCAAAATGGATAACTATCTTTTTAGAGTCTCTTACAGAATCTCAGAGATTTATCTGGAATTCACTTCCAGACTCTGTGCATCAGTATGCTAATGCCCTGCAAAATTATTAGCTGCATATGTATATGAATGGCTTTAACAAATAATCATTTAAAAAATAGGTGCAGCAGGAAGTTGAATATCGGAGAACAGAACTATGTCCAGTGATTCTTATTTCACAATGTTCTCAGTGTTTGACAGTTATTTTAAAATGAAATTATAAGAATGGACAAAGAAGCCGGGTGTGGTGGTACATACCTGTAATCCCAGCACTCAGGAGGCAGAGGCAGGTGGATCACTGTGAGTTTGAGGCCAGCCTTGTCTGCAAAGCAAGTCCAGGGCAGCCAAGGCTACACAGAGAAACCCTGTCTTGAAGAACAACATGAACAAACAAAAGAATAGGCTAAGAACACTTGATTGCAAGAATTGTTTCTATTTGAGGCAAATAGCACTTATCACAGATTACAGCCTAAAAAACAATGATTATATAAAATGTCCACATCTATTTCTCAAACAAGAAACAATTTTTTTCTGAACATGTATGTTCATAATGTTTATTTTTTTATAGAAATGTGCAAATTAAAATCTGTTGCTTTTGAAAGATGTCTTATGTGATCACTGAATTATAAATTATATTATTTAAAGATCAATAAAATGCTAAAAATTCTTTATATATACTGGATATGAGTCCTCTATCAGATAAAGGGTTGGTGAAGATTCTTTCCCAATCTGTAGGCTGTCATTTTGTTTTGATGACAGTGCCCTTTGCTTTATAGAAGCTTTTCAGTTTCATGAGGTCCCATTTATTGATTGTTGCTCTTAGAGCCTGTGCTGTTGGTATTCTGTTCAGGAAGTTGTCTCCTGTACCAATGAGTTCTAGGGTTTTCCCCACTTTTTCTTCTAGCTGATTTAATGTGTCTGGTTTTATGTTAAGGTCTTTGATCCACTTGGACTTTAGTTTTGTTCAGGGTGATAAGTATGGATCTATTTGCATTTTTCTACATGTAGACATCCGGATAGACCAGCACCATTTGTTGAAGATGCTATCTTTTCTCCATTGTAAGGTTTTGGCATCTTTGTCAAAGATTATGTGCCCATAAGTTTGTGGGTTTATTTCTGGGTCTTCTGTTCGGTTCCATTGATCCACCATTCTGTTTCTATGCCAGTACCATGCAGTTTTTATAACTGTTGTTCTATAGTACAGCTTACAGCTTAAGATCAGGGATGGAGATACCTCCAGAAGATCTTTTACTGTAGAGGATTGTTTTAGCAATTCTGGGTTTCTTGTAATTCCATATGAAGTGGAGAATTTTTCCTTCAAGGTCTGTAAAGAAGTAATCCAATTAAAAAATGGGGAACAGAGCTAAACAGAAAACTCTCTGTAGAGGAATATCGAATGGCAGAGAAACATTTCTTTGATAGTTGAGAAGATTTTGCAGAGTTCCTCAGTGGTTGGTTATGACGCTATGCTTGGAGATTTTGTGAACATGGTGGAAAAGGGCATCATTGATCCAACAAAGGTTGTAAGAACTGCTTTACTGGATGCTGCTGGGGTGGCCTCCTTGCTAACTACAGCAGAAGCTGTAGTGACAGAAATCCCTAAAGGAGAGAAGGACCCTGGAATGGGTGCAATGGGTTGAATGGGAGGGGGTATGGGAGGTGGTATGTTCTAATTCCTAGAATAGTGCTTTGCCCTTATCAATGAACTGTGACAGGAAGTTCAAGGCAGGTTCCTCTCGGATAACTTCAGAGAAGTCACCTGAAGAAAATGACTGAAGAGAAGGCTGGCTGATCACTGTAACTATCAATTACTGGTTTCCATTGACAATATATAATGGTTTACTGCTGTCATTGTCCATGCCTACAGATAATTTATTTTGTATTTTTGAATGAAGACATTTGCACATTACTGATACTGGATGCAAGAGCCATATACCAGTGTCCTGCTTTCAACTTAAATCACTGAGGCATTTCTACTGTTCTGTTCAGGATTGTAGCACTGTGTCACCACATGAGAAGTTCAAAAGCAGCCTTTCTGTGGAGAGTGAGAATAACTGTACAGAGTAGAGAAGTATCCAATTATGTGACAACCTTTCTGTAATAAAATTTTGTTTAAAGTTAAAAAAAAAAGAAAAAGAAAGAAATGTTCAACGTCTTTAGCCATTAGGGAAATGCAAATCAAAATGACCCTGAGATTTCACCTTACACCCATCTGAATGGCCAAGATGAAAAACTCAAGTGACAACACATGCTGGAGAGTTTGTGAAAAGGGGGACCCTCCTCCACTGCTGGTGGGAATGTAAACTTGCACAACCACTCTGGAAAGCAATCTGGCACTTTCTCTGACAACTAGGAATAGTGCTTCCTCAAGATCCAGCCATACCACTCCAAGAGGCTCAAGTACACAATAAGGACATTTGCTCAACCATGTTTGTAGCAGCTTTATTTGTAATAGCCAGAAGCTGGAAACAATCCAGATGCCCCTCAACTGAACAATGGATACAGAAATTGTGGTACATCTACACAATGGAGTATTACTCTGCAATGAAAAGTAAGGAAATCATGAAATTTGCAGGTAAATGGTGGGACCTGGAAAGGATCATCCTGAGTGAGTTGTCCCAGAAGCAAAAAGACACACATGGTATATACTCACTCATATAGACATATAACATAGGATAAACCTACTAAAATCTGTACATCTAAAGAAACTAATCAAGAGAGAGGACCCTGACTAAAACGCTCAATCCCCATACTGAAAGGCAAAGAGGATGGACTTCAGAAGAAGAAGAAAACAGGAAACAACCTAGGAACCTGCCACAGAGAGCCTCTGAAAGGCTCTGCCCTGCGGACTATCCAAGCAGATGCTGAGACTTATGGCCAACTGTTGGGCAGAGTGCATGGAATCTTATGTAAGAAGTGAGAAATAGTAAGATGTGGAGAGGACAGGAACCCCACAAGGAGAGCAACAGAACCAGAAAATTTGAACACAAGGGTCTTCCCAGAGACTCATACTTCACCCAAGTACCAGGCATGGAGATAACCTAGAACCCTTGTACAAATGTAGCCCATGGCAGTTTAGTGTCCAAGTGAGTTACATAGTAATGGGAAGAGGGACTGCTTCTGACATAATCTGATTGGCCTGCTCTTTGATCACCTCCCCCTGATGGGGGAGCAGCCTTACCAGGCCACAGAAGATGACAATGCAGCCATTCCTGATGTGATCTGATAGACTAAGATCAGAAGAAAGGAGAGGAGGACCTCCCCTATCAGTGGACTTGGGGAGGGACATGGGTGAAGAAGGGGGAAGGAGTGTGGGATCAGGAGAGGAGGAGGGAGGGGTTTGTGGGGGGATACAAAATGAATAAAGTGTAATTAATAAAATAAAATAAAATTTAAAAATACTGAAAAAAAGCTAAAATCTTGTAGACATTAATTATCTACTTAAGTCATAAAAATATCAAGTGAATTAAAAAATGTTGATTCCTTAATTTCTAGCAACCTTTCACAGAAAAATCTTCATTGTTAAGCTTTATTATGTTCAGCCTGGACAATCATTCAGTTCAAATTTCAAATATTTTAAAATATATCATTCTGGTTTTACTATAATTAAGACAGTGATCATGTGAAAGGCTGTTTTTTTTTAACTTTAAGGAATTTACTAATCTCAAGTTAATTTTAATGGCTTTGTTGGAAGCATGGATCAAGTCGATGACCTGGTGGGTGAAGATAGAATTATACCCTGAAGTAGAAGAAGGAAATAAAGAAGAAAGAAAGAAAACGAAAATATCCACACTGTCAGCCATCCCAGGAACTAGGTTACTAAACAGGAATTTGAACTGCTGGTGGAGGATGGACTTTATCTAAGGAATTGGAACCAGAAAGGCATAAGCTACAAAGAGTGAAAGCTAAGTGAGATTCCTGGAGTAGAGTCACAGTCTTTTGGCTATGGGGATGCAGTGAGCAAGCGTGTGATGGCAAGAACTTTCCATCTTTGTCAGCAGACGACAGAACAGGGTTGCCTGTCACACAGGGAGGGCAGAGCCTAGCTCTGTAGCAGCCAGCACAAGCACCAAGAATGACCTTTAGAAAGAAAGACGTGGCATCACCAGCCAAAACAAGCTGTACGAAACAGAAATCATATTTCACAAATATGTTCAGCAACAGTAATAGCCACAGACAGACAACACAGCAAGAAAAATGCCCAAATCAAAGGAGCCTCTTGTTTTGAAATTTTTGAGACAAGCACATTGGAGGAAGGAAAAGGCTTTGAGAAATGCCCAGATACCTCCACTAGAGTGATATCCAGCAAGGAAGAATGTTATGAATGTACTGTCTTCCTGGGTTATGTAAATGCATAACACCATAGGCTTAATAAGGAAAAGACTAGGTAAGATGACAGAGAAAGAAGGTATTTCTACTAAAAGTCTTATTGGGTGGATTTCCTACAAATCTTAACATTTTCAGATATTTTTAAGGACTAGAAAGGCAGGCAATTTATGTCTGTTTTCTCAGTAGAGAAAAAAAAATCACAAGTTGATATCTAAGCCAGGTTTCTAGGAAATAAATTGAGCAAAAAATAAAACTCAAGAAAAAGCTGAAAATTATTATAATAAAATTTAATTGCCAAGATTCACCAATCAGATTTATCAGAACATGAATTAGTTTCCAGTTCAAAAAGTTTTTGTGGCTTTCAATTCAAGTCTATTTTCTTATTTTAGAACTAAAATAACATTCATTCTGATTCCAACATTGTGCATGCCAGCATAGGCCCTCAACTATTTCCTGATTTTATTTGAAGGATAATTTTAGTATTTAAAAAGCATTGCATTTTACAGTGTGTTCTGTTATAATTATTTTATTTCCCCTGATAATTACTGTGTGATTCTTTTATTGTTATTAACATTATTCTTAAAACCATTCTTTTTTTCTTTTTATATATAAAAAAGAAGTTTAATAAATTAAGATTTTTCTCTAGATTAGTAAGGTATTGAAACCTGGAGACCAATTATTCACATCATAAAATTCTTCTTTGTTTAATAAAATCCTTTAGAGTGTTATTTTTATGCATAAGGGACTTTTATCACATATTAAAATCAGACTAAAATTAAAAAAGAATCACAGCTCACACTTTTTGGGTATACATTACTTACACAAAAGGAGGACACATACTTGCAATAATGTTTTTCTCTTTTAGAATATACCTTGAATGATGGAGCTGTAATGAACTGCAGATATTTAGAGGATGTCATAAAGAATTTAACAGGCTGAATCTAAGTTTTGATCAAATGTTAAGTTTAACTAAATTGCAAAGAATTGGAAGCAAATTCAATTTAAGCAAACCCATAAAAAAGCAAAATGGAGAATTAGAACATGAGAACATTTTTAAAGGCTATGCTTTATTTGAAATTCTTCCGCACTTGGATGAAGTGATTGTTAAAATTTGCCTTGGCCTGGTGTTTGTTTTCTGATAAATCATGAATCAAAATTATCGAGTACTAACAATGCAGTAAAAATGATAGCCCTGTAAATGTGCTGTGGGAACCATATAGACATGAACAAAGTAAATGAGGATATCATATCTGGAAACAAGAAGATAAAGGATTAGAGTGTGGGAGGGATGGGGCAGGCTGGGATCTACAACTCATGGTCAGCACACTTGCTTAGATTGTGAGATGTCCTGGGTTTAATACCCATCACCATAACTAGATAGATAGATGGATAGATGATAGATAGATAGATAGATAGATAGATAGATAGATAGATAGATAGATAGATAGATAGATGACAGATAGACAGACAGACAGATAGATAAGAATGGTAGTGTGTGTGTGTGTTTGTTTGTTTGTTTTTATAATACTGTGTTACTTAAGCCAGAAATATCAGATAAGATTTGGTCAAGACTGATATTTGAGAAGCGAGGGCACAATTGATTTAAAAACAAACAATAAAAGCATTTGAGACAAGAGTAAAATATTCTTAGTCAAAATTAACTTGGTGCATGTCTAAGGCAATTCTGGGTTACTAGAATGAAAGTTAAAGGCAGGCCAAATTTACAAGAGAAAAAATACTTTACTATGCTCTAGGCATTGTCTGTTGAAAGTTGAGATAGTGTTGTCCCCACCCTGGTGAAGCACCCCTCTTGGTCCTTAGCTTCATCACCTGGTAGTGGATGATAATTGCAGTATTGCATGCTCATGAGAGCATAGGATCACATAGAAGGTGTCTACTTCTACTGAGGGCAGTTTACCTCATGATCTAAGGGCATCACACCAAACCCCATTCCTTGTAGGTCCTACCACATCCTCCCTTCACACTGGTGACCAAAATTCCCACACATTAATCTTTGGAAGACAAGACAAACTCAAAATCTCAGCATCCTCTCCACCCTTGTTGTCCACCTCTCCATGCAAAATTTATTCATTTCGCCCGAAATAATACCAAACTTTTGACTATTTCGTAGTCGCTCAAAAATCCAACTCTGCAGTCTCCGCTGAGATTGAAGAAAAACTCTTTTAGCTGTGAGTGCTTGCTATGTCAGGCACTATGTACAGTATTAGGAGATGCCCTGGGCAGACTTGGGACGCTCTACTTTTTGAGGTTCTCACCGTAGCTCCGCCCCCACCGCTTCACGGGGTGTCATCTCACTGGGTGCTCTCCCAGAGCTTTCAACACTGCTGTTAGTTTCTCCCTGCTTTCCCAGTCTTTCCTTAGAAAGGTTGATGAAAACCACCATGGTACTGTACCTCCAGAACCCCTCACACCTACAGAGCTGCATGCCTGCCATGAAGTTCTGACACCATTGCCTAGTGTTTTGCCCATGAATCACAGAAAGTGAGTCTTACGGCAAGCCTGGGTACTGAGCCTGTAGAGGTTTCACTTTTACCCTGAAAGGTCTCTAGGCTTGTGATAAGAGAGATTTTCCTCAAGACTTTTTCTGGTTGTCTTGTGTAATGGGTAGTTTTAATTTGCCAGCTTGAGACAGCCTAGAACAAACTGGAAAGTGAGTCTCAATTGGGAAATTATCTAGATCACGTTGGTCTATGGGCATATCTGTGAAGGACTGTCTTTATTATGGTGATGGATGTAGAAAAGACCGAAAAGTGGGCATCACCATTCAGTAGATTCAAGATTTGGGTTTTTTGTTATTGTTATATTTTTGTTTTGTTTTGGGTTTCTTGTTGTTTGTTTGTTTGTTTGTTTTACACAGGAGCAAGCAAGCTGAACATAGTAGCATGCATGCATTCTCTCTCTGTTCTTGACAGTGGCTGTGACTACCTGCTTCAGCTTCCTGCTGCCCCGACTTCCCTGCTGTGATGAACTTTAACTTGGCATTATGAGCGGGGGAAAAAAAAATGTTCACCCCTAAGTGGTTTTTGCTGGGGCATTTTATCACAGCAACAGAAATTAAATTAAAACATCTTAGCAATTAAAATTCTTGTTAACGACTCCAGTATTCCTTCTCTTTGTTCCAAAACTTACATGCTTTTGCATTTTCCTTTTTTTTCACCAAATCATAGATTTCTTCATCAATTTACTGTGTTCTGTTTGCTCCTAAATCTCATTTAAATATGAATAAAAGTGACCCAGTTATACCAAAGCCACAATCAGAATGATTGCTTGTCTTTAAAATTTTTCTTCTTCCACCAAATGTCCTAGGACATCCTTTTACTATCAGCCTTATTAAAAGCTCTACACCGTGGACAAGCATACAGGCAAGATCATTTCTATATCAGAGCATGGAGATTCTTTTATCCAGCTTCTAGCAAATCATTTTTTTTAACTGGAGAATGGTTAGTAACCCGGTCTCCTTATTCCCCTGAACCCTCCTCACTCATAGGTTCTGCCTAGGTATTCCATTCTTTCTGAAGCCTGCTGCCTCCAGACTCTCACAAGTCATGTTAATGACCTAAAACCCCTGCACAGAGGTAGCCTATGGCAGTTCAGTATCCAAGTGGGCTCCATAGTAATGGGAACAGGGACTGTCTCTGCCAGGAACTGATTGGCCTGCTCTTTGATCACCTCCCCCTGAGGGGGGAGCAGCCTTACTAGGCCATAGAAGAAGACAATGCAGCCAGTCCTGATGAAACCTGATAGGCTAGGATCAGATGGAAGGGGAAGAAGACCTCTCTTATCAGTGGGCTGGGAAAGAGGAAAGGTGGGATTGGGAGGGGAGGACGGAGAGGCTTGTGGGGGGATACAAAGTGAATAAAGTGTAATTAATAAAAATAAAAATAATTTTAGAAAAGATGGAGCGCACACCTGGGCACAGTTATTGGAGCCAAGAACCTGTGACTAGACATGTCATAGGCCTTAGCAGACATACTGCTAATATTTCTCTGCTAATGTGACGTAGTATTAACCTGACTTCTTATCCATTGATTAGTGCATTAGTGCATTTCTCAAACTTCATTAGAGAGGCTTCTTCTTTTATTGGATGAGACAATTATCACAGAGACCCCAACTGGTTATAGAACAGAGACTAAGTACTATGGCTTGCTCAGCATTAAATGGGACAATTATATCACAGATTCCTCCTAAGATCAAAGGCCATTGTGAAACAGACAGCATGGGAGACATGGTTAGTGAACGACTACAAGGAAACGGTGTTTTTAGATACAGCAAATAAATTGCACAAATGAACTCGCCGATGTAATGAGGGCACACACACAAGACCTCCACAAGCTCAAGTCAACAAGTATTCCAGCTCTGAGGGGGTAAGGATATTTCCAGCTAAGAAACTATGGGCAGTTGGCTATTTCAGAGAGAGGGACAGTTAGTTTATTTTAAGGGTGTAAATAGGCCTAATATCCTCCAGTGGATGCCGTACATCTTAAGAGTATATAGGCAACACTGTTAGGAACTGATGGGTTAAAAAAAAAAATGAGGACACGAAATTGGGTGGGCATAGACTCGAGTAAGGTTCAAGAGAAAGATTGAGGAGGGAAATGAATACTGTTAAAATTCTCAGAAAAATTAATGAGTTTTTAAATTTAATTAAAAAAACATTATAGAACATCTAAACTAAAAGCCATGGAGAAAGAGAAAGTAGAGAAATGTAGAAAATGGTCCTCATTATCAACTCTAGCATCGTGGAGTTGGAAAGTAAATCCAATAGGCAAGCCAGTGAGCCACAGTCACAACAGAACTCACGATTCTTGCAAGCCTGGTATAAGATTTGATCTGACAACGACTGCCAATGAATGGCAGAGAGAGAAAGAAACTCTGTCCTTGACATCATGAATAAACATATCAGTACCAAAATATCATCTCTCTTGTAGGCATTACTTTCTGTTACTCATTTTATAGCAAATCAATATTCGTTAGTATATATACTGCCAAAGAATGCTTATCCATTTTATGAACACAGTCAATATAATAAAGTATATTTATTATTTATTTATTTATTTTTATTTTGGTGTTTTCAAGACAGGGTCTCACTATGTCACTCTGGTTATAGACCAGTCTGACCTGCCTCTGCCTTCCAAGTGCTAGGATTAAAGACATAAACCACTATATCTGGCTGATGTTTCATATTTTAAAACTGCTACTTAACTTAAAAAAAAAAATCAGTCTGAACTGAGGACATAATACAGCCAAGCTTGCCTTACTCAACTCAGTGGAAGTATATTTACACACTCAGGAATTCTGAATTAATACTACTAGAAATATGGTGGGGCCCCTAATCACATCAAAACATTTAATTCTTTCTGTGCTACAAACACTGTGGTTGATTAAAACTTAACTATCATAGTGCACGTGAATTCATGCCTTTATCTGAACTATGGATTTTGCTTTAGGTAGATCAACTTTGAGGTTTTACAGTCGCTATGAGCAGCCACCCTCAAGGCCAGTGAAACTGGAATTAGGAATTTTCAGATGGTTATTTGAGCTGTGGAAACTCCTAAGTTATTACAGTTTATTCACTTTAAAGTCATTTAGTCTTTTAGTGAAGTCATTTAGTCATTTAATAAAGTCAGTAGGTCATTTAGTATAGCTTGATCATCAGAACAAGAACTTGAGTGTCAGAAGGATAGCCGTTTCTGTCTTTTCTTCATTACCCAACCTGACTACAAACTGGGACTCAATGATGCTCAGTGTCTCCCCCATTTAAAGTGGGGATTCTGATACTTGTGAGATTAAATGAGATTCACTTTAAGCACTCAGTACAGAAATAGCTAGAGAGTAAGTAACATGCTAGCTATTATTACTTTGTTCAATGCTGCTGGTCATCCAATAAATGCTAATAGCACTTCTTCATTTTGCAGGTACAGAAAGCCTTAAACTGAGACAGTCTGTGTTATTTCCCTGGGTGACTGTTCCATTTTTGCCAATAATAGCTAAGCCTGTGCCCTTTCTCCTAAACCTCACAGGAAAGTGGGCTCTTGTGGGAACACTCCCATACCAGGCAGCTGCTACAACAGAAGGATTGCCATTACAGTCTCTTAAACTTTGCTTTAAAGGTTCCTACTTTACTTAGGAAGACAATATTGCCTAAATGCTTTTCAACAAATTTAATGTCTATCCTAAACGCAGAAATGATGTGCGTTGTGTTGCAAGCTTTATCTTTTAAAACAAGTAACCACAAATCAACAATTATTTTGTAGAATTCCCCTATCTTTGACTATGTTTTAAACTAGGGACTTTTCTTAAATATTGCATTGCTATTACACTGTTGTGCATAAGTGGGTTTGAGCTTTTCAGCAAGCGAAATGTTTAGAAAGTATAATTCCCTAGAAGAGACATGTCCTCCACATACAGTGAAAGCACAGGTCAGGACTGAGAGTTCTGGGGATCATATTTATAGCACATGGTTAACCTGAGGAATTGAGATGGAAGGACAAGATGCTGGCTTGAAATCGCTAACATAAATTTCAGGAAGAAAATTCAAGAATAAAATTTTAATGTCAGTGAACTATTTAGTGAGATCCCACATAAAGGAGTGTGGGAAGTATCAGCGTAATTATGATGTAGTGCACAGCTGAGGCTTGATAGCCAGGAGGAGTTACAAGAGCTCCCTTTGCAATCATGCTTCAGTCATTGTCAGCAGACAGGCAGGGCCGTGATCCTAACAGGGTATAATAAAGTTGAAAGATTCCCTTTTCCTACTGAAATCAAAATGTCCAGTAGCTATTGCTTAGTTGGTGCAATGAGCTGGCAATGTGTTTGTAGAACTGGGCAAGTGTAGTAATGCTGACAGACACCAGCCTACTGTGCTGCCAGTCGAAGTTTTATAGCACACACAATGGTGCACAGTACATAGCAATGGCAGTAAATATGTTTTGCTGTTCTGCATTTAATGTAGTGTGCATTTATCAGTGGATCAGGGTGTAATTATTGCACTACTATTTATAAAAATAAACGAAGCATATGACGTGTTATGATCATTGCCATTTCCTGTGTCTTATGTTTTCCAAGTCCATTGACTGCAGCATAAGGTTACATTAGTGGAGTGACCTACACTGTCTACTTTGATGAAACATACTCTTTGATATTTTCACAGTAATGAAAGCTCCCCATAACACATTTCTCAGAATATGTCCCCTGTGGTCAAACAGTACATGTCTGTGTACATATCAATACATATGCAAAGCTTTATTTTTGGGTTACAAATGTTTTGTTGAACATATCCTACTTAAAAGTCTTAATCATCTTTTCTGCGAAGGTGTTCTAGGTTATCTCCATGAAGGATCCTTGGAGAAAAGGAAGGGTGGGGGGGATTGGGAAGGGATGGGAAGGGGCTACAGTTGGGATACAAAATGAATAAACTATAATTAGTAAAGAATAAATTAGTTAAATAAATCACCCATTAAAGAACTTGAGTGTCAGAAGTGTCAGTGTCAGAAGGATAGCTGTTCTTCTCCCAATAGCTAAAGGTCAAAATGTGGGCCCACCTCCCCTCCTCCATGCTGGGAATCTAGCTTGAGATTCCAAAGATCTTGTGCATGCTGTCATAATCTCAGAGTTCATATATACACTCACACCCTGTTGTGTCTGGAAAATATTTTCCTTAAATTCATCCACCACTTCTAGCATTAAAAATCTTTCTGTCCCTCTGTTCCACATAGATCCCTGAGCCTTAATTGCCAACAACTTCAAGAAGATCCGTATCTATTGGCAAAAGCATATAAAGTGTAAAATAATCTATGGACCCTCACTGGCCAACAACTTAAAAATTACTTATTCTAGGGGTTCTATTTGGTAGGAATGGTTTGTCCTTGGTATTCTCCGGTTGAAGATAATTCCATTTAAACTCTTTATATTTGTATATATTTTAGGTAGTTTCTACAGTAGTAAGTTTCCTTATGTATTTTCAAAAGGACTTTGGTGTCAATTTTTTTTCTCTCCCCATGCATCCATATGCCCTCCCATTTAATCATTCTCATTCTCAATAGAGAAATATTGAATGGCAGAGAAACATTTAAAGAAATGCTCAAACCATTCAACATTCCTCTATTGAGAATTCTCTGTTTTGCTCTGTACCTCATTTTTTAATAGGATTACTTGATTTGTTGCTTTTTAAATTCTTGAGTTCTTTATAAATTATAGATATTAGCCTTCTGTCAGATATTGGGTAGGTGAAGATCCTTTCCCAGTCTGTAGGCTGTTTTTTTTTTTTTTTTTTTTTGTTCTGATGAAAGTGTCCTTTGCTTTAAAGAAGCTTTTCAGTTTCATGAGTTCCATTTATTGATTGTTGATCTTAGAGTCTGTGCTGTTGGTGTTTTGTTCAGGAAGTTGTCTCCTGTGCCAATGATTTCTAGGCTCTTCCCCACTTTTTCTTCTAACCCATTTAGTGTTTCTGGTTTTATGTGGAGGTATTTGATCCACTTGGACTTTAGTTTTGTGAAGGGTAATAAATATGGATCTATCTGCATTTTTCTACATGTAGACATCCAGTTAGACCAGCACCGTTTGTTGAAGACACTGTCTTTTTTCCAT
Source organism: Meriones unguiculatus (assembly GCF_030254825.1). Lineage (NCBI taxonomy): Eukaryota > Metazoa > Chordata > Mammalia > Rodentia > Muridae > Meriones > Meriones unguiculatus. The sequence continues at coordinate 57,443,089 of NC_083364.1, forward strand.
TGAATGGTTTTGGCTTCTTTGTAAGAAAATCAAGAATCTGTAATGTGTAGGTTTATTTCTGGATCTTCAATTCGATTCCATTGATCCACCATTCTATTTCTAAGCAACTACTGTGCAGTTTTTATTACTATTGTTCTGTGAATATAAAATGGGGTACAGAGCTAAACAGAAATTTCTGTACAGGAATACCAAATAACAGAAAAACACTTAAAGAAATGCTCAATGCCCTTAGACATCAGGGAAATGCAAATCAAAATGACACTGAGATTTCACCTCACACCCATCAGAATGGCTAAGATCAAAAGCTCAAGTGATCTTATGTAAGAAATGGGAAATAGTAAGATCTGGAGAGGACAGGAACCCCACAAGGAGAGCAACAGAACCAGAAAACTTGAACACAGGGGTCTTCCCAGAGACTCATACTCCAACCAAGTACCAGGCATGGAGATAACCTAGAACCCTTGCACAGATGTAGCCCATGGCAGTTTAGTGTCCAAGTGGGTTACATAGTAATGGGAAGAGGGACTGCTTCTGACATAATCTGATTGGTCTGCTCTTTGATCACCTCCCTTTGAGGGGAGAGCAGCCTTACCAGGCCACAGAAGACGACAATGCAGCCACTCCTGATGTGATCTGATAGACTAAGATCAGAAGGAAGGAGAGGAGGACCTCCTCTATCAGTGGACTTGGGGAGGGACATGCATGAAGAAGGGGGAGGAGTGTGGGATCGGGAGGGGAGGAGGGAGAGGTTTATGGGGGGATACAAAGTGAATAAAGTGTAATTAATAAAATGAAATACAATTTAAAAAATGCAAAAAAAAAACCCTCAAGTGACAACACATGCTGGAGAAGATGTGGAGAAAGGGAAACCCTCCCCCATTGCTGGTAGGAATATAAGCTTGTACAACCACTTTGGAAATCAACCTGGCACTTTCGCATACAAATAGGAATAGTGCTACCTCAAGATTCAACTATACCACTCCTAGGCATATATCCAAAATTTAATCAAGTATACAAGGACATTTTATCAAATATGTTCATAACAGCTTTATTCATAGTAGCCAGAATCTGTAAACAACCTAGATGTTCCTCAGTTGAGGAATGGATGCAGAAATTGTGGTACATTTATACAATGAAATACTACTCAGCAATTAAAAACAAGGAAATCATGAAAATTTCAGGTAAATGGTGGGAACTAGAAAAGATTATCCTGAGTGAGGTATCCCAGAAGGAGAAAGGCACACATGATATATACTCATTCATGAGTAGATATTAGACATATAATATACCATAAACATACTAAAATCTGTACACCTAAAGAAGCTAAACAAGAAGGAGGAACCTAGGTAAGATGATCATTCCTCACTCAAAAAGGCAAATGGGATGGACATTGGAAGAGGGAAAAAACAGGGAACAGGACAGGAGCCTACCACGGAGGGTCTCTGAAAGATTCTGCCCAGCATGGTATCAAAGCAAATGCTGAGACTCATAGCCAAACTTTGGGGACAATGCAGGGAAGCTTATGAAACAATGGGGAGATAGAAACACCTGGAGGGGACAGGAGCTCCACAAGGAGAGCAACAGAACCAAGAAATCTGAACCCAGGGATCTTTTTTGAGACTGATATTCCAACCAAGAATCATGCATGGAGATAACTTAGATAACCTAGAATCTCTGCTCAGATGTAGCCCTTTTCAGCTTTGTGTACAAGTGAGTACCCTAGTAAGGGGAATAGAGACTGTCTCTGACATAAACTCAGTGGATGGCTCTTTGACCCCCCCCTTGATGGGGGAGCAGCCTTGCCAGGCTACAGAGGAGGACAATGCAGACAGTCCTGAAGGGACATGATAGGGTGGAGTCAGAGGGAAAGGTAGGAGGACCTTTTCTATCAGTGGCCTTGGGGAACGGCATGGGAGGAGATGAGGGAGGGAGGGCAGGAATGGGAGGGATTGAGGAAGGGGGCTACAGCTGAGATACAAAGGGAATAAACTGTAATTTAAAATAAATAAATTTAAAAACACAAATTCCCAACGTCCTTAATCATCCAGGAAATGCAAAGCAAATGGACCCTGAGATTTGACCATACACCCATCACAATGGCTAAGATCAAAAACTCAAATGACAACACATGATAGAGAGGATGTGGAGAAAAGGGAACTCTTCTCCATTGCCGGTGGGAATGTAACTTCATACAACCACTCTAGAAATCAATCTGGTGCTTTTTCAGAAATTTAGGAATAGTACTATGTCAAGATCAAACTGTATCACTCCTGGGAATATATCTGAAAGATGCTCAACCATATAACAAGGACATTTTCTCAACTATGTTCATAAGCAGATTTATTCATAAAAGCCAGAATATGGAAAAAATCTAGATGTCCTTCAACTGAAGAATGGATACAGAAATTTGGGTACATTTAGACAATGGAATACTACTCAACAATCAAAAATGAAGAAATCATAAAATGTTTAGGCAAATGGTAAGAACTAGATAAGATCATCCCGAGTGAGGTAACCCAGAAGCAGAAATACACATATGGTATATACTAACTTATTTTTTATTTTATTTTATTTTATTTTATTTTGTTTTTTTATCATATATATACTAACTTATAAGTGGATCTGATCAACATATTAAAATCTATAGTCCTAAAGAAGCTAAACAGCAAGTAGGACAATATGGAAGAGGCTTAATCCTCATTCAGAAAGGCAAACAGGATAGACATCTGAAGAGGGAGAAAACAGGAAACAGGACAAGATCCTACCACAGAGGGCCTCTGAAAGACTTTACCCAGCAGGGTAACAAAGCAGATGCTCAGACTCATAGCCAAACTTTGGGCAGAGTGCAGGGAATCTTATGAAATAAGGGAGAGATAGAAAGACCTGGAGGAGACCACAAGGAGAGCAACAGAATCGAAAAATGTGGGCCCCAGGTTTTTTTCTGAGACTGATACTCCAACCAAGGACCATGCATGGAGATAACCTAGAACCCCTGTACAGATGTAGCCTGTGGCAGCCTAGTGTCCACATGGGTTTCCTAGTGAGGGGAATAGGAGTTGTCTCTGACATGAACTTGGTATCTAGGAAGATGATGCAGCCAGTTCTAATGAGACCTGATAGGCTAGAGTGAGCTAGAAGGAGAAGAGGAGCTCCCCTTTCAGTGGACTAAGCGAGAGGCATAGGGGCAGAACAAGGAGGGGGAAGGGACTGGGAAGAGATGTGGGAAGGGGTAACAGCCGGGATACAAAGTGAATAAATTGTAATAAATAAATAAATAAATAAATAAATAAATAAATAAAAAAGATTAAAAAAGAAGATCCATATGAAGTTGATAATTTTTCTCTCAAGGTTTATGAAGAATTGTGTTGGTATTTTGATGGGAATTGCATTGAATCTGTAGATTGCTTTTGGCAGGATGGCCATTTTCACTGTTAATCCTACCAATCCATGAGCAAAGGAGCTCTTTCTATCTTCTGATATCTTCTTCAATTTCTTTCTTCAGAGACTTGAAGTTTTTCTCATACAGGTCTTTCACTTGCTTGGTTAGAGTCGCTCCAAGGTACTTTATGTTATTAGTGGCTATTGTGAAGGGTGTTGTTTCCCTGATTTCTTTCTCAGCCCTTTTGTCTTTGGTATACAGGAGGGCTTCTGATTTTTTTGAGTTAATTTTGTATCCAGCCACTTTGCTTAAGGTGTTTATCAGCTGAAAGAGTTCTCTGGTTGAATTTTTGGGGTAGCTCATTTATACTATCATATCATCTTTGAATAGTGAAAATTTGACCTTTTCTGTTCCAATTTGTATTCCCTTGATCTCCTTTAGTTGTCTTATTGCTTTAGCTAGAACTTCAAGTACTATGTTGAAGAGATATAGAGAGAGTGGGCAGCCTTGTCTTGTCCGTGATTTCAGTGGGATTGGTTTGAGTTTCTCTCCATTGAGTTTGATGTTGGCTATAGGCTTGTGTATATTACCTTTACTATGTTTAGGTATGTTCCTTGAATCCCTGATCTCTCCAAGACTTTAAACATGAATGGGTGTTAAATTTTGTCAAATGCTTTTTTTTTGCATCTAAAAACAAGGAAATCATGAAATTTGCAGGCAAATGGTGGGACCTAGAAACGATCATCCTGAGTGAGGTATCCCAAAAGCAGAAAGACATGCATAGTATATACTCACTTATATAGACCTAGATAGGATAAATATACTGAAATCTATCCACCTAAAGAAGATAAACAAGAAAGAGGACCCAGGGTACAATGATCAATCCTCACTTAGAAAGACAAATGGGATGGACATTGGATATAGGAACAAACAAGTAACAGGACAGGAGCCTACCACAGAGGGCCTCTGAAAGACTCTACCTAGCAGTGTATCCAAACAGATATTAAGACTCATAACCAAACCTCTGGCAGAATACAGGGAATCAAAAAAAAGGGAGGGGGGAGAGTTAAATCTGGAGAGGAGAGGACAGGAGTTCTACAAGGACCAAATATATTTGGGCACAGGGGTCTTTTATGAGACTGTTTCTCCAAACAAGGACCATGTATAGATGCAACCTAGAGCCTCTGCAACCTAGATGTAGCCCTTGGTAGCTCAGTATCCAAGTGGGTACCCTCATAAACAGGGACTGTTTCTAACATGAACTCGATGGTGGGCTCTTTGACATCCCCTCCCTCCTCCCAGGGAGGAGCAGGGACTGTTTCTGACATGAATTCAATGGCGGGCACTTTTCTAACTCAATGAGGATTTGTTGGCAACTCTAAAAACTCCAGTGAGCAGTAGGGTGACATGGTGGTTCATGCCTATAATCCCAGCACTCAGGGAGGCAGAGACAGGTGGATTTCTGTAAGTTTGAGACCAGACTGGTTTACAAAGGGAGTCCAGGACAGCCAACGCTACACAGAGAAACCATGTCTCAAAAAAAAAAAAAACGACAAAAACAAAACAAAACAACAAAAAACTCCAATAAGCTTAAGGAAAAAATTATAGTTTTACTTACAGCTCTTTATCTCTTCTTTAATCAGAAATCTGAATAGGTCTTAGCCTGAAATGTATTCTGATACTTTCCTTTAACACGTAGAGTTATCCAGGAAGTATTCCTTTCAGTCTTCAAAACTCCTTCCCTGCAATTAAAGACAAGCAATAAGAAAGAAGTTAAATAAACACCACGGCACTGCTGGTCCGCATGAAAACACTATGATTACCTTTTTCTAATCAGATGGGAGTAATTTTTTTTTACTCTCCACCTGACTAATTTCCTCCACTCTTTCCGCCTCCCATCAAGCATCTAGCTGCTAAATGTTTACAGATTAATTTGCATGAAATGGTCCCATAGCAACAATCATTCCCAGTATCAAACTCCTCTGTTCTTTGATAGACACATTGTTTTCTGACAATACAACCTGCTTTTTTAAATAAAAATTTTAAACTAAAAAATGAAACTTAAATTCCAGAATTCAGCTCACATAGACCATAGATTTTGAAAATCTACTTTAAAATGGGTTTTCAACAGATAGAAAAATGTCTTTAAGCTGCAGAATATCATAACATTTATGTAGAAAAGATTACTTGAAATTATAGTTATAGCCCACTGTCAAAAACCAGTCACCGGGGAACCAGCATTTTCTGCCACCATACAGTTCTGATTCTGTGTCCCTGGGATGAAGTAACGGACAACAGTAGGAGTGATGAGAACAGGAATGCTAAGTGTTTCACGGCACAACAGGACCGGGCTGTCATACTGCTGGTTGCTTCTGTGATTTTATGGAAAACAGTGATGGTTCAAAGCATCAGCTTCCACTCTTGTCAAATGATTATTACCACATAAACTTCATTTACCATTTGTTTTTAACCCAAAGTTATAGCTAATAAATGAACTGTGGAAGATGTACAAATACACAGTCTACACCCTCGAAATACACTCATACAATAGAGAAAACAATGAGATGCCTCAAAATGTCTCAGATTCCCAGGCTCCGCACCTCTCTATATAACATGTGAATGTGAGTCACCAATTACTGTCTTTTACATGGATCTCTTAAAAACATGTGGTTTCCCCAAAAGCCAGAGACCACAGTTGCAAAAAGGTTAATGTAGAATATTTCAAAAATAAATCAAGTGGTATAAAAATTTTATTTTCTAAATTGCAAATGCATATGGTTTGGACTATGTGTGGAGTGGACCTAGACCCCCTATTCAAAGGACACTCATTGGCTGCTCAGTTTCCAAATGGATTCCCTAGTAAGGGGTACAGGGGCTGTCTCTGACATAAACTCAGTGGCCAGCTTTTTGATCACCTCCCCCTCGGGAGTACAGCCTTACCAGGCCACACAGGAAGATGATGCAGCCAGTCCTGATGAGACCTGAGAGGCTAGGGTCATATAGGAAAGGAGGTCCTCCCCTATTGGGGGACATGGGAAAGGGCATGGGGGAGAAGAGGGAGGGTGGATGGGAATGGGAGGAGACAAGGGAGAGGCTGCAGTGGGGATACAAAGTGAAGAAATTGTAATAAATAAATATATAAATAAAATTTAAAAGAAAAAAATTTTAACACTAAAGAGTGACAAAAAAAAGTTCAAATACTTAGTTTTCCTGACACGTTAGAGTTAGAAGATCTCTTCTGAACACATGTACTGCCAGGACCCCAGAGGCCTAAGCCTTTATGACTTTACTAACCTAAAAGAGCAGACTTCGCCTAAAGAAGCTTAATGATCCAACAGTGCTGTCACTGTGGCACAGACTGCTCTGGCAATGTAGCAAAGGGGCCCTAAACATAGCATATTCAGCATCACTATGCCTGCTACTCTGGGAATTTACAGCAAGCTTGAGACTTTGCCACATCTAGGCACTCCACAGCCCGGTCAAGCTGATACATAAAACCAATCCTCACACTATTATTTTAACATATGCAGGAAAATACTCAGCACTAGAAACATCTGCATTCCTGGCAATCTATTTTCTAAACTTCATATTTAATGACACTAAACCTGACTTGACAGAGAGGCCAGCAGAGGATTTGCGTGAATACTTTGCCTATTTGTAATATATGGTAACACATTCCTGGGGAAAATATTGTCTGGCAAAATCCACAGTGCTACCATCTTTCAGATTAATTGTTCTGACCTTGGTCTACAGGCATAAACAGAAATGCATTTCAGATAATGTTAGTTCCTCTCATAATTACATTCTGTGCACATTCAGGTGGAGGGGCGTTAAGAAGCATCTGTGTTTGCCAGCGGGAGCAAGAAACCTTGAACCAGAAACAAATGCATAAATCTAATGCTAGGTAGAAATCTGGCTATTAGGTGATCGCTGACCATGGGTAGAGACATGGAGGGCTGCAAATCTTTATCTCCACCAACACTACAGCACCCAGAAGATAACACTGATGATAAATTATCATAATCCTGTCCCTATAAAATGAATCTTCTGAAGTGGTTTGGAAACCTTTGTATGATTACCTCTATTAGATATTGGATGTGAAAAATATCTTTTAATATAGTCTCAAATTTGCTGTAGGCTCTCCTGCATAAAAAAAAAGAAGTACTGTCAAATGATTGTGCACTGGGAGAACTTTGAATCACGGGCATTGGTAAAAAATATTGTTTGTCTCATAATGTTTTGTTTGTGCATATTTTTAACCTTCCTGGTCTTTTGATTGTATTTTGTGGTTTCCAGTTTTATGGTTTTGTAGTGTTTGTCTATGTGTGAATGTGTGTGACACTGTGTCTGTATGTGTTTCTTGCACTTTTTCTTTCGTTCCTTTCTGTACAGGTTTCTTGTGCTTTTTATTTCCCTCTTTTTTCCCTCTGTTTTGTTGTTGTTGTTGTTGTTTTGCTGGTTTGTTCGCTTTTATATTACTTTATCTTATTTTATGTATTTTATTATCACCACCACTATCTAAATGTCTGTTTTCAAATAAGATAAAGAATGGATGTGAATTTGGGTGGGTGGAGAGGTGGGGAGGATCTGGGAAGAGCTGGAAAGGGGAATCACCAGAATATATTCTATGAAAAAGATCTATTTTAAAATACTTATTCTGGAGACAGCAAAAATAACAACAATGGTATTGATTACTGATAATAACTTAAAATAAAGCAAATGATAGAAATGTGTATATGCTGCTTTCAAACTGTAGATACACACATATTTAAAAGATCATATAAATTGTGATGGTGATGAACACCTTTTCACTTAAAAACATACATAAATGGCTGTGGGATGACTGGAAAAGTAATCTCTCCTGTAATAGAAAAAGAGTTTGCAAGGTTTCACATCGCTTAGTCCTTCCATCTACAACAAAGATTTGGCTTGATTTTGTCTTAGCCTTTGTTTCTGTTTTCACCAGTAGAAAAAGAAAAAGACAGAAAGAGACAGAGACTGGTAGGTTCACAGCACATACGAAGAGAAATAAAGAGATAAACATAGAGGGGCAGTAAAAGGAAAGATGCTTGCGTCTAAGACATGGAGCAGAAAAACAAAGTGCATGCTAAGAGTTTCCTTTTCCTCTGCAGAGGTCTACTTAGGAACAAAAGGCAAATCAAAACCGTCCCTCTGAAACTAGCTAGCTTTAAATGTTTTCTTTTACCCCAAAATCTTAAGCAACTGCAGCATCCAAAAAGACATTTCATTGAATGGGATGAAAATCAAAAGGAAGAATCAAATGAAATTGTGTGTGGACATAAAATTAAATGGGTGAAAACAGTAAAATGCATTTCATGGGTGAGAATAAAAGCCAATATTTAGTTAAGCAATTACTTGTAGTATTTGTTTCAGTAAATAAATGTGCCATGGTGGTACTTAGAAGATATTCTTTAAAGTTTACTACACATTGAACGCTGAATTCTTTCATCCATCACTATAAGAAAACACATAAATTTACTGCTGCTAATTTACTAAGTTGTTTATTGATGGATATAACTATAACATTTAATTTTAATTTTTCAATTATACTGAGTACTCTATACATCTACATATAGTTGTCAACCTTTCATCAATCATTCCTTTCTACAAAGAGGATTTCTAAGGGAAAGTTAATTTCTCTTGAACAATAGACTAGTTTAAGTCACTAACAAATTAAACATAGTTGAAACCAACTTTTTTAATAAAAAGAATGTATTGAGTTATCGTATAAGTATGAAGTTAAATAGTATTCAGACAGATAAAGCAAGGCTTCAATGTTCTTTTTCTTTGTGTATTCTGGCTCTATATCTTTCGTTGATTGGTTGGTTTGTTGGCAGATTTCTCCTTTTACACTTTCATTTCATGATTACTACCAATATTCATCACCTAAGGCAAAATGTGGGTTACTAATCTCACCAACAGAAAAATATTTTTCAGTAAAGAGCATGGATATATAAAGGTGGGAAATTAGGGTTCCTGCCAGAGGACACGAATTTGGTTCCCATCACCCACACAGAGTGGTATACAACTTGAAACCTCAGCTCCAGGAGATCCAGTGTCCTCTTCTGGACTCCAAGGGAATCTGCACATAGTTCTGGCCTCTAGGGACACATGCACATGTATAGCAAAGGGACACAAACACACTCACATATACATTATAAATAGAATAAAATATTTTTTTTTAAAATTGGGGTGGATCATACCATTTTTGTGTTTTCCATATATTTAAAATTTTTAACTACTCAAAATTAAAGCAATTTGTCCTTTTATATTTTTCCTTTTTCCCCAAATTACCTCCTAAGTCAGTTCTAACATGTGGTTTCTCTTCTTACTGCTGTTTGCACATTGGATTTATTATCTTGACTTAGAGAAAGCTAAATGGCTTGTCCCAGTGAATAATTTCACTACTTATACTAAAAGTATACTACATAGACTAAAAGTTGCTTTCATTTAACAATCATACATTTAAACATTTTTTAACTGACCCTGTTAAAGACAAACATTCATACAGGAAGTTAGGAACAGTGATGTAATTAGAGTAGACTGAATCATGGAGGCTATAGCTGGGAACTAAACACTGATGAACACATTGGTAGATAGATAGATAGATCGATGGATAGATAGATAGATAGATAGATAGATAGATAGATAGATAAAGCAAGCCCGTTTCCCAATGAGAAGAGGGTTCTGGCAAAGTGGGAGATCATAGATTACAGCTGATAAAGTACTGATCAAGTACTTCCACAAGACATACTGCAATTGTCTCTCCCTGGAGTCCAGAAACAATAGATTTCATACAGTTGGATATCTACCACTTGAAAATAATGCATCTAGCTATTATTAATTCAGAATTTGATACTGGACATTTAAAGAGTTACAAAAGAAGAAGAAAATATTTCTTTTAATGACTTTATAACCTATGAAGCCTCCACTCAGAATATGTAAATATGTTTTCATTGAAAATGTTTTAAAATTATTTTTAAAACTGCTTTGGTAAATAATTTATATCAAACTTCACAAACCAACTCAAAGATGTTACACAAATGTAGAATACACTCCATTATAGCTATTTACTTATTTTCTTTAAAATAGACTGAATTAGTTCCATTACTAGGAGTTCCAGTTGGCAAATTAGCATACTAGGACACTGAATGGTACTCAGGTGATCTGAAAGAATTTAAATGCCTTTCAATTTGTCTGAAACACAATTCGTCCAAAGGTGACCTAATTAAGTAAGCTTTAAAACACTCCAAAGAGAAGACTGGAATTACCACTAACCAGAAAGCGACAATACAATATTTCCATTAAACAGCATCTATTGCCCTGTTGTTCTACATATATTCTCAAGTAGTGGAAGATCTGTGCAAGAATATCTAAGACAAAAGCATATTAGCATAAGAATTCAAGCATCATGGCCAAACATATATGTGCCTACCATTTTTCATTAGCCTTTGGACTACAGATTTTTTTAAGTGACTATAGGTCAATAAATCAATAAGTTTCTGAAGTTCATTATGTATATGAGTTACTCCTACACGTTTTGTTTTTTTCTTTCCAGACGTGGAAGAGAAGAAGGTCATGCCAGAAATAAAAGTATCACGAGGAGAAGTGTTTAGACTGTAAGCTGTTCTGCATCAGTAGAGAAATATTGAGGCAAAAATATTACCCAGGGAGGAGGCCTGTTGAGCCATCCAGAACAACTCTTACCAAAATATAATTACAGGGGCTGTAGCTATATTTGCTTTAATGGCTAGTACTACACCTATAATTATAAGCACTCCATTTACCCGATGCACCTCTGCACAAATAAAGCAATAAAAAGCTTTAAAATACTGGACAGCAGAGGGTGTTCCTCATTGGTTCTCAATGAGTTCCAGCCATGACAGCTATCTCAGTGATGGAGAGGCCATTAGCCTCATGCCAGTCCACAACCAATACATACCTGAAGTGCCCCTATGTTCTCCGGACATACCCCATTAATCTTAGGATTTTTTCCCCAGTTGAGTTGTTTTTACTGCTTTTCAACTGAAAGTACCAAACAAAGCCAAAAACAACTACCCCAAATTTCTTTAAACATAAAACCATTCTTTTAGGGATTTTATGTTCAAAGAAAAATTTAGAAAGATAATTTTCAGCCCAAATGGGTAGTCATCGTCACAATATGTTATAACATAATATGCATATTCAAAGTTGCAAACCTAGGGTCTAAAATAAATTGCTAATAGAAAGGTGGGAAAATGTGAACACGAAAATATGTAAGCCTCCACCAAAACAGCACATTTTAGAGTTCAGAATTTTTCATAACAGGCAACATTTGTTCATACCATGCCTGTGTTATCCCTGTCCCTGGCAGATGTTGAGCTAATTCCTGAATTTAGATACTTAAACATTGTGCAGGGAAAAGAATAAATATTCAGATATTCTAAAGGGTCAAATCAAGACTGTGGGTGTGGCAGGTATCCATTTACTAAGATTTTTCCAATCAAATTCACTTCCAAAGACAAGAGAACATTTGCTTTCAGAAAGTTTTTAGTTTAGGAAAAGTATGCAGATGGTGGTGAATGGGATCATGTTTAGCTTGGCCACTTCATTCCTGGGGAGCATTCTACCCACTTGCAAGGTTTCCGTTCAGACCTGCTCATGTCCCAGCTACGGCTACCTGTCATTGTCAAGCTGGGAGTCTGGGGTAAGTGCAGGGAGCTGACTGAAGTTCTTAAATGCTGAAAGCCACAAACCATGTTTGAGATAATTTGTGCTAACCCTCCCTGCCACTGTTAATTCCTTTCACAGCACCACAAAGGAGGAAGCAACTATACCATGTGACTATTCAGAATGACAAAACTGAAGTCATAGACGAACTGCCAAAGTGCACACCATTGAAACAAATATTACACAATGACGGTATTCTCACTTATTTAGTAAATAGTTACTTATTCACTCACCAGTGATCAGAGGGCCTAAAAACAACCATATCAAGTAGACTGGTGATATTTACACATTTAATTTGGCTGACCCAATTTTGTACACTTTGAAAAAAAAAACTGGAAGAAAAGAAAATCAACTAGAATGTAGTAGTGAGGGTTGCTGCCATGTTAAGCCAGTGTGTTAGCTCAGAAGTAGAATAGTGTGATTGTGATGAGAGGAGGAACTCTCTCATCGGTAGATACTATTCTGAGCCTTACCCTAATGCCATGTTCAGTGTTGCTAGATTAATTTGTTTGTTTGTTTGTTTTTATCATCTGACCTCTAAAAAGAAGCCAAATGCTCTATATGTGGCCCCTCAAGAAAAGAGAAGGGAAGTAGAGAGCTAGGGAAATAGCTCAGCTCTAAAGTGTTTCCAGCATAAGCATAAAGACTTAGGTCCCATGCCTAACACCCATGGACAAAAAGGCAGAACTCATCATCAACACATACCTATAATGCAGCATGAGAGGGTCTCTCAGGCTTTTGACAAGCCAGGATATCCAAATAGAAAGCTCCAGATTCTAAGGTGTAGAGTGACAGAAAAGAGCCAATGCCAACCTTTGACTGACCTCTATGTGCATACACACACATGCACTTGTACCAAGACATACATGATCAAACACATACAAGAATCTGCACGTATGTGTGAGCACACACAAGGAGATGACGGAGGAGTGGAGGAAAGGAGAAAGGGAGAGAATCTATAACACACATTCTGATTTATTGGGTTCTTCGCTAAACAGGTTGTTTTAAGAGCATACTTGCACAATGCCTACCTTATACATTTATTTTATGTTCTATCCGTTGAGAAAAGTACACTTATGCTGCATATATAAGTTGCTCAGGGCACTAATAAGCATCATAAACAATAGACTATTTTGTTTCAGGAAGGAAATCAAGATATGAATAAAGCATGCTAATAAGCTAAACCCAAAGATGAATGATTCCGAACAAAACAAAGGAAGGCATTACATTCATTTGTATCTTTTTTATCCCTTTTTAAAATTAATTCATTTTTATTAGTTACAGTTTATTCAGTTTGTATCCTAGCTGTAGCCCCTCCCTCATTCTCTCTCAGTCTCACCCTCATCTTCTCCCATGCACCTCCCTTAGTCCACTGATAGGGAGGTCCTACTCCCCTTCCATCTGACCCTAGCCTATCAGGTCTCATCAAAACTGTCTGCATTGTCTTCCTCTGTGGTCTGGTAAAGATGCTCTCATCTCACAGAGAGGTGATCAAAGAGCAGGCCACTGAGTTCATGTCAGAGACAGACCCTGTTCCCATTACTAGGGAAACCACTTGGAGACTGAGCTTGAGCTGCCATGAGCTAAATCTGTTCAGGGGTTCTAGGTTATCTCCATGCATGGTCCTTGGTTGGAGTATCAGTCTCACAAAAGACCCCTGTGGTCAGAATTTTTGGTTCTGTTGTTCTCTTTGTGGAGCTCCTGTCCCCTCCAGGTCTTTCTATCTCCCTCTTCTTATGCTTCTTCACACACATGCAAACACTTCTATGGACAAGCAAATTCAACCTCCAGTGGTCATGCTCTTTAAGACTCCCAAGTCCTAAAGAAAATTCATGAAAACCTTGAAATCTGCTGATTAGGTTAGTGTACACTTCTGTAGATTAAATAGTCTCAGGATCTAGATCGTCTGTCACCTCTTCAAATATTATGTGGCATTTCGGCATACTTTTGTCCAAATTAACACTCAGGTAGATATTAGGAAGAATTTAAAATGTTCTGCCTTTCTCATGGTAAAGAGATTTTATGGTTTTGACTCTATTTTCATATTTTCCTCTTATTCAAAACATATTTCTTATATTTTCTTATCTGTATTATGTATATATTCAATAAGCATAATATAAATGCCTTTAGGACACATTTGACTGTATGTAAACGAAGCCACTTGATTAAGGTGGCTATCTATTGAAGGTCCCACCTGACTTTATAAGTATATGAACACATGGGCATACACATTGAAAGGAGATTTAGTAGCCTGGAGCCCATTCTCCACAAGAGCCTTCTGCTGCTTAGCAATAGGAGAGCATGTGCTGGGATTTGGAGAGCTGATAGTAGCTGAGTGTTAATTCTGTAACCCCAAATCTATAAACTCTACTCTGCCAATTTCTGATAATTATTCTTAGAAAAGATAATGATAGTGTTTCCTTTCTTACACATTCCCAATGTGGGTCTTGGTACCCTTTAAACAAATGTTGAGGAGCACATGAAAATTTCTAACATTATACACATAAGATTTACATTTGAGAGCTCCAGCTCTAAGGATGTCTCTGCCTCAGTTTCTTGAGTTATAAAATGGAAATAATTGCAGCTCTGCCTACCATTCACTGTAGATGCAAGATTTTGTAAATGTGTAGGTCCTGTTCACATGTGACAATATACCTCTACTCTTTTCTGGAGAAACTACTAAAATTTCTGACTCTACTAAAAAGTCCCCAATAGATATTTCTTTCTAGAACGCTCTCCCATTTTAGATTTGTCATCAGGTCACTCTTCTATGGTGAGCTAGGGTTCCTCAACAGAGGAAGGTCATCAACTCAAGGAGAATTCTGTAGTTTGGCTTCCCTTTGATGTATCCTCCACAAATACACTATGGAGGATAGTCTTAGCAAGGTGATGGCCCCTGAGGATTTGGCTTCTGCTCTACACCTCACTTCTTTCAAGTGACTTGTATCAAGTTTAGACCATTTGCTTTGTTCTGGGGAAAAGATTGGTTAAGAAAAATATGTAGTTAATTTTCTTACCTTTAGAATGACCCTCCATACACATAAATGCCTCTAGAGAAGAATATTCTCTTATCTACCTTAAGGCAAATTCCTAAGGAATAATGTCTTCTACAGTAGAAAAATTCTCACATCTTGTCTAGTATGTCCACATTTTTCCAGTTTCATTGTGTTCTACAGTCCCACATAGATGTTGGGAGCTAATTTTTAAAACATGTTAAAACATGAAATAAAAGCTATCAGAAACGTGAAGATATATTTGGTCCTTGTGGAGCTCCTATCCTTTCCCCATCAGACTAACTCCCCTTCTTTCTTATGATTCCCTGTACTCTGCCAAAGGTTTGGTCATGAGTCTTTGCTCTGAAAACAGTGCTAGTTAGAGTCTTTCAGATGCGCTCAGTAGACTCCTGTCATACGTTCAATGCACATCCCATCTGTCTTTCTAAACGAGGATTGATCATCTTACCCCATGTCTGCTCAATTGATTATCTTTTTTAGGTGTATAGATTTCATTATGTTTATCATATCTTATAGGTCTATATAAGTGAGTATATCCCATGTTTGTCTTTCTGGGCACAGGGTCTTTTCTGAGACTGACATTCAACCAAGGACCATGTATGGATATAACCTAGAACCTCCACTCAGATGTAGCCTGTGGTAGCTCAGTAACCAATTGGTTTCCCAAAGTGAGGGGAACAAGGACTATTTCTAACAGGAACTCAATGACTGGCTCTTTGGTCTCCCCACCCCCGAAGGGAGGAGCAGTCCTGTTAGGCCACAGAAGAGGGCTTTGCAGCCAGTCCTGAAGATACCTGATAAAACAGGATCAGATGAATGGGGAGGAGGTCCCCCCCTATCAGTGGACTTGGAAAGGGGCACGGTGGAGATGAGGGAGGGAGGGAGGGACTGGGAGGGAATGAGGGATCAGGACATGGCTGGGATACAGAGTTAATAAAATGTAACATAAAAAAATAAAAAAATAAAAAATAAAAATAAAAAAAGAAAGAAAAAAACAAAAACAAAAAAAGTAAAAAAAAAAACATGAAGATAAAATATGCTACTTTTGAAAAAGTGATTTTGGGTTATTGATAGTTAACAGTTAATATGATTCCTTACAAAAAGAGTGAAAAGGGTGATAGATAAAGAAGATAGGAAAATACTTTTTGTTGTTTTCTGAGACAAGATCTCACTCTAGCCCGGTCTATCCTAGAAGCTTCACTGATAATCCTGCCTCCAGCTGCTAAATGTTGAGATTACAAATGTTTGACACTATTCGCAGCACAAGATGGGTTAATTCTTCAACCCTAAAATTTCTTACATATCAGAAACCCGGTTTCTCACAAAGCATTATAATACTAATTTCTACTTATTAGAAAACAGCATTTTTGCCTGTATGACATTGCCTCTTGGACCCCATACATGACTTTAATTAAGATCTAACTTATTCATGACTATAATTCAGATCTAACAACCAGTCTAGTCAGATCGGCAGATCGGGTAATTAGTCCCAGAGGGTATTGTAAGAGAGCTCATTTTTCTTTTCATCTTTCTATTTTGGCAAACAAGTTGAGGTGCTTGTTCATGTGGAGAATTCTATAATTCAGAGAACTCAAAAATGTGGGAGTGGATAAAATAAATTCTTTTAAAGAGCTTATTAGGAAGGATTCATGTGCTGACTGCTTTGCTCAGTGTGCCTTTACCATGGTCCAGAACAGAGAAAGTTAGGATAATTAACCCAGAATCAAGCTCATAAACTTTTAACAGCCCCTCTTACTGAGTTTATTAGAAAGTTTAAAAGCAAGAATTTAACCCTTACAATCCAGTTACCCACTTGCAATTTCAAAGGTTTTAACATGACTCATATTACTGATTTCTATTTTCTTTTTTGGAAATATGATTAAGAACTCACTTTTCAACTGTGAAGAGCTATAGCTCAGCATTCTGGTGGGGGTGGCAGGGTAGGGAAAGACTCAGTTTTCTTTAAGGGGCCAGCCCCTGGGAGATTGACCATGCTTAAGAAAGTATACAAGCAACACAATTTGGACTTTTTGTTGTTATTATTTTTGTTTTGTTTTGTTTGTTTGCTTATTTGCTTGTTTGGTTGATTGGTTGGTTAGTTGATTTTTTGGTTGGGGGTGATGCAAGGATAGGAGGGTGGACCTGGGAGAAATGGGAAGTGAGTGTGATCAGGTGCATTGTAAGAAATTCCCAAATAATTAATTATAATATTATGTTGTGAAAAAAAGGACTCAATTTTCCAGTGGCCTTGAAGAATCAAACTTTTTATATGAATCAGAATTGGATAAAACAAAACAGTTTTGCCATGTAAATCACTGTTACGACAACTTTTCTTCTTGTACCTTCATTGCCTGATAGTGTGGAACATCTAAGCTTATGCTTTTTCTATGTTTGCAACCACTTTCAACATTATAGAAGCATCTTTCTCTATTAACTTTTTCTGTCATTCATATTTACTCTTACTGTGTAACACATTACCACAATAATTATAAATAACATAATCAAAGAATTTAGAAGCCTAAAATATTTTAGATTGTGTCTTATTAGGGTATGGCCAGGTTTGGTAAATCATAACCTTGTAAGTTGATGCAGGAGGATCACAATTTCAAGGCAATCCTTGACTACATAGTAAGTTTAAGGCTAGTCTGTGTTATGATAATTTTCTTCCTGGATAGGCAATGTCTGCACATTGTTTCCTCTCAAGCTCACAATGACAGACTAAAGTACATTTCTACCAAAATTCACTCTGGGGAGCCAGAGCAATGGGTAAAGGGTTACAGGCAGGAATGTAGATGACCTTGAAGTAGCCACACTGAAAGTTCAGTATGGATGATGACTCTGTATGGCTGCACAGATAAAGTCCTTCCCCTAGACTTTTCCTGCATATACACTGTGGCTCATCACCGAGGCCACATGCAATTAGAGAAGAATTAAATATAACATGTTAGGAGGAGTGGCTGAATAATGCCATCAGGGTGCTATGTCCCTGCCCACCCCTCTTTTCATAAAGAAATATCAACAATAATCCCAGCAGTGATGATCTTTTTGCACAGACACTCCTGAGCTCATGAAGAAGGCGCATCCTGGCTTGGTGGGTAAGTCTGTACAGCACTGAACCACGTGAAAATCAATCTTAACAAAATGTAAAAACCAAACAAACAAATATCTGCGTCCTAACATATAGCACAAGCCATTCATTCAGTTTAGTTTAAAGATCAAGAAATTTAACTGGGTATACTTTTAAAGTTCATAAGGACACATGATGTGTGTTCTATATAAAGTATTCAAAAATTAGGCAGTATTTTCAATCATTTTTAAGGAAAAGATGCGAGTAGGGCTATGTGCCAAATTAATTAAGTGTATGGCCTTTCAGGAGATGGTTAATATTGCCGGCCACTACAAAAGTTCATAGGACAAGTACCTTCTCATCCAAAAGATATAATCGAGCTAGAACACGAGACTGTAAATCAAGAAACCACAATTACCATCCTAATAATATCTTGATCCCATTTACTTCCTGCCATACTGTAATATGACATTAATCAGACATGTTGTTAAGAGTGATAGATTTTTGAGTCTTAAAAGCTCACATTCAGATTTAGCCCCATTAGCTTCTTAGCTGCACAACCTTGGAAATGTTATTTACTCTTTGAGTTTTCTGCTCTTCAAATTGAAGCAGAAATAGTGATTCGAACATTATAAGATGATAGCAAGAAATAAGTGAGATCATATTTGCTGACTTGGGAAATGGTCATTTGAAAAGTTTTCTTCATACTTGCTCCTTTTTCCCCCTCTCCAGTGAGTAATATTCAGACGTTTCTCCTCCAACTTACTAGCTACAAACTGGGATCAAAGAGTTTATTTCTGAAAGGAGAAGAGAAATGACAGGTCCTCATTCTTCATCTCACTGCACTTTTTTCCCCCCACACCCAACTAGAACACTCCCCCCAACACCCTTATTGACACTGAGAAATTTATGTCAAGAATTAACTAAATCAGGGCTGTATCTCAGTGTACCTCAATTGGTGGGGTGCTTGCCTGAGGCACACAAAGTACTGAACTGGATCCCCAGCACTGTATAAAAAATTTGAGGCCAGTCTGGGCTATATGAGATTCTATATCAAAGAGAGCCAGGACTACTTAAATAGTATTAAAAATGTTATAGCAGACAAAGGCAAATATATACATGGACTAGATTTAGAAAATACCATATTTAAAAGCTTAGCAGAAATGAGCAGGACTATTAAGGAAATAGGAAAGGACTCTGTCTTGGCTACTGTCCTGTTGCTGTGAAGAAACACCATAACCAAGGCAACTTGTAGGGTTTAATTGGGGGCTTGCTTATAGTTCTTGTAGGTTAGTCTGTGATCATTGTGGTAGGAAGAAAGG